>NC_142065.1:161900419-162225836 GCF_059756535.1 Pantherophis guttatus | reverse complement strand
AGAGATCAGAAACTGGAAAACAATGTCAAAAATTGTGGTCATGGGTTCAAGGAATGCTACAATTGGCCACAAAATTGAGTTGGTTGTCAAATGCCTGAAATGCACTCATTGACTGCAGCTGTTTGACTGCGATGACATGTGCAGCTGTCAGACCTCTGGAACCAAGTTGTAAGTAGCTTGGAGGGTGTGTGAGTGGTTGTAACTTCAAACAGTTGCCAAGCAACTGGTCATTAAGTGTGGAAGAAACTCACCAGGAATCAATGTTCACTCAAAGGCTATGTTAATATCTAGAGATAGTAACTACTTAAGATGTGAATATTGTATTTTGACAGAAAAACTTTCATGTTGAATTAAAAGGTAACTTTACAATGTTAAATAAATAAGGTTAAATAAAAGATTATTTACAGAAAAATAGTTTTTATATACCCAACTTTGCATATTGCAAAAAAAATGTCCTTTAGCTTTTAATCTGACTGAGATAAACAGATCTCTCTGGTATTTGTTTATATGAAAATGGAATGTGCTAAGAATGTGTGGGTTGTAGAAGAATATTATATCAATGCAGTGATGAAATTCCCAAGAAGGTTTGTATTGGAATGACTGTAGTAGAAGACAATAGACTCTTGAAAACTGAAATGCAGTAAAAACAAAAAACAGGTTTGTGCCAAGGCACATATCAGATGAAAATAATATTTTAAATTAGAATATACTGTCAGGGTTAGGGTTAGGGTTAGGGTTTCTTAAATATCAACATTGGCTAAATAGATTAAAACTATACCTTCATGACATCTCTATAAAACTGTATAACTTCAATATTGCCTTTATGTTCATCATCTGCAGCTTCATCCAGAGCTTCATAACCTTCATCTTTGGTTGCATCTGCTTCTACTGTATTAGTCATACGATCAATCAGTTGCTCCAAGGGAGGGCTGAGCTCCCGCTCCTCATTCTCTTTCAAGCTATAATCCAGTGCTTTATAAATAATAATTCCTAGGGATTCTATAACCTGAAAAAGGATTATATCAGGTTTTAGATAAACAGTCATTTTGCAACTTCTATCTTATTTAAGTTACAGTCCAAAATATCTGAAAAGCAACCGATTGCAAAAGACTAGCTTATATTAAATCAGTAGTTAAACAAGAAAAAAACTCTTACCAAATCAATATTATATAAGGGAAAAACATATTACAATATAATCCAGACATTAACCAATGAATTTCTAATATGCATCTTGCCCCCCCCCAACAAGCTATCTTGCTGATTGTACTTTTCAAAGTACTGAAATTGGATAAAGTGGATGTGTTTAATTTTTGTTTGTTGCTTTGAATAACCAGGCTGCAACCAGATTGCTTTCAATGTTATGCAATCATTCTTCCTTTGAACTCTACATGTAGAAATGTTTCAGCTATCTTCTGCTGAATAGGTATGACAAAGCTCAGTTGAGTAGAGCACCGCAAGCTTACTCCACATAATATAGGAAGGGAGTCTACTGTTAAGAGATTTAGGTTCAGGGAGGAAAAGTGGGGATGAAAGGGAAAGTTCCAAGAGGAGAATGTAGGACAGAAATTAGAACTAATAGAAGGGAAATGGGACAAACATCCCTCTCAGTCTTGTTTTCAGAGCTACCACTCCTAGTTCTTTCATGTTTGAAAGGAATTGAAATTTAAATAATAGACTTTAGTTAGTTTAATATATATAATTGACTTTAATGCAGATAATTAGAAAACTAATATAAGGAAGGGCTCTTTCTTGCTTTGTTATATATTTTAATAAACAAGCATTAAAAACCAGACCTTTTCATTATATTATGATCTTTTATTTTCACGTTTCATGCTGTAATACAAAATCATGCATACCATTCTCCCACACTTGAACAATATAATACAGCATTGTCCATAGGCTTGTTCTTTCCCTGAAGTTCTCATATTCATAAATAAAATAACAAAGCTTCAATGCATGTTTTTCCTTGTAAACAGTAAAAAAGCTGTTTTGGGCCAAAATTCTTGCTTCTCTAATTTTTCGTCAGGGCTATTTATTCCTTCAGCTTGTTTTTTTAAAAAGTTCAAAGATCATCTGTCATAGCAAATTATGTTTACCCTGCCATGTTAGAAATTTTGGTAACACTTAATATTCTGATTTGCAAACTTCTGAAACATATCAATCCAAACTGAATGGATTACCACATAAAATATAATACCATTATTAATTAATTCATAGCAATAGCATAAATTACATTACAAATATACTATTAGACCAATTGAAATTCAGTACAGATTATTTCTAAATTGGCAAATAGATGACTAAACCATCCATTTTATTTAGGATCTAATCAACAGTAAATTATCATAATATTCCATATAAAAATAATCCATATAATAGTTTAGACCACTCTAAACTAAATAATGAAAGCAGTTATTTAAGTACATACATTGTTCTCTTTACTAGCACATGACTTTTCTTCAACATTCTTGAGAACATTATGTACAGGTCAGAGAAAACTGTTTCACTCTTCAAATAGAAGGATTGTTAATTTTCCTATTTGGATATGTGAACTCCCTCAACAAACAAAGAAACCAAATATACTTAAAATTGTAGCTTCACAAATAACCTTTCATGAATTGCACACTGAAAGTCTATTGCCTATACAATTATAACAGAAACAGTACTTTTAAATATTTAATTGCAGCTTTATAAATATTAACAAATTGGAGAACATGCAGGTAGATATTTTAAAGTGTCTTCTCTTGTATCAAGTTCATGGTACCATGTATTGTTCAATGTCAACAACTACAGAGAAAGAACATTTTGGTTATTTGATTACACTGGTAATCTTTTAGATGACTGAATTAGTTCACTTTGATATGAATTAGTCAGTGTTGGATAATGCAATTAATAAAGATATTTAGATTGCTGATTCCTCCATATTTCAAAACTACAACAAATAGCTAGCTGGCCAGCTGTACTATTTTTACAGTTACAGGTAAACTATATGAATAAAGCATTATATCTGCATGATTGCAAAGTATTGTGAAATTTTAAAAAATCATGTCAGATTCCGAATAGGGCAAATGCCAATATATTTTAACTAATTGGGAGCATACCTTTTTACATGCAACTAGTTTTGGATATAGATTTTCACCAAGATCAAATTAAATGAGATCAGTGAAAGTAGTCGCACTGGTTGAATTGATAAGTTGTAGAGAAGTGAGCTCAGCAAAAATGCAGTACCCTTTGTGTAACTGTCTAATGTTAATATCAATCTGGGAGACTTACAAAAATCTATTTATTCTTGTACTTTATCTCATAATATTTCTAGTGAACTTGACAAATATAAGTTTCAGTAATAGCTACAGATAACAAATCCATTGAATTTACTTTTGAAATATTTTGGGATAAACATAGACTATTTACCTAGTTCAGGAGTGTCAAACTCAAGGCCCGTGGGCCGTTTGCGGCCCGCAATGTGGTCGGATCCAACCCACGGGGCCGGCCTGGAAAATGTAAGGGGCTGGCCTGTGTCACTTCAGCCCAGTTTACCCAATGCTAAGAAGAAACATTTGGCCAGTGTGGCTTCAGCCCGGTCTACTTAATGCGAAGAGGAAACATTGGGCCAGTGTGGCTTCGGCCCAGTTTACCCAGTGAGAAGAGGAAACATGCCAGCAGTTTGGAGAGTGGTGTCAAACTGGCCATGCCCACCCAGTTGGCCACACCCACCCAGTCAGCCACCGCTAGCTAGCCCCGTGAGGTTAACCACAGCCCTGTTGTGTCCCTCAATGAAATTGAGTTTGATACCCCTGACCTAGTTGCATATTATAGGCATGTATGTAGCCGAAGAGAAGTATATTCCAAACCTAAATACTAAATTAAAGAGTAGCTGAACAAATTAAAATAGGGAGCTAAGAGCAATGAAACAAATGGTTCCTCTACCTGAGGAACAATCTCATCCCAAAGAGATTAGCCTGCCCCACTCATTCCAGCAGAAGGGCATGCTGCATATCCCATTGGTCAAGAAACTTCAGCTGGCAGGATCCTGGGTAAGAGTCTTTTCTGCTATGGCTACTGCCCTTTAGAACATTACACCATTGGAGATGAGATCTGCCCCCACCTTCCCAGCTTCTGGAAAGGCCTAAAAACCTGACTGTGCTGTGATGGGGGCATTGCATACTGGCTACTGGATTAAGAACATTCCACCTCATCCCATTCATGTACTAGTTTAGCAAATTTCTTGTTAATTTTAATGTTTTAACATGTTTACATATTCTTTTTTTGGTATGGTAAGCCACCCTAGTTGTTCGATAGTGAGATGGGCAGCATACAGAATTAATTAATAATAAATAAATAAAATACAGCTACTGCAATAGCAGAAGAAAACATCTCCCTTCCCTTAAAGAGTTTAGGGCAAAAATATTGGCATTATTTAAATTAAGATATGCACATACCTACACCCAATATTTAAAAAAGGGCCTGGTGGCTCAGCAGACTGATAGCATTGTGATTAACACCAGTTGTCTGCAATTACTATAAGTTTGAATCTCACCAGGCTCAAGGTTGACTCAGCCTTCCATCCTTTCTAAGGTAGGGAAATTGAGGACCCAGTTTGTGGGGGCAATAAGCTGACTTTGTATAAATATACAAAAGTATGAAGGCTATTGCATAATGCATTGTAAGCCGCCCTGAGTCTCCGGAGAAGGGCGGCATATAAATCAAATTAAAAAAAAAAAAATCTTAACAGAACACCTGTGCTGACTATATTGCATGGAGTCATATTTGATCATATTCTTGTCATATTTTAAAATAACCATTAACATTTATTTTAAAATAATGTTTTAATCCAAATCATATACCATTCATTCAGGGTTCAAAGGTATGTTCAAAGTTATGACAGCATTAAATACAATACAAACAATCTTTTATTGTTTTATCAATGTATAAAATAGGAAGAAAAATAAAACTATGTAACTTCATTGAAAGAGAAGTAGGATTGGTCCTCACAGTAGTGAACATCATAGTGTACTAGTTTTGTAATTGTGATTTGGGCACTTGGCAACTGTTGACTAATTATGATGGTTGCTGAGTCTGGCAGCCACGTGATTGCCATTTGTGACCTTCACTTCCAATAAGCAAAGGCATTGGGGAAGTCAACAGGTTACAAATGGTGATCATGTGACATTGCATTTAATGAACACCTGGGATTTGCTTAACAATGGCAACAGCAACTGCCTTTGTAAGTCAACAGAGTTATGTAATGTCATGCTTTATGACTGCAGTTAGTCTCAGTCTCAGTTACTGTCATTAAACAAGAACTCCTTGTACGACTTCCTGGCTTCAGCTGTATTCATTGCAGCTAATCACATTTGGTCAGACTGAAATTGTAAATCAATGTTATTAAAAATGTCCCTGAAGTAGAACAATTGGAGCTGTAAGCAAAATCATTATTCATGCTTCTATTTGCTCTCCAGAATTTCAACTGGTGTACGTAGTATCCAGTGTTTAGCAAATTGTATGATTGGTTTGCTGTTGACTCCAAAGCATATTGGAAGTCTTATGAAACATTAAATTTTCTGAATTGATCCAGTAAAAGATTTCTGTGTTCGAACAGTGTTTTTTTTCATGCATTAAGAGGGAGGGAGGAAGAACTCTCTGCCTCACGTCAGTGTTACAGACTGCTACTAAAAGCTTGTGACAAAATATATAGGAAACAATACTATGTTTCATATAAAGTCTTACCTTTGTTTCAGAAAAATGTGAATGTTCAGATTTACCTAAAAATGTAAAAGGAAAAGTTACTGTCACATTTAAAGGGGGGAAAAGTCAATTTAAAAAAAACTGAGAAAGTCTCAGTTGCATTCTGTCTATGAACTTGATAAAGGCAAGATTGAAAACCCTTTCATAATCAAAGTCATGTTAAAATCATCAGTTTTGAATGCATACATACACATCCTCTTTTACTTTGCAATCACATACATAACAAATAATATGTGAACAGAAACCATTTGAGTGTCATCTGCTTTTTTTCTTTTCTTTTTGTTTTTAAGAATATATGTCTATTTCCTTAAGAGTAAGGCCCATTAAACTCAGAGCACCCTCTAAGCGCAGGACAAACACATTCTGCTGGTTTGGTTATTCAATTTGTCCCTATAACTTTGTCTCCATCTTATCTTCAGCACACATGAAAGAGAGCTTAGGGTCATTTTTAACTGCTTGTTTTAAAGTACTGTTTTTCCTCTTTTATTAATATATATTTGGCTACATTAACAATGTAGTTGGTGACATGGGCAATAGTTGAAACTGCCTACCTATACTGCCTACCTATACTGACCACTCCAGGCTTTGGCACCTATGCCCCGTCACCTCTGACCCTGCATACTGTTTTCCATTCTGCTTTTGGGCAGTTGGTTTCTTTACAGCTGAGCTCTTCCTATGTTCTTCCTAGGTTTCTCAAACTGAGCCCCCAAACAGACACGTGGATCAGCCTGAGCCAAAGCTGACAACAGGAGAGGTAAATCTGCACAGTGAAGCAGGGCACAGAAAGCCATCTCTTTCACACCAATTCAGGGTGCAACTCTCCCATTTGTGCTACTTATTAATTAATACTAAATTTACTTGGTGACTGGAAAAGATGATTCTTTACCTGTCAGGTCTCCAAACACATTGATCAGGTTTATGGGACTAGAAATGTATTGGGTAAAGAGCCACCTATCTCTATTTGCAAGCATCCTTCAGCTAAAGATGAGGGGGTCAAACTATTTTCCAAACCACCAAAAGACAAGATGAGAAACAAGGGATGGAAACCAAGGGGAGAAGCAACCTAGAACTAAGGAGAAGTTTCCTAACGGTGAGAGCAATCAACCAATGGAATAGCTTGCCTTCAGAAGTTGTGGGTGCTCCATCACTGGAGGCTTTCAAAAAGAGACTGGACAATCATTTATCTGAAATGGTATAGGGCTGTGATGGCGAACCTATGCAATGCGTGCCACAGGTGGCACACAAAGCCCTCTCTGTGGGCACGCGCACCATCGCCAGCTGCTCTCCTGGGGTCCAGCACGTGCATGCGCCAGACAGCTGGTCCAGCGCGCAAACTCACTGGCCAGCTGCTCTCTTCTGGGTTCCGGCACACGCATGCACATCAACCAGCTGGTCTTCACTCAAGACCAGGTGACCGGTGCGCATGCGCGTGCCGAAACCCAAGAGAGAGCAGCTAGCCTGTGTGCATGCATGCCAGACCAGCTGTCTGGGGCGCATGCCTGTGACAAAACCCGCAAGTGCAGGTGGCCGCTGCGCACATGCGCACTGGCCAGCTGCTCTCTTCTGGGTTCCGGTGCTCTGGTGTGCAGGCACTCCAGTTTTGGCACTCGGTGCCGAAAAGGTTAATCATCATTGGTATAGGGTCTCCTGCTTGAGCAGAGGTTGAACTAGAAGACATTCAAGGTCCCTTTAAAAAAAAAAAAAGCTAAGGGGAATAGTGATTTGAAGCCAGAGAATCCTGTTTTGCAATATAGCAAATATCTATATAATTAGCAATATAGCAAATATAGCAATATAGGAAATATCAGCAATTTTTCAGGCCAACTTTTTAATTCAAAAGTTCTCCCTCACTTCACCAGACTATTCCTCTGGTGCTTATTTGCTATTTTAGGGACTGGCTCACAATGATTGGTGGGTTGATTTGTTTCTTCTATCTCCTGCTGGAAGTCTATCTTCCAGGTGTTCAATCTGTGGCTGACTGAAAAGGGTAGAGAAGGTCTACAGGGAAAAGGGTGAAATCCTGATCCTGATTTAAGGAGTAAGGAAAAAATACCCAATAAAACAGAAGAGCCTCTGTTGTTTTACCAGGCAGCTTTAGAGATGTCCTGAAAATCAAGAGCCTGTTCTGCAGAGGTAAAGGAGGACTGTTGAATAAAGCAGAAAATATTCTTCTGCTTTGCTGGGCATGCCTACGCACCTTGATCTCACCTTGCAGATAAATTCTCTTTGTAACAAGTTTTGCTAGATGGCTAAGCCTATGGGTCTAGCCATGTGTTAAGGCTTGGTTCCTTCCAAGATAGCCCTTGCCCAAGATGGGGAAAACAGTTGATGGGTGTTTTTTCTGCCTGTGGGTGACACTTGACCTGAAAGGAAACTAAGCTAGGGAAATTCACTAATAGCTTTGACAGACTTTAAACCTTTCTGACAGAATGTAAACTCATCCCTTGTTCCTTCAGAAACATAGATAGCTAATAGGGAATACAGGTAATCCTTGATTTGTGACCGATCACAGCATTCAAAGTTACAACGGACACTCCCCCCCCCCAAAAAAGGTACTTATGACCTGGTTCCAAAGTTCTATTTTGGGCATTCAGCATTTACAAGCCATTTGCATCTCATGTGGACCACAATTTTTGCTGAAAACAGGTGGGTTACTTCTGGCTTTCAGTAAAAATGCCCCATAGCAAACAATAGATTCACTTAACAATTGCAGCATTTGCTTAACAATTGCCATAAAGAAAGGTTTTAAAATCGGGTCAGGCATGGGATGGCCCAGTTTATGAGTATCACAACTTACAACTGAAATTGGCAGGTTTCATTATAGTTGTAAGTTGAAGACTTCCTGTATATTTGTTGCCCTTAAACTATTTACCGTATGAATAACTTTTGAGAGAATGATTTTGGAAAGCTAATTTAGCTTAGTGATTAAACACCAAGCTAGAACCTAGGGAACTGTTAATTCTAGTTCTGTTTTAGACATAAATGCCTCACTTTGGGTGAGTCACTCTCTTTGTTGTTGTGGGGAAAATAGGAGAAGGAAGGAGTATTAAGTATGCTGCCTTAAGTTATCTATAAAAATGAAAAGATAGGATAAAAATACACAAATGTATATACTTGTTCGGATTTTCTATCATTTATCCATAACCTGCAATAATTTATTTTGTTTTACTTTCAAACACAACTACCTTGGTATTTGATAAATTAATTCATCCTTTCAGATGCATTTCGGCCTTTCTTCTTGTTACATCTGGTAGGAAGGTGTCCAAGCTGGGGTTGTATTTGCTAATTATAAGAAAAGATTTGCTTTTCTATAAGAAAAAATGGTCCCAGTCTTATTAAGTAGAACTGTAGTGAAAGCACTGGTTAAAAAAATGATCCAGAAGATTTAAATAATTATAGACCAGTGGTCAATATAGACTTCCAGATCAAGATGTTTGAATATGGTAGGTGACCTGATAGGTGATTAGACTTGACTTTTTTGGGGGGGGGAGGGGGGATGGATTTTCTAGATCCATTTCCTTCCGAGTTTATGCTTGATTTTTGCAACAAAACTGTGCTAGACAAGTATAACCCTGGACTTCAGCAGCTTTTGACACAATTCTTTATGGTACCTTTCCACAGAAGTTATCTCATCTAGGTGCTTTATACCAGAGTTCCAGAGTATACCACAGTATACCAGAGTCTTTCTGGCTTTGCAGGCCATCCAGGGCGGAGGGGATATATCTGCATGAGCAGTGGGAAAAGTGTGCGTGCGCTCAGCTCCATTTGCACAAGGGCAGGACTGCACGCCCACCGCTCACGCAAATGGAATGCATGCATGCTTGCCCGCTGTTTGTATAAATGGGGATACGTGTTCACATGTGTGCACTCGCCCACCACTTCTGAGGCCTGGTTATGAGTGCCTTCAACAATGGTACAGCTTCTAACGTACTGGAAAAGTTCTTTAAAAATCAGAGGGATATTCAGAGATGTATCTGCCTTGAGATTAGCCCATGTTGAACTGTTCAGCATAGTCAAGTATCAGGAATTGAGCACAAAAACATTTTATAACATTCTGTAATATGTCATAAAATGCTTTATGATAATTTCTATGTCAAAAAACGTTTTATAAAATTTGCCAAATTTCAGATCTACAGGAGTCATGGGTCTCAGATTTTGGATTCTGTTAAGTCAATCTACTTGAGGTACCTTTGTTGAAAAGATTTTGCCCTATGATACATGATTTTCTTCAGTTAAAGGTATAAACAAAAGAATTTTAGGAGTAAATAGCTAAATTACTTTAAAAAGGCCTATCAATTTGTTTGTCTTGGGAAGACAGGGAACCCCCGCCCCCCCAGGTTAGCCTCACCTTTATCTCTGAGGGGTAAGGTGTTGGTATCTGACACCATTCCAAACTTCTGAGATAAACATTTGTGGATTTGTGGATAATCCCTCAATTCCTCTCCAAGTCAAAGATAGAAAAATATGTAAGTCTGTGCTTATTTTATAATGAGATATTCCATTGTTTTTTGATGTTATCTCCTTAATCCATCCAATTTAATTGGTAAATTAAAGTACTGTATTCAGCTTGCCCAACATGAAGTTTAGAGTGGTTTATGAAATTGAAGCTTATTTTAATTTTAACTCCTTTTTCTTGCTGCAATATTACAACGATGTAATATTCCTTAGTGTTACTCATCAAAAATATTTAGCATAAGGGAATATACACACAGTCTGAAAAGAAATGAAGCTTACAAACCAGTGGTGGGTTGCCCCCGGTTTGGACTGGTTCGCAAGAACCAGTATTAAAACCGGTGGGAGGCTCCGCCCACTGACCCGGACATCATCATAGGTGATCTGCACATGCAGAAGAGCGCGAGGGTGCGGGAGCGATGTGAACCGGTAGTAAAGGTAAGTAGAACCCACCCCTGTTACAGACCCTTGAGTTTGTTTAGGCTAAGAAATTATTTAGTCTAAGTTAGCTGCTAAGTTTATCAAACTTGAGAATTTACTACTGTTCATAATTCTAGTAGTACTTAACAAGCAAGATTTATAGCATTATCATTTATAGTATTGTCATTGAATTTAATGTAAAGGCAAATACCTACAGATGTATTCATCAAGGAAATGTTCCCCCCTTTTTAGAATGAAAAGCATATTCTTCCTCTTCAACTATTGGTACCGAACAATGTATCTCTCCTATTTCTGGTTCCATTTCTGATCAACAACTCATCTAACATATAAGACTTTCAGCATTATTCATGTCTTAGTGTATAACGTAATATTGCATCCATCAGTGCAAGAGTTTAGAGACAGCAAAAGTTGTTCACTGAAAACTAGCAAGAAATAAGTGGAAATATATTTTGTATTAAATCTTTCCTAATGTTAAATTTGAATCTGCTTTCATCTACTTTCATCTCATTGATTCTTGTCCTGCCCTCAGTTTCCATAATGAATAGATGGTCCCTTCTTGTATATGCCAGCTCTTTCGATATTTGTCCCAGATTTTTCTCTTGCAAGATAGATATATTCAGTTCTTTTGTTTCTAGACAACTTGCATTCTGATAGTTCTCACAGTCTTTTTAAAGTGGGAAGCCAACTATAGACTGACTAGTGCTGAGTACAATAAAACTACTACAAATAAAAGAAAGCTACACTTTGACATTTGAATATGTATTAAAAATGAAAATTACAAATGCATGTGTTATTAGTGACATTTGTAAGTCACTCAGCATGCCATCTTTGGCTAAAAGGATGAAAATTCTTCAGCTCAGCAAAAATGAAAAATGAAAAAAGATTGGTGATCATTACTATGTCAACCATGTATATTCTTTGCATGATCAAACAAATATATAGGAGCTATGGATTCTTACAAAATGTTTCTGTGTACACAAAGGGAGAGCATATTAGTGGCTAATGTTTCCTTTTGGCAATTCTTTTTCATATTTTTTCATAATAAGATGTTGTTCAAAATAGATCATTTAGTTATATATCACTTCCTCTGTGGATTGGATCCAGATTATTGTGGTCTTTTTTCTTTGAAAGGTAAGTGATTGTATTAATAACACTTTAAAGAAATGTACATGCAATGCAAAAATTAAGATGGTCCTTAGGAAGATTTTATAAATCCAATATCTATCATTTAGCTAGAAGTCAGTCTCCTGTTTCTAGCCTGGTGTCTTAATCACTAGACCAAACTGGCTCTCACATTATTTCATGTGCAATTCCATATATTTCCTATTCAATTAATAAAACCAAAAGGTTTACATATGAAAGGGGAAGAGGTAAAATCAGGGTTTTAGAGAATTTTGTTGTCTCTGAAGAAAGTAATAAGACCCTGCTATTCGCAGATGGCCTTTTGTCAGACTGAAAGAAAAGAGTCTTTTTCCAAGTTGTTTCCAAGCGGTTCTCTTTAGAACAGGAATGGGCACTTTCCCAGAAACTTCTGTTCCACCCCCTCCTGTTTACAGAGAAGCACTGAGGAATCACCTCTCCTGACACAGAGGAAGGGAATGAATGCTTCATGGGATGGATTTTAGAGAGGGAAGTTCCTTCGCCTTCCAAAGTCTTTTCTTCTGGCAACGATCAGTGGAACAGGATTTTCCTGGGGAAAGAAACTAATACTTAGCTGAATTAGTTCCCCAAGTCTGACTCTAAATTATTGACTCCATTTATTTTTTTAAACAAAAGATGTCAAAATATATGTATTTGAATTGAGGTTTTAAATTCTAGATAGTGAAATCTTAATGACCTTGTGTATTCCCATTAGATCTGCACAGTAGGGAGATACAGTGAATCAATTTAACTTTGACAGTCTCTTATTTTCATTGCATGTACAAATTCAGAATCATGACTTAAATGACTAGTCAAATACTATAAAACTGAAAAGCAAACCCTAGATTCAGCGGTGAAATGCTACCGGTTCGCACTCGTTCAAGCGAACCGGTAGTGATAAAAACTACCGGATCAGGCGAACTGGTAATAAAAAAAGCAACTGGTTCATCTGAACCAGTATTTCCGACGATCAGCTGTGCCGCACAATTTAAAATCGCTAGAAAGTAGGAAATCCTGCTTTCTAGTGAATCTAAATCACGCGGCAAAGCTGTTACCCCTCCCCTCGCTGTTCTACTTACCTTCCCAAGCCTTCTTTTTCCGTGTAAAGCGCGCATTTGGCGTGTACTGTGCATGCGTGTGCATATGACACATGTGCGTTTGGCGCACACAGTGCATGCGTGGGCAGCAAACTGGTGGCAAACCGGAGAAGATATCACCACTGCCTAGATTGATTGATTAATTAGTTCAGTTATCAGGACAACAAAGAAACAAACTGCATCAACTGAAATGTAGCAATTCTGCCATATTTCCAGTGTTTTTGCAAGAGATCTTATCATATTCTGGCATTTTCAGTTGATACTGGTGAAATATTGTAAGATATGGCCGTTTAATTGTTGGTTGCTGGGGCGGGAGGATTTGCATCCACAGCCTGAAAAATATTGTAAAACCTCCCGGCCCCCCTGCTTTATTATTTCTACAGAAATCAAAGCTATAAAAAACATTCTGAGCTTCAGAACCACTGCTTAAGCTTTATATAATAATATTCTATTTAAAAATTCAACACTATAATGTTGTGCAAGAGAGTTGCATTTACTTTCACATTCTCTAAGGAAAAATGCTTAATCTATTGATGTTTATTTATTAAAGCTAATTCACACTGAATTTGTATCTGAGAGATTCTATTTTGCATTATGGATGGAAATTATTATTTGGTTATTCCTCTATAGAAAAAAATGTGCATGAACTATTCTCAGAGTTGCTCTGCATAATAGTAAATTGTAAAAGATACGTGAGAAACTGAATCATATTTAACCAAAACTACAACATATTCCCCCAGAGCACAAAAGAGCACAAAATATTTCCATTTATTTTCCTAACATACATTTTGTGTTGTTCAACCTTTATCATGCATGATTAAAATAAAATGATCCAAGTTCAAAAAATGTTAACTCCTAGATTGGCTTCCATTTTTAACTATGTAAAAAACAAACCATTCCACAGAAAGTCTTCCTCCACCACATTCTTAGTGCATATTACAACGAACTTTTTCTGAAAACAACTGAGCTGAAATAATTGGATTCCTGCCATGAAGGAAAAGCATCTTTTGGAAATTTTGTACCAACTGAAGTAATTGGTTATAAAATATGGTAACTGTTCTTCAGTACTACTGTAAATTTGCTGTTATAGATGTATAATTACTTTTTTCTATTTTGTTTAGTGATATGATACAGTCCATTATAACTTGTGGAGCCATCATCTTCAATACCTAAATAAGCTTTGGAAGTTAAAAGAACAGCATTTTATATATAAGCAATAATGGGATTTGTCTTTTGCTTTGTTGCATGTGGTTCACAATTTGTGATTTATGGCTTATTCAATCAACTGTGATTTATACTCATGACTAAACAAACTCTGCTTCATGTGATATCAAATTAGATCCAAGAAAGAACTTTTTTTTTATCTTGACTCATAAATGTAAATATAATACAAATATATTATTTACATAAAATATTATATATTATGCATGTATTCATCTGTATTTATATTCTGCCCCAATCCCAAGTGACTCTGTGGCAGACAACTACAGAAATAAATGCAAAAAGCAATAAAATAATAAAATTCACTAATCAAAATACCACACTCAATAAAATCAACTGAAGCCAAAGTTTACTGAAGCTTATTGAAATTACAGAGATTATTGAACCTGAAAAGTTAAAATGTTTGCTATTTTTATCACAGCAAGTTTAGAGACTGCACTTCTGTCATTATTTTAACAGTCAATTCCTATGATCACCGTACTACTTAATAATCTTAAAAGTGGAGCAATGGTAGAACAAAATCAGATTCTCCATTATGTCCAAGGCCTTGTTTTTGTCAAACAGGGGAAGATGTAGAAATAAAAGAGCATGGAAATTTTTAGAGAACAACACCTCTTCCCCAATTCAGTTGTGGCATATATCCAGGGATAAGTTCAGAGTATAGGTATTCTTCAATTTATGACAGCAATTGAGACAGGAATGTCCATCACTAAGCAGTGTGATCATAAAACCTGATCGCTCTGTTCAGTGATGGCAGTCCTTGCAGTCCTGGTTACTGTTGCTAACAGAACCCCACATCATTAAGTGAAGCAATTCTCGCTGGCTCCCCATAGCCAAGTCAATAGGGAAACTGGCAGGAAGTTGAAAGTACCAAATAGCTTGCAAGCAGGTAAAGTGGCTGATGCCAGGTGAGGAAGAGTGCAAGTAGGTGTGTGAGGATGCGAGGGAGATGTAGCGAGGCTTGGAGAAGGTGCACAAAGGTTCAAGGGGATGCATAAGGGTGCAAGGGAGAAACTGCAAGGGTTGGAGAGGGTTCTTAAGAATGCAAGCCACAACTGGTAAGGCTAAGCCAGCTGTCAAGCATCCAGATTGTAATCATATATCTATGGGGTGCTTGGATAGCTAGGCCTCTAGAGGGTTGGTTGTAACCATCCTGCTTTCAGCTCTGTCCTAATTTTGAATGGTCATTGAATGCACAGTTGTAAGTTGACAACTACTGTACCTGTAATTTTACCTAGCTGATATTGCATCAGATACAACTTTGACAGCTCTTCAAAATATAAATAGATTTGATCAGTATACTGTATACTGAGTATACTGAGAACCACAGGGCAGAAGGCTGGGGATTCCAATTCCCTTTTCCAGAAGGACTTAGGATGTTTGGACACAGCTCATTTTGGGATACCAGATTAGTGGTTTCTGCTGTCATCATGTATCTTCCAGGAGATATTCCAGTCATATAGAATATAGTTAATGTATATAAATCACATAATAATTTTAAAAGCTTATGACCTTATGGGGCTGCATTGCTAGCTCCCCAGAGCTCCTTCTGAATGTTTCAGAAGGAGAGGAAGCAATTGGGGTAAACTAATTCTATATGTGACCAAGAGCCACATTTTATTCATGGGGATTTATAGCGTCTCAGTCTACAATCTAATATGCAGGCTACATTTAAAACTGTCAGTTTTTATGTTTCTATATACTGTACCCATAAAGAAAAAATGGAGGAGTGGGGGAATTTATTTTAGAATTACTGATCAATAATATTAAGTCAGAACACAGCCATATATATTAAACATTATGTCAATTTTTCCTAACCTGGTGCTCTGTTCCAGTTATACTATACTTCATTATTCAAAGATTGAATCATTATCTCCTTTAGCAATGATGGATAAGATTCCGGTTGAAGGCTGTATTCATATCACATCACAATACTACGCTAAAATGTGATCACTAATCTGTACAGTGTGAATCCAAGGAGTATTATAAATGTATGGTTCAATGGGTTATGCAATCCCATGAAACTGAATTATTTCATATTGTATGACTACAAGTGCAATCTATTTGAGATGCTGCAGCTTAAAAAAAAGCATCTTTAGTATTTAATGCAAAACAGTGATTTAAGAAAAGACTAACCCTGAAATTACTGGACTACAGTAATTTGTTCTTCAGTCACTTTACTGCAGTGCATCTTTCCTGTTATACAAGTTTTCTGCTTATAGCCTGGACAGCAATATTTTAATGAGAGAAAATGTAACGTTAGAAGTTTGGGCTTTATATTATATTAAAAGAAACTGGATTTGCAAGAAAATGTGGCTCTAAATGCTGCTTTGCTGATCCTAGAATAGACAGTCAATCGTATTCTTTTCTATGAGTTCATAAATTGTCAAAGGTTCGAAATGAAAAATCCATTTTTCCCATCCCCCCCAAGCTTGCCCTTAACTATTGCAAAGACTCTATAAAATTATTTGCATATAGCTTATGTTTTAAAAATATCTTATACCTCTTGCTTTTCAATTTCCCTACTTTTTCTTTCAGCATTCTTCACCTGAGGGAATGATGCAGAAAAGATATGAACTTCATTTTCCTCAAATGGAAGTTTTTCTTTCAGCTCAACACATTCTAATGACTTACAGAGATATGAAGGATAGGATAGGACAGGATAGTGGAATCCCTTCTCTAAAAGGAAAAGGAATTACTCCAAGAAGAATGGTTATACTAAAGAGAGATTTAGTGGCTATATGTTTTATATTAATCAGTTAATAACATCTTCTCAAAAATATATTACCCCGGAAATTCAAATTTCCTAGCAATTTTCTTTCTCTTGAAGTTTGTAAGATGACATGACTTGCTTTATTTGAACTATTTGAATTTCTTTAATCCAGCGAAGTTTACTTCATTCACTCAATTTGTTTGTGGAATTTTATGACATATATAATCTTCAAAGAAAACATTGAAGCATTTGATTTACAACATTCCTAATATCAATATAAAGGAACACAAATATTTGTATTTTCTTCCCTTTTTTTCAGATTAAGAAAAAGGACCAATACAGGCAATGCTATCAGACGAATTCCATAAAAGCTTATAAGCCTTTGTATTCAACAACTTAAAAATAATTGTACTCACATGACAACTTAAAACTTATTGCAATTGTTATTTATCTAATAGCATTCTTTATAAGTTTATTTTTCACTACCACATAGTTTTCATTACCAATTGCCACATTTTTATTTTTTTTATTTATAAAGTATTTTTTAAAGAAAAAATTAAGACTAAATTAATCCACTTGTACTATCTTTTATCTAATAATGTATGTTATGTGAATTGATCCATTTGTAAACAATAATATCCCAACCAATTGTGGCTTATTTAACAATCCACTAAAAACCTGTGAATTAAAGTCATTTTGATGGACCTAGATTAATAATGGTATAGGAATATTGAGATCTTTCTTCAATGATCCGATAAATTTTTAAAACTTTCTAAATTAAAACATTGAATGAAATTCAGGAAATCCTCAATTTACAACCACAACTGAGCCCAAAATTTTTCTTGCTAAGCAAGAGTTGTTAAGTGAGTTTTGCCCTATTTTATGATCTTTCTTGCCACAGTTGTTAAGCGAATCATTGCAGTTGTTAAATTAATAACATAGTTGTTAAGTGAATTTGGTTCCTCATTGATTTTACTTATCAAAAGGTCACAAAATATGATCACATGAACCCACAATCCTCATAAATATGAATCAGTTGCCAAGTGTTTGAATTTTGATCACGTGACCAGGGGATGCTGTAACGGTCATAAATGTGAAAAATGGTCATTCACTTTTTTAAGTGCTGTTGTCATTTTCAGTCATTAACAGTCACTAAATGAACTGTTGTATGTCAAGGATTACCTGTAATACATCTTATTTATCAATGTCTGGCAATCTTTTTGATACAGAGCATAATATATTTGATGATGCAGTGTCTCGTTATAAATTTTTTACAGTAGAATGCTTTGTAAGTACAACATTAAATAGGTAATATTACTAAATCAACTTAATGGGGATTGTCAACAATATCGTTTACCTCCCACAGTAACACTGACATGTTTTGAAAGTATTAACAAGAATATAAACAACATGCTCTGTTAAATGCAAGCATAAATATTCCACATGGTTACATTTTTTTTAAAAAAGGGAGAATTTTCTTTGATCATTACGGAAATGCTGACTATAAACTGAAACTCACAGCATAAATTCAGCCTAACTAGAATGCCTGCAGTGTTCTTCCATATTTAATTTTAAGAGTCTGTCGATGCAAAAATAATCACTTGCACACATTCAGACTTTTTTTGCCCTACTTGTTTGCATGGGGATCTCCAGAATTTCCATATCTTTTAAAATCTTAGTTAGTCTAATAAAAATATTCTAATATGGAAGTTAGTAATATAATAGCTAAAAGAAAGAAGACAAGAGGAATACAGTAACTATTTCAGGTATTATAGACCAGTACTAAGAGGAATTATTTTTGTTATTCACTGTATTGGTATAAAAACCTGAACAGAAGGGACAGTCCCTCATCTGAAAACTCTGTGCCCTAATCCCAGACATGGAAATGCATCATAAAAACAATTACTGTGCTTGTAATATAGAGCTAGTATATTATTTAACTAGTTAATATAAGAATGTTAATTTAACACGTGTTTTAGAATTTAAGAATTCATTAATTAATTTTTAAGATTATGAAGGGCCAATATTAAGCAGATATTAACTACAGTAAATTCTCCTATTACTTTCCATACAGTAGAGCATAAAAATCATATCTCATATTTAGTTTACCCCCCAATTTGAAGTCTTATTAGTTCTTGCTCTGTTTTGTTCACTAGTAGTCCATTTTAAAATTAGGATCTTTATGATGTGCAACATGTATCACATTTCTTATGTAGTGTTTGATTGACAAAAAAAAAGACATAATCTGTTTATTGACAGAATGATTTTATGTTGAGTTGGCATTGGTTTAGGATGTTGACATGACTTTTAAAAATATGTTTATAATGACTACTATAGTCAGATGCTAACCCAAGCACGACTAAGTAAATATGGTATTTTATTACTCACATACATGAAGAGAAAATTATACATAATTGCTGAACCTGTCTGGCATATTGTCCATAAGTACAATCTTGGTAGAGGAATTTAACAAGTCATATTTTATTTCCTGTATTCACTCTCAGCTTGCTTTCCATATTCTCGTTTCAATATACAATACTGATTAGAATATGAGATTCTAGATATTAGAAGATGAACATAAATTTCTCACAAGACTGCCCATAACTATAAGATCAGGATGTCGTGTGCTATATTCATAGAATGTGTATTCGAATTATCAGCAACCTGATTTGTCTGGATGTAATACACAACACACACACACAAACACACACAGAGAGAGATAGAGAGCCAGTAGTCATTAAAACCTCTGCTAACAGCATGCCGGGACTCTGACAGCTGCTCTCTTTGTTTTGCTTTGCAGTGCCCTCCCCCACCATCATGCTGACCTATATGAGCAGCTTTGCATTGCTTTTTTTCCCAGGCTTTCATCAAGTAGGAGCAAAGAAAATTCTAGCTTGAGCAAGAAGCCAAAGCAATGCTGGTAAACACAGATACAGGCTTATCTTACTGAAATCAACTATAGTCATCCATATTGTGGTCCTGAAAATAACATTGCAATTACACATTTTTTTTTAGGTATTCCAAAATGCAATCTGTACAAATCATTTCCTGCAGACTCAAAAGTGTTTGCTTATATATCAGCCATAATGCAGCATTTGGGGGGGAGGGTGTCAAATGGTGAGATTTTCCTTTTTTATACATATATACATGTACATATGCATATACATATACATATATACATATATATACACACACATATGCGTATATGTATATATATATAAATATATATACATGTATATATGTATATGTATAAAAGAGGCCCGTTTATTGTAGGGAGGAGGGAGGGATGAAGAAATGCTAAGCTGAACAGTTTTAGTACAAGCTGTATAACCAGAAGCAATTTTGTACTGTATGAAAAGGGGGAGGGGATGGGAGGGGAAGAAAATTTCACTAACGGAGGCAATCCATATTCCATTTTTTTTTTAATTTAAAAAAAACCCCAGCAACAAGAGTTTAAACGGATGAAGAAATACTGATGGATGGCGGGTTGAAGGTAGGATGAGATTCCCCCTTAGACACTACTGACTAACAGCAAGATCAAGAGACGAGAGCAAATGGGGGAAACCGGGTGAGAGGGAGAGGAAACGGTTCCTCGCAAAAAAAAAAAAAAACAACACAAAAAACCCAACCATCAAAGCCGAGCAGGGAAGCGGCGGGGCCGAGCCTAAGACCGCACCACCTTTACCTGCTCCGGGCGAGCTTCGAGCGGCGCCGCTTCCATTCAAAGTGACGGTCCCATCCCTCCAGATGCGGATGTCGGCAGGGCTCTCCACTCGGCGGCTCAGGCTTTCTCCGCGGCGACCCCCGGCGCGGAGGGAACCGCAGCACTGGTAGCAAACGGCCCACGCCTGCTCCTCGTTGATGGGCTGGTTGTAGAGCTTGAGGATCTCTTCCAGCGAGAGGGCTTCCCGCAGCATCGCAGCAGCCTGGCCTCCGCCGTAGCCCTCGTCCTCTCTGCGGCTGGAGGTGCCGGGCGAAGGCTCCTCGTCTCCCGCCGCCCCGGCGTAAGCCATTCCCTTTGCTGGAGAAGAAACCCCGGGCGGGAGCTGCTCTATCCGTCGCCCCTCGCTTTCGCCTCGCCCTCGCCTCAGCTGCTGTCCGCTGCCTTCATCTTCTCCCCAAACTCCTCCTTCCCCGCCAAAGCAGCCACCGCAGCCGAGCGCGTGAGCGGTGCAGGACAGCCCAATCCCGCGGGGAGAGGAATCCAGCCGGGAAGAATTGCGGACCGCCGGCCGAGTCAGCCGCTTCGAGGGCGGAGACTGTGGAAGGCGGGATTCACTTCATAGCAACCCAATGGCGTCCGCTGCCACCGACCGTTCTCTCCGGCTCGGCCGCCTCCTGTCTGTGGGAAAGCGGCGCGGCAAGAAGGGGCAAAAAAACGCCCTGTATTTATTATGCGCGCGGGAGGATGGTACGGTACAGGCCGCCCTCGACTTGACCACCGTTGGTTTATGACCCTTCAGAGTTACAACGGCACTGAAAAATGTGATTTATGACCGTTTTTCACCCTTACGACTTTGCAGTGTTCTCCATAAGCATGTGATCAAAATTGAGGTGCTTGTGGCAACTGGTTCATGTTTATGATCTTTGCTGCATCCCAAGGTCATGCAATCCCCTTTTGCCACCTTCTGACAAGCAAAGTCAATGGGGAAGCCAGATTCACTTAACAACCGGGTTACTGATTTATCAGCTGCAGTGATTCACTTAACAATTGTGGCAAGAAAAGTCATAAAATGGGGCAAAAAAATCGGGGGGCAAAAGAAATTTAACAAATTTCTCACTTAGCAACATAAATTTTGGGCTCAGTTGTGGTTGTAAATTGAGGATTACCTGTATTATAGTCCATATCAATATCCTGTGGTAAGAAAACCGACTGAGATTTCACAAAGAAGTCTGTCTTATCTTCGCTTAGACTTCATTCCTCAATTAAGAAGAATCTGCAATTCTTTTCCCACCAAGTGCACAAGATCCTGATGTATGCTTTGCTCTAATGTACAGTACTGCATTCAAGGTTACATTCTGCCTTCTGATATCTACTTATGGCTTTTCCAATGCAACTTTGTGGGTTTGTATGAGACACTGAATCATAAAATGACTGGAATTCTATTGGCACAATTCACAATTTACATCAGTTCACATCAAATGTAGTTTAGGTTTGTGTCAGTAGTCGGTTGCAAAACCCGTTGCTACCGGTTCGCTTGTGTGTGTGTGTGTGTGTGTGCATGATGCTTCTGCGCATGCGCAGAAGCATCTGGCGCGAGTGGGCGGAGCCTCCCACCGCTGCCGCTACCGGTTCGCCAATCCAGGTAGAACCAGTAGCAACCCACTACTGGTTTGTGCTTTGTCTAAGCACAGCAGACCCTGACAATTACTCAAAGCCTTTGAACTAGTATCAGTGTGAGTAAACAATAACATACACTATCACTATGAGTACCATAAAAACAGATGCATAAGGAAATAGAGATAAACAATGCCACTCAGGACTGGAGTTCTGTTGTTTAGGGTTATGGAAGCATTGGTTCAAGTAATATTGTATAATTCTTATCAAGAACTAGGATAGAAACAGGTGGAAAATGAGAAATGGGTGAATTTTAATAAATATTTATGCTATGCTTAACCTCCTTCACACAATATGTAAAGCTACAGGCTACCCTAGAGCCAAACTAATAAAGTGGAACTTCACTTAATATTAGGCATAAATGAATTTATTTTAACCTGGATTCACTATGTTATACTATATAGAAAGTTTACACTGCACAGATTCAGACATTATTATCCTCAACATGTACATGCTCTACTCAGGCAAAATGTGGTTGAGTGATATACCATTATGTTGGTGTTTATTCTAAACGTAATAGTATATGGAAGTGATCTTGGGAGACAGGTGGAAGATCATTACCTAAGCTGCGGGTCCTTTTCCTGTCTCCCAAAATTATTCCCATATATCATCACTGTTAATGATCACATAGATTTTCTCTATGACTATTTGTCTGCAAGAGGGACACGGTGGCTCAGTGGCTAAGATGCTGAGCTTGTCAATCAAAAGGTTGGCAGTTCAGCAGTTCGAATCCCTAGTGCCGCATAATGGGGTGAGCTCCCATTACTTGTCCCAGCTTTTGCCAACTTAGCAGTTTGAAAGCACCTAAAAATGCAAGTAGAAAAATAGGGATCACCTTTGGTGGGAAGGTAACAGCGTTCTGTGCGCCTTTGGCGTTTAGTCATGCTGGCCACATGACCAAGGAGATGTCTTTGGACAGCACTGGCTCTTCGGCTTTGAAACGGAGATGAGCACTGCGCCCCTAGAGTTGGGGACGACTAGCACATAAGTGCGAGGGGAACCATTACTGTTACCTTTTATTTGTCCGCAGCCTGTTCCTTCAGATCCTCCAGTGGTGTGCTATCACCATTGAGTTCATCCCCCTTTCTGCTGCTGGTCCTCTTCTTGTCTTTCTTTTCAGCATTACAGATTTTTCCAGAGTTTGTCTTCACATTATGTATCCAAAGTACAGGTAATCATCAATTTATGACCACAATTTAGCCAAAATTTCTGTTGCTAAGTGAAACAGTTAAGTAGGTTTTGCTCCATTTTACCATTTTTCTTGCCACAGTTGTTAAATTAGTACAGTTGTTAAGTGAATCTGGCTTCTCCGAAGGTAGCAAAAGGGGATCACATGACCTTGGGACACTGCAGCCATCATAAATATGAGCCAGTTGCCAAGCGTTTGAATTTTGATCATGTGACCATGGGGATGCTGCAATGGCTGTAAGTGAGAAAAATGTCATAAGTCATCTTTTTCAGAACTGTTGTAACTTTGACGGTCATTAAATAAAGTGTTGTAAGTGAAAGACTACCTGTATAATTTGAGCCTGGTCATTTGTGAATTGAGTGAGAATTCTAGGTTGATTTATTTGATGATCCTTTATTTTTTTGCCTGTTGATGTTTTCAGGAAACTTCTCCAACACTAAAGTTTAAAAGCATCAATACTCTATACTTTCTTTTTTCAAAACACCAGCTTGATAATTGATCCTAAAGGACAGAAGTTAACTCACTCTTTCAATATCTTCACTGTCAATTCTAAAGCTGGTTACTATACCTGTTGTTGTTAATTTGTCTTTATATTTAATCTTACTCCCGTATTTTTCTCTGTATTCATCGACTTTTATTATTAGAGCTTTCAGATAATTTCCACTTTCATCAGCATGGTGCAGTTATTGATGATTCCCCCTCTAATTAAAAAAAACAAACATGTTCTCCCAATCCAGCTTCCCTCAATATATATTCTGCATAGATGTTGAATAAGTAAGGTGAAATATAAGCCTAGTTTCACTCCTTTAGGAGCCAGTCTTTTTGCCAGATTCTGTCAGTACAGTAGCTTTCTGACTAAAGTCTAGGTTTTGCATGAAGACAATGAGTTGTTCTGGAATTCTTATTTTTTCAAGAACATTCTACATTATTGTACAATCAATAATGAAGCACATACTAATTTCTTTTTGGTATTCTATGGTTTTGGCATTCATTGTGATGTGGCATTTCTTTTTTCATGTTGGTATGTAGAGTAACTTCTTCCAATCTGTTGGCTACTGCACTGTTCTCCAGATTTGCTGGCATAGCTTAATAAGACCTTTACTGATTGTCCTTCTGTTGCTTGCCGTATTTCTGTAAATATTAATTCCCATAGCTTTCTGACTTGGTAATAACTGAAGTGCTAATTTAATTTCATCTTCTTGTGCTAGAAAATTTGTAAGCAGGGATATCTTGATATATTGAATATTAACTTCTCTATTGTACAGAATTTCAGTATACTCCTTTCATCTTTTTTTTTTTTTAATCAGTTACTATCTGTCCATTGGTGTCCTCTGGTATACCAGTTTGAAATGGAATGCCCTCCTAAGTTTACAGATCTTTTAAAAAACTCCTTTGATGTTTTTGCAGATGTTGCTGTACTACTGCTTGTCTCTTCTAAAAAGTCTCTGAAATAGTTAAGATCCTTCTTTTCTTGGCAATTTCCATGGTTTGTTCTGACATCCAGTTTGATTCCTTCTGTTTCTTTTTACATGAATCTATAATGATTTCCTTAAGTGTATTCTACAGTTCCTCTGGTGAAGTTCCAGATTTGAAAGTGATTTCTGATATTCTTCTTGAAAATGGTGGATATATACTCAATATTATATTGTAGAAACTGCTTAGCATGTCTTCTGCTTCAGCTTAACTGAGAACTTGGACGTAAGCAATTTGTGATATGTTCCAGTCAACTCCAGCCACCTCTTTGCTATCATAACTGCTGTCTTCCAACTCTTTTTATCAGTAATGTATCAGTATGCAAGAAATCACACGGGGGGGGGGGGGAGGAATAAAAGTCTTTCTTTAATCCAACCCCAAACAAATAGATAACTACATATTTTAATCAAACAATTTTTAAATGATTTCTTTTAGAATGGAATGTGTTAGCAGCATCTGAAAAGTAATTGAGATACCAGCAAAACCCATCTTTGGATAAGATTATATATGCACGTATTAAGACATAATTTATCTATGGTTCTTGAATAAACTACAATTGGCTAAAGGTGTGCATTTTGATAAGGCATAATTTGTGAATTGCAAAATGCAGGAGTTTGATTCACATAATATCTAAGGCAAAACCAAACCATCTTATAGCTTTTTTACATTGTGTAACCTCAGGACAGAAGGATGTAGCATCACAGGGGACCTCCCCCATGGTGCCCTCCCAAAAACCATAAAAGCCAAGGGGAAAGAAATGGACTTGCTGTTGCAAATCATCTTTCCATCAGTAGATAAATTTGGAAGCTTGTAAATTCCTGAAGTTTTATCTAGACTTGGTATCCTTGAGGAAAAACCTATTCCATGATGTGCAAACTTGATTTCTTTTCTTGTTATTATATGATCTAATGTGTCATATGAATTCAGCCATTAGAGTTTATTTAATCAATTATCTCAATGTGAAGACAAGGCCACATTAAAATCAGAATTAAAATACTTCCGGTAAGTATGATGCTAATAGTTCATTTAGGTTACAAGATTTTCTTCACACCCAGAATTACCATAGAATATATATGTATATGTATTTATTGCTAATCCATTGCTGTGAAATACAAGAAAAGAGTAGGTGTTTTGTTCTGCTGATAAAGAGATTTAATTAATATATTTTTTCTGCTTTCCTTTTGCTGTTTATTTTTTTACATGTTTTATTCATTTTAAAAAGTCTAATCTGTTCATGCTAATATGTGTGAAAGCTGCAACCTAATAGTTGCTGAACTTTGATTTAAAAAAATGTTGACTTCTGCTGACTATCCTGACACACCCAAGTTATTTTCTGGGCAACAGTACAGAAGTGGTTTGCCACTGCCTTTTAGGATGTTTTTTTCCCTTCCCAATTTAGCCTGCAGCCTTGGTTAATTCCTGGCATGGGCAGTTAAGCAAGATTTCTACAAACCCAACAGGAAATCATATTGGGCCAGAAGGAACCTTGGCATGAGTTTAATGAGGCTGCTTCAGACAGATGGATACAGTCCATGAATGCTTGTGTTGGGCTTCGAATATTTAGTGAGCTTTCAAAGTGAAATTTGTGCTCTAAACAACAGATTTCCTGAGATTTCACCAGTAACTGTTGCTGGCATATTTAGAGGCAAGATGGTCTGCTATGCAGATAATAGGCAACTGAACAGGAACTGGCTGGGCTCCTGTTTTTATAAGCAGGAATGCTGACTTCTGATTGGTCTTTAGCCAAACTCTTTTCTGATTGGAACAGGTTGGTGAAGCTTGATGAGACCTCCTATTTCTAGACGACCCTGTTCACTGAATGCTGAAGCACAACACTGCCAAATCCATAGCTCTGTCCATACAGTCTTTACCTAAAATTAACCTAATTATAATTAACCTAATTATAATTCTGAATTTGCAAAACATACTAAACGTAAATTATTCTCATGATCTGGATTTATAAAAACACGGACTGAAATGTGAGTAGTTAATTTATGGTTCAATGAGTTGTATGAACACAATCTATAAGAAGAAACAGGCAGCAGAGGCAATAAAACCTACTCAATCGAATACTGAAGATCTATTAATCTGAGCGCTTCCCTCCTTTGGCTCTTTGGGAACTATTATTATTATTATGAATATATTCACTAAATTATGAAATGTATAAGTGTAATATAAGTAGACAGGCAATATTTCCACAAGTAGGCTGAAGACTGGCTTAAAGCCATTTATGAAAAGCATTGGCTTAGTCTTATTTTTCAGGAACATCAGCAATGATATGTTTAGTTGCAATATAGAATCAAAATCTGAATTGTAGATTAGCTGATCTTGAGTTATGATGGAAGTATGCATATTCATATCACAAACTAATCATTTTCCTTAACCCTTATGGACAGACTGAATCTCTTTTCTCCATTTGATTAGTATTTAGATTTTGTGTAAACTATTACAGTATGATTATACAGGAAGTTCCCACCTATCATTTTAGTAGAAAAACTGTATACATTTTGCTGCTTTAATTTCTGGATGGTTTTATTGTTGTTAGAAACCTGATTTAGATTTTTACCAACTTAAACTTCTGGAAATCATTCATTATTAACACAGATTTTATTCCAATAAAATATATAAAATATATTATACAATTTCTGTCATGATATACAGTATAAAATTACACAGATCAATTCTAACAGTATAGCAGTATCCTTTATTAGGGATCCACCATATTGTATTCAAATATTTGTTTTTAAAATCTCCTGAAATCAGGAGTGATATGTGCTGCCAAAATCTGGAGGCAATTTACTCAAGTTTAAGTGGCATGATTTTTGTTACTGATGCTGCTTTTATTCAGAATTAAGAGAGTGAGTTGAAATGAGGTTAACTCTGAAAAATAGAATTAACCAAAGAGGTTAACGCTGAAAAATAAAAATCAGCATTTTTAGCTGAATTTTGGCCTATTTGGCCTTTTTTTCAGGATTTTAAGGATGGGAACAGTTAGCATATAGAAGACAATCATTTCCAATTCCTCCTTTAATTTAAAACGGACCCAAAATAGTGATTCCAGGTGTGTGTGTTTTTTAAAGGCCCTAAAATGTCAGATATCACAGACTGCCTCCTGTTAGCTCTTTGAAAGCTGAGGAAGCTGAATGGCAATCCCAATATCTTTCAACATGAGGGAACCCTCCATAGCCTTAAATAGCTCCTTTAGTGTATATATCTACAGTAAGTAGACATAGAAACTAAGTCCATTAAAATCAATCCAAATGAATTCTATTTAACCAGGTTTGAGACCAGGATCAGCTTGCATTCATAACACACACAATATTTGACTTTCTATAAGGTTTGCATGTGATAACACACAATTTCACCTAAATATGCAAAAAAATTCTTAAAGTATACAACGGTATTTGCAAGCAAGCATGATCCAAACAGCACACGCAGATTCAGGATATGTGAATACTCTGACACGAACTGCAAGTCTCACTTGGTCCCCTCTACAGCACAGAATTTCTTCACAGAAAGGAGATCTATTTGAAGAAGCAGAAACATGAAGCGTTACTGTAATTTGATTGAAATAAATGGTACCTATAGTATATGTTGAGAATACTAATTATTACACAAAAAGGTTAACTTATTCAAGCTAGTTTAGAATCACATTATATAATAGAAGATTTGAAAGGGGCCATTTAGGCCATCAAGTCCAACCTCCTGATTGGGGAAGAATTCAAATGAATTGGGCATCTAGCCTCTGCTTGAACCAAGCAATGAAAAAGAACCTTACTAAACAGGCTCATTGTGCTTTGGCTGAACACATTTATTGATTTTATGAGCTATGATCCATCTTGTGGCAGCAGCCCATCATCTATATATCTCAAACCAGGTCTCCAGAAACCAAATTGCAGCTGTTGACATGATTTGCATAGCCAATCAGATTTTTTTAGTTAAATAAATTAATATTCAATGTAATAGCAAGAATGATAGTTGTTTGGATTCTGGCCTTATCCATTGGTCAGGTAATAAAAGTGCAAATAATTGCAGGTAAACTTAGGTGTCAAGCAGTAGTCTTCTATACCTTCTCCTGAACTCAGACCGCGCATAGAGGAATGGAAGCAAATATCCTAGAGTCTCAATCCTGTCAACAGTCCCAAAGCATATTATGGCAATAATATCAAAAGCTAATGACAGAGTCAGGAGAACTGGCAAGCTTACTTTCAATTTCTTAGTTCAGGTCATATACCAAGATAATCAAAGCAATTTCACTATTAATAAAAAGTCTAAATAAAATGGATCCAGAAACTTGGTATCATTCTGAAGCCCTTCTTAATCACCTCAGTAAGAAATGAAACAAATTTTCCACATCAAATGGTGATGGTATTCCCCCACAAAAGTCTTGTTACTTACTGTATGGGGAAGTACATCCAAACTGACACTGTTTCTGCTAGCTATGAATATTGCATTACTCTGTTATTAGATTTTTATTCTGCCTCTTTTATACATAACTCAAGGCAGCAAACATACCTCATACCTCGGCTTCCTATTTTCCCCACAACCACCATCCTGTGAAATAGGTTTAGTGTGTGACCCTAAGTCACCCAGCTAGCTTTCATGCCTAAGGGTTGCATAGGAATCAAGTCTCCTGGTTTGTAGGCCAGCATCTTAACCACTGCATTGAACTGGCTCTTATAATTTCCTCATGATCCTTCCAATTTTCTATTCTGTTTGATTCAATATTGAATCAGATATCTTATACAGAATGATAATATCAGACCAGTATCTTAGATAAAAATTATATTGAAAAAAAAGGAAACAAGTTTTACCGAAGACATGAAGCAAATGCTCTCCTAGCATTTCTATACACAAAGTGAATGGGAAATCCTTTGAATGTATGACCATCTGGTACAGCCCTCCTAATAATATCTTGAAATTCTTCATTTCCTGAAGAAATTCCTGTTGTACGTTCAAGTTCATAGGCTGCCAAAGCTGGTGACAAGAAATAAGACAACTGATCGTCCCAAACTGTTGCAAGGCCAAGATCCTGTACATTGACAAAACAAAAAACATAAAAGGAGCTGATAATTGCCATTAATTATAAGAGAAGGAATAACAACTAATTTTGCTGGTTTATCTTTAGAAAAGATTACACACAATTTAGTTAAATAGTTTAATACTTTATCCTCACTCATAATATTTTTAGTTTACAAATCTGAATTATAAAACAATGTCATATGCCCTTCGATATCTATAGAGAAAATAGGTAAAGGGAAAACGATCACTTCTTTGAGTCCTTATTCTGTACTACTAAACTTTGTCACTTGAAAGCAATCATTGTAAGGACATTTTCAATTTTACTATTGCAGGTTATAAATGTTTGAAATGTATACGTTTGGTTTTCTTAAAACACTTGGACAAGGTCAGAAGGTGAATGTTTAAGAAAGTTCATCACTTTTTTTTTCTGATAGAAGGCACTTTCAAAAAATGTAAATTACATTACAGACATGGCCAAATTCTCTTGAAGATTGAAGAACAAAAAGATATTATGTTATTTTGTAAGATTTAGCTGGAAATGTGCAGGACAAAATGGGTGTAGACCACATTACAAATTGCAAACACCATAAAGTATTTTTTTTATTCAAAAAAAAATGTTGCGGGTGGTGGTGTAAAGAGAATGTTCTAAAAATAAATCATATATCATTTAGCACATAAGTACTTTGAGTTTACTGTACAATAAGAAAAAAATAAAAATATTAACTGTCTTGATCTGCCACCTAGTGGTGTAATGAATGACATGGAATCTCTGGGCTCTAAGCCTCTAAGCTTCTTCAGTGACTTTGTCCAGCAGAGTAATATAAAATCTTCAGGCTTTACCATTCTATCCGGGGATTATGTACAAATGAAACCTTTTCATCTTTTCTATTTTATTATTTAAGATACTCAGAAGAAAAATCCAGGATTATGTGAAAATCCTATATTTTTTTCTTTCAGTAAGGCCAAAGTATTTGAAAGGACACAATAAATGTTGTAAATAAAAATGGTGATAGCTCACTAAGATTACTAGGTGCAAATAGAAATACACATTATTTCCATAGCAAGGAAGATGAAGCAGGAATTGTTAATTTGATTACTTTATTTAAAGAGGAAAATATGTTGTTATTTGGATATCACTTCTGGAATTTTTGCTTGTGAAGAAAAAAATGAAACTTGGTTTTGTTGATTAGAAAGATTTCGTGTTATAGAAATGGCTAGTTATATATTAATGTGTAAAAGCAAAAAGTTGAGGTTGGAGTGTGTTTATTTTGTACTGTGCTACGAAGAGTTGGAAGTCAATGCCTCCTTTTCTTTCTTTTTCTCTTCCCCCTTGTACTTACATCCCCTTTCCCCCGTTCCCATTCCCTCACTTAATTTCCTATTTTCTTTTGTTCTTTGTATTTTATATAATAAAAATATGAAAATCCCTATATTCATCCAGATTAAAAAGTTAATAACTATGCAAAGCAATATTCACTACTGTAAATAAACTTATGGATGTTATAATGAAGAGGAATTCACCATGTGCTCTTTTTAATTTTTTAGAAAAATAGCAAATTCATTCCAAAGGGTGAAGGGTTGGGTAAAGGAAGGCACAGTAACATAATTTCTCACCTAACAGCCACTTCACTTAGCCATAAAGTTGCCAGTCGCAATTGTGGTCGCTAAACAAGGGGTATCTGTACTTCTACTAAGAATTGATTAGAATATAGATATACATTCTCATTTTTAAATTAACAATAATGAACTGTTGTCAGATTTACTTAAGTAACTCATTATCCCTTGCCAGAATTAGTTTCAATCCTACTTGACTCTGGCTGTTCTAAACAACCATACTCTTTTAAACATTAAGCTGTGTGAAAAAGATTTGAGTTGATAGCAAAGTAACTGAGTCTGATAGAAAATAGGTCGTACGATAGGAGTATACTGACCCAGTACTGTTGTAGAACCAAGGACAGAAGATGAAATAGGAGCAATTTAAAAACCAGAAGAAGCATTTAAGATACCTAGATGCAGCATTTAAAAATACAAAAGAAATATGAGGCAAATTTTAAAGAAGCATACACTTGTTAACTTAAAAGTAAATTGGCTTTAAAAAGTGAATGTACATATTTCATAGCGCTTACCAATAAAGACACCTACCTTCCTATGTTCTACGACTAACATTCTAAATTGCAATTCTAGTTCATTGCTTGCTGATGCAGCATCTGTTGTGGAACTACAGAGAGGAGGAAAAGATGGAAGTGCCGTTGTGGCCCCTGGAGAACACACAGATTTGATTGCTTCTCCACTCATTGGTTTCCATTTGGATTCATCATGCAAATCAAAGATACAAATTTCTACAGCATCAGAAGGCTGGCAGTTTGCCAAAAACTTCTGATGATTGAAGATACAGCCTATTGTTCTGTAAGGATATAGTGCCTTGGGTTGCTTAACATTTGGAGGATCATCAGGTTTGACAGGATTGTGGATGTATCTAAAGAACAAAAGACATGCCTTAATACAGCAAAAGTTAAATTAAATTTTAAATTAATCTCATGGATTAGCTTTTTAGTCGACATTATGTTGGCATAGATGAGTTGCTGATTGTTCAACTTTGATTAAAAATACAGGGATGGGTTGAAGAATACACTTTCATTCAACAATACATCCATAAATACCTATGCAAACTCAAGAGCTAAGCCTGAATCTCTGTTCTTCATTTCATAATGCAGTATTTCACCAGGACAGTTAGTTATCCTGTCCTCACCTTTGTACTTTTAGTCACCCCTCATTCTTATGCCACCAGTTTTTCACCACAAAACAGCACTTCCATTGTGAAATTGCCTTGAAAAGAAGGATGTTGTACTGAAACATTGGTTGCCTTAAGCCACCTAACCAGAATTGTGCCACTTATATAGACTACTGAGAAAATATCTTTTGGAGCTATACATTTATTCTCATGGAATGTACATGTGGCCAAGTTGCTGACTTTTGACTGCAAAATAGTAATTATTTTGCATGGCATTTTAATGAAGTAGTGTGCTCAGTCTGAACGGAAACATTTTTGTTAAATAATAATTTGATCTATTGATTGGTTAAACAAAACTAAATGCTTTCCAATAGTTTGCATTCTGATATTTGAATTGTCATAACTTGCTATACTTTTACTACTTTTCTTACCTATGTCCTGTTAAACTCTCCCAGAAAGTAGTTATTCCATCAGTCCCGTAAGTCATCACCCATGTGTGAGGAGTGCTTTTAGCTTTTGTTCCTACACAAACAAACGCTTCCATCCCAAATCCCAATAGAAGACTACACAAAAGGTTAGCATGATCTTCACAATCACCCTGAAGAGGAGATATATTAAAGGTAGAACACAAACTTGTAAGAACTATTTTTATTTTTTTACAAAGTAAAACTTAACATCTAATTACAATGTAAGTGGCATATTATAACTAATGTAGCAACTATCTAATAACTATGAGTTCTTGGCTCAAAAAAAATACCATTATTTATTGTTATAAATATAGAGGAATATATAAAATGTTTTCCTTTACACATGAATAATTTCCTATGCTGGAAGGTCTATGTTTGTAAAGATTGGATGATCTATAGAAAAAAATGAAAGGTTGCAAAATAATCTCTTTCTAGAACAGAACACATACACACATCTACCATTAGTCTAGATTCATAGATTACCAACAATTTTATTATCGTCCAGGTCTCCTCTGAACCATCCCATTTTTAAATAATTTAGCATCTTATAGAAATAAATTTTCTGCACCATTTCTAGAATACCTTAAACTACTTCGACTTTGAGGAATTTATTTCTGAAATTCACTTCCCCTTCCAGAATATCAGAATCTGAATAGTTTCAGCATAATCCAAAGGAAAAATGAAAGTTTCTACAGTTAGTCCTTGAGTTACAACCGTAATTAAGCCTGCCCATTGCAGCCATAACTCGTGATGGTTGTAAAGCAGGTCAGTCATGGAAGGGCCCAACCGACAGAACTTTGAATCTGGTTCATGAGTATCCCAGGTAAATCAGCTGGAACTTCAAAGGACTACCTGTAATGCTCTTCAGGTTTTATTTCCAAATAGTTGGATTTTGCATATCCCTAGTTAACAAGATGAATATATACTATTAGAAAATGACAGACACATTTATTGGAGAAAGAAAACTCGGAACTTATTACTAAAAGGCAAATACCTTGTTATATTATATAGGAAATATATGCTAGAATTTGTTCCTTATTTAGCAATACTAGGAAAAGGCACACATTGAACTTTGCTGCTTAACTATAGTTTTCTTTATGTCTATACTATATACATGTAAAATCATCTAAGCTGATGTTTCATCAGTTCAAAGGCATGATAAATTTTATCACAGGACTTCTGGATGAAAGCCATCATATTCAAAATTGCTTGAACTATGAGTTAATAATATAGAAGAATTTAGATTTAAATTATACCTTGTTTCTACAGAGAAAGGCCAAAAGAGAACACCATTGTTCTTGTTTACTGTTTCCTCCCCCAATGATAGGGGCTTTTTCATAACCGATCACGTTGACAAATCTGGCAGCTTGCCGAGGTGTGTCCAGAAGTCGGCCTGCTCGAAGTGGCCTAATATATGAACATACTGGCCTGTTTATCCCATTTTCATCCTGAATGTAAAAGGTGTGTGAAAAAGCACATTAAATCAAATACAGTAAACATCTGCACACTTCAAAAATTATTATGAAGAATCAGGATGAAAAATAGCTGCCACTGTTTTAAGGAACTCACTTATTTGCTACTGTTTTTTCCCCAGGATATTTCTCAAACCATCTCTCCTTTAGCTTCTAAATCTAGATAAAGTCATATAGGAGATACAACTTAAGATCTTAATTTTAACCCTTAAAAAAACACCTGTATACGACTTCTCTTTTTTTCCTTCATCCAGTTGCTTGTTTCCTGCCTCACCAACTTTGGTATAATTGAAGCACAGGCTTCAACTTCTGCAATTGCCCGCCCAGCATATTCTCCCCCCTCCTTTTTTCTTTTTTTTGCTGTTTCTGCTGGAAATGTGAGGGCTATTTTGTGCTTTGAATGAGAGAATAATTGACTATATGGATAGGAAATCAATATGGCCCCTTATTTTATTCCATTTTTTAAGTCTACTAGTGGCCAGGCAATTATACACAAATGTGACACATGCACACATTTATTGGAGAGGGAGAAAGTTTCAGGATTAGTTTCAATAGTTAACTTGTTAAAAATTGTCAAAGCGTGAACCTAGTCATTGTACAAGAAATTAGCCTGCATTTACGATTTTTCTGTCTAGTCTTTTTTGCAGGTGGGAACTTAGAAGTGCCCTGCTTTCATATAAATACTACAGTACCTAGCTCAAGGTTTTCTAATAAGCTCCATTGTATTCAACCTTTGAATCTTGGTGTCTCTAGTCCTAGTCCTAGACCACCACTCTACTCCTTAGATGACACTGGTTTGGGTAACCAGAAAGGAATTTTTAAATTATCTGTATTTATATTCATCCATCTACATCTATAGATTATATCAAAAGGATTGTTATTACAGTGAATAAATTGTAGAATTATCATATCTGATAGTTTTTTATTTTGTTTCCAGTTTTGTAACAAATTGGAAAAATTATATAACCACCCAGTATTTAATTATAATACAACTTTACTGTCAATTTTTTCAACATTTATACAATGTGCAATATAAGGAATGAATTCAATTGTTGTTAAAAGCTACTAGATTCATTATAGCAAAATACTAAAAAGATAAAGTACATTCTTCTTTGGATCAATGGTTTTTAAAAGTGTAGTAGGAAATAGCAATTGTTAAAAAAACTAGGCCAAGGTTTTTTCTAGAATCAATATGCATATTAAATGAAAATTAAAATACAATTGCATACATACACACAGAAATAATTCATCAATATTCTTTCTAGCAATGCTACCGTTGAATTCAAATGGTTATACTTCCACAATTGCATTTTTGTACTTTTAAACAAATAATGATATTGTAAGGATAATATTATTCAACTGGGCAATATACAGACAGATGTTGATAGTTCTCCTTACAGTCCTGAGCACCATCCCCCCCCACTATTGATAATCCTCTAATTTCCAGAACATCTTTTGAAAGAGCACCAAACAATCATCAAAAAATTATCACTAGATTCTCTTATACTAGTCTGAATAAAACATAGTGATTACTTTTAAAAAACAGGTATGTTGAGATAAAAAGTTGGAACCAAGGCATTTAAAACTTCTACAACTGAAGTCTTAGATCACAAGTAGTTTTTCCTTCTAATGCATTGTTTAAAATGTAAATCATAGAGTCTATTTTATAATCATCAGATTTCTTGCAGATTTTTGTGTGTATATTATGTAAGTTAAATCTGAGGGCGGATGGTTTGCTGGTGTTTTGAAAGAGCTTTTCAGGCATGATGATGAAAGTGTTTGCTTATTCATAAATCAGCTGTCTAAGTGGGTGGATGATCGTGTACATAATTTCATTGTGTTGTAGGGCAACAATTATTGAACTAAGGTAACTCAAATGGGTAATTTACAGAATGCTACTGGTAGGGCCGTGGGAATGAAATTTGGGGAAATTGTGGCTGCTTCAGCATCACCGCATCTTCTGACTACACTTCCCAGAAATGCATAGGTTACATTATACAAGGGAAGAAGAGAAGGTGATGTCCGCATCCTCCTTTTCACTTCTGTCTGGTCCCTGTACTCAATTGGATGGCGGCAGGGCCCGATGACAGAATGGTGGCTACTTTGGCACAAAGGCTGAAATCTCCCAACAAGGAAAGGATGAGGAAATGAGTTGGATGTCTACTTGTGAGATAGTATTGTATTGACTGGGGAGTGCTCGTGATGACAGGTCAGCCTTCTTCTTCTTGAGAGGGGGCCCTTGGAGACATGCTGGGGAATAAGGGTGTACTTTTCCTTGCTCTCCACAGCTTTGCTTCCCCTCCCCTCCAGAAACAGGCAGACAATTCTGAACATTAGCTGAGGAGGGTGAGGAGTAGTAGTAATTTCCAACACTCCCTGCCAGCTTCCCACAAACAAAATCCATGGGGAAGCTGGCAGGAAGTTGGGAATTGCTCCTAATCCCATTGCTTTTTTGCCCACATGTGGTCATTTTGTTTATCTGTTTAGGTAAGAAATATCTCTGAATGAATGACCCAGCTGGCATGGGTTAGTAAATAGCTAAACTAAAGTTCCTAAGATTTTGTGGTGTCTGTTTCCTCACTGGCCTAACTTGAAAGGCTAACATATACTGAGTTCAGGGTAAATTTATTTCTACAGCCTTTTATTCCCATATTATATGAACTGTAAAGTCTAGAATATGGAATGGCATATTCCATACCTGGGCAAATATTTTCACTAGTCTTGAACTGTGTGAAGTCCTGATCTGTAAGTATTCTCTCCACCATTGCTTTGCATACACAAGAAACAAACGTTCCTTTTCTGCTGTTTTCTGCCGTTCTAAAGACATCTGTAATTGAAAAAACAACTATATGTTTCAGAATTCTTTTCTGAATTCAGAAAGTTTCATTATAAATCATAAAGCATATACCCTGCTAGTGTAAACTGAACTAATGGCTAGTATAAACATCTTGCTATTAAACAATACAGTAAATATTTATATAATTCAAGGTATAAATAACATGGTATAAATGTTGTAATTAAGCTCTAATCTTAAATCCGAATGTCCTTGGTTAATAAAGTGTAAGATACATTATTATTATATATTCTTATATATAAGAATAGTGTACTTCTGGCTGAGTAACACATTTCAAGAATGATTAAAACTTGATCCAAACTTCTTGTGGCATAGCAAAACAAAGAATACTTTGCCAGTAGTACATTTTTAATGATATTGACCAATTTTCAGAAAACTTTCAAAGATAAAGATAAATCCTTCCTATGAAATTCCATGCTTTTGCCCTGGCTTTTTTTTATTGCAAGATTAGGCAAGAATTATCAAATACATACAAAATTAGAAACAGCTTTATTGTTTAGGACAGATTCAACAGTACAATTGAGGACCCAGTTGTGGGGGCAATAAGCTGACTTTGTATAAATATACAAAAGGATGAAGGCTATTGCTGAGCACATTGTAAGCCGCCCTGAGTCTTCGGAGAAGGGCGGCATATAAATCAAATTAAAACAAACAAACAAACAAACCAAAAAAAAACAAAAACAAAACAGTACCATAAATTGGCCATTTGCCACAGAAAATGTGAACTAGAATGCATATGTGATAATATTTTGAAAAACACTGGAGTTACTCATTCCATATTTCATATTCATTTTAATATTTATTACATTAACTTTGATTACAGGTAGTCCTCGACTTACAGTAGTTCACTTAGTGACCATTCGAAGTTATAATGGCATTGTAAAAAAAGTGACACTATAATTTTTCACACAACTTTTGCAGCATCCCCATGGTCATGTGATCTAAATGCAGACATATGGCAACTGTCTCACATTTATGATAGTTAGTGTCCTGTAGTCACGTGGTCACCATTTGTGAACTTCTGACAAGCAAAGTCAATGAAAAAGCCAAATTCACTTAAAAACCATTAATTACTTAACAACTGCAGTAATTCACTTAACAACTGTGGCAAGAAAGGTCATAAAATGGAGCAAAATTCACTTAGCAACTGTCTCACTTAGCAATGAAAATTTTGGGTTCAATTGTGGTCGTAACTCTAGGACTACCTGTATTTAGGAGGGAAACCAGAATGTTTCAAGAAAACTACATGCTTGATAATATACAAATTTTAACTTGTGAAATAAGTATTAAAATTTGCTTAACATTAAAATCAGTCTGAATTATATTAATATTATTGTTAATTAAAACATACCTGAGTATTAACTATTTCCTGAGAAAGAGTCTTGTTAAGTTTTGGATAGATTTCAAGTTTGATATTAAGTACTCCAACAGAAACCTTTGATTCTGAACCTTTGAATCAAAAGTTATAGAACAACTTTTGAACTTAAGAAAATAAACCTTTTACTAGATCAAGCATTCAAAATATATACAATATCCATATATAGTATTACTTAAATTTATAACTAGATTTATCATTATTAAATGTGTTTGAAGCCTGGGAGAAAGTTTTCCCAAAGCAGAAATTTAAATTTAAATAGGATCAGTTTGGACTATTAGCAATCAGCAAAACAAAGGACATAATAGAAAAAGGTCCAGCTATTCTGACTGAAGAATGAAGGGAAGATCAACAGAGAAACTAGACTTTCTGAAGTTGTACCCTAAGATGCCATTCTCTTTCCTCCTACATCTATAAATGTTATTGCTAAAATTCAGAAAAAGTACTTTTGAGAACTTTCTTCTATGAAATACATTTTCATCACTATTAATTCCATCTTTTTTTCAAAGTTGCACCCAATATCATTTTCCACAATGTTAAAACAGGTTTTAAACTTACCTACACCAAGAAGTTCAACTGCCACATTTGTTATCCTGTTTTCTGCACTAAGGACAGATCGCCATTCTAAGAAATAGGATGCTACTAATGTGGTCTCACCCGAGGTGTCTGTTTTGATCAAGACAATGTGCACTGGATCACATATGGACAGCATAGTGGTAGTATCAACCATTTTGCTTCCTTCACCTGTCAACATCACATCCAACTAGGGTTAACTAAAAACTCCAATTAAAAGCGCTTCCCATTCATATTATTTGTTATCTATGTAAGTTCACTTAAAATTAATAAAGAATATTCAGCGTATACATGACATAATATTACATGAAAGTTTTTATCATGACAATTCAGCAATTCTTTATAACCAGTTTAAATCATGTAGAAAAAACAGCTAGGATTGGAAGTAGGGAAGGAAATATAGGTTTTGATTGAAAAAAAGGTTAGTAGGGAAACAGTTAAGCACCTTATTCCCATTTGCTTTTCTTCCACCAGGAATCATTGAATTAAAAAAAGAATACACCAAATTCACTATAATGAAGTAGCTGGTTAGCTTGCTGTTTTACTGCAAGGTAATCCATAATGGGAAACAGTATTTCTAAATAGGCTACCAAGTTTTTAAAACTGGTGAGATACCAAATATGCTAAGAAACTCATTCATAAAGGAGCAGCACATTTGAATTCAGATTACATTATATGAGAGCCAAGTAATCTATTTATAGAATAAATTTCTAGCTCTATTCATTAAAATGTTTAAAACTTTATGTAAAAAAGAAATCCCAAAATGCCATCTTGTACAGCTCAGAAATAAACCCCATCAATTTCTCTGAAATTTATTCCAGGTTAAACAAGTTTCTGAGCTTCCACATTAATAATCTTTTCAGATATATAATTTTCAGTACAGTAAAAATATACAAGTAAAAAAAAAAAAGATAGAAAAAAGAAAAGAAATTAAAAGAGAAAAACAAAGTTATGTCTTCCACCCTTCTATCAAATATACAAAAGTATGAAGGCTATTGCTTAACGCATTGTAAGCCGCCCTGAGTCCCCGGAGAAGGGCGGCATATAAATCAAATTAAAAAAAAAAAATAATTATCTATCAAAAAGTCATCAATTTGATCTTTTCTTGTTTCAACAAAAGCCCATATAAAGTTTGCAGTCTTTCAGATTAAAAAAAAATCTCATTTTTTATAATGTTTAGATTCTGATTGATGTACAAATTTACTTACCTAAGGTATCCTTGTGTACTTCAAGCAAAAATCCATCACTGAAATCTGGTTCACAGGCACACGGAACAGGTTTAGAGCTGAAACGCTGGTTCCGGAAATGTAAGTAAAGAGTGAAGGTAGAGCAAGTTTGACCAGGCAAAGGTTCGGGTTCCTGAAGATGCTCTAGGAAAGCTTTCCCCCCCAAAACCTGAAGGTAAAGATACCTTCGTGTTGGATCAATATTTGCTGTAAAGTATTGGAAAAATATAAGGTAGTACAAATGGTATGTAAAAATACAGAAAGCATTTTTTAAAAAATGAATAAGATCTTCAGAAGCCTTAAAAAGACTCTTTAAAATAAGAATGTGCTTTACATTGTTCACCTAATATTTATTTTAAATGTATACGTTATTTTTCTATCAAATCTATAACAACGTTGTGACTTATTTTAAAGGGAATTACAAATTGTATTATTTAAGATCTAACAATTATATTTGATATATTTTTATAGGTATACATATTATATTTACCTTTTAGGCGAAAGATTAATATTACAGATAATCCTTGCTTAGAAATAGAAACTGGGACCAGATTTTCAGTTGCTAAGTGGTTATAAAGAACAATGTCACCTGACTAGACTCCTTAGCAATGGCAGTTCTTGCTTACTATCATTAAACAAATCCTACATTAAATGTGACATCAGGTGATTATCCTTTGTGACCTCCTCCCAGCTTCTTCGTTAGTTTTGCTCGTTGGATGTTGGTAATGAAGGTTGCAAATGGTGACCATATGAATGTGGGATGCTGCAATTTCATAACTCTGAGCTGATTGTCTAATACCTTGAATGCAATCATGTGACTGCAACTTTTGAAAGTATGAGGACTGGTCATATGTACTACTTGTTCAGCACTATTGAGTCATCATTAAGCAAGGATTACCTGAAACAGAGTTGTTTTATAAACTAACAAACAAATTTACAAAAGGATGTCCAAAATATATAGAGGGGAAAGAAAATGAAAGAAGTGTAAACAAATCACAGAATGAAAATAATCTTATCATTAAAGATTTATTAAGACAATATGTAACATACTTTTTTTCAATACTGCTGGTTGCCTGTCAACAAAGTGTGTAGTTGGCTTTGGAGTGGAAATTCTTTCCCTGTCGTTTATGTCCTACAGATATAATTAAAAGAAAATTAAGATAATTTTCAAATCAGATTTTCTTACAATTCTGTAAATCTTTTTTTTTATTCTTACTTTGTTTTATTCTATCAAAATATCCAGCCTAAGGAAATAGCTTTATGATTCAGCACAGCTGGTTATTCCAACACTCATAAGCAAATAAACTCTTTGGTATGTATTTTTTGAAATATGCATTAAATAAGTACATTCTAATATTTGCACTTCAGCAGGCCCAGGTACATTCTCTTATTTGTTGATTTGAAAACTAGTATATTTTTCAATTTTTTGGACAAGGTTGTAATTGAGGGAGAAATAGGATGCTTATTTATCTTTTATTGTTTGGTGAGAGCACACCAATTGGTAATGGTGGTAGAACTTTCTCATTCCTATTAAATTCAGGAATGGAGAAATTTGTTATGCTTATTCTCAATTTTAAGTACTCTGTGAGGCCAAAGTTGTCATTTACTTTCTGTCTCTTTTTTGAACCTCCTGCAGAATGGATTCTTAAGGATACAAATGAGATTGCATAGCAGGCAGAGGCAAGTTTATACCAAAGGTGGCAATATACACCAGGAATGGCCTTCCCCTGTGTCCTAACCCCCAAAAGCTATTTTCAAATAAGGCTGCATTTTGTTCCATTTCACTAAAGAAACAGAATCATTTATATTGTTTTAGATAGATTTATATCACAAAGAAGCCTATCAGAAATTCTCTGTTCAAGGAGAGCAATAATTTTATTATGCTCATTAATATTGCTACAGAATAGTTTTGTTTAATGCCAAACTGTACTCACAGACACAAAGTTGAGTTCTTTCATAACATCATCAATGATTCCTCGCTGTGCTAAGGCTTTCATTAGATCTTCTTCTGATAACTGTTGATGTTGAGGTGCCAATTCTTCTCTTATGGTCTCAGCAAGAACTGCTCGAATCCTGCTATGAACATCCATCTAAAAGAAAACATCTCTGTTAAGTATTTGTAAAATACATTTTACCCAACCTTTCAAATAAGTCATTCTAAAACAAGAGCAGGATAATTCCCAGATGAAATTAAGTTCAGATTGGCTCTTCCATCAATAGAAGGCTTATTCCAATGTACAAAGGACATAGGCATCCATTGGCAGAATAATATTTTTGCCCATTCACCCTTCCTTCAGCATTACCTTTCCTGCTGCTCTGCAAGATCTTTTTATCAGAATAAAAAGAATAATATTTTTCAGCATAAGTGCAAGTGCAGAACTACATTGGAGTCACCAGCTTGCAGGACCCAACTGGTAAATTTTCTGGAAGGGACTGTAAACCTACCATCCCCAACTCTACTATAAGTGGAAATCCATTATTGTGATATTCATGATCCAATCAACATATAAACAATTATAAAGTTGTAGTAACTGTCTCTTTTTAGCTACTGACTTCAAATGCAGTATTAATGTTGTTCTTACAAACTACTCAACAGCAGAAGAATGCACTTTTATATCCATACTTCATAAATATTGGCATTAAATCTTGATATTTTCAGTGTTTCTGTCTCTTCTTCATAGCTGACTCTTTTCAAAATGTATACGTATTTCTGAAATTAAATCCTAAATTCAGCTAGGTAAGTTAGTTTACAATGTATAGCCCTCTATACATTTACACTTCCACTGATTTTACTGATTTGTATGTGTTTAAACACATAATTTTTACAACTGAAAAATAAGCTTTTAGCACCAGATTTACAATTTTATTTTCACTTTATATGTAGTTATAAAATGGGCTCAAACAAGTTTTTGACCAACTTATTTATTCTATTAATATTCTTCCTTTCAACTATGATTATAGGTAGTTGATGACTTACAACTACAATTGAGCACAACATTTCCATTGCTAAGTGAGACATTTGTTATGTGAGTTTTGCCCCACTTTACGATCTGGGACAATCTGATCATGGGAATGTTGTAATGGTCCTAAGTGTGAAAATCGGTCATAAGTCAGTTTTTTCAGTGCTGTTGTAATTTCAAAGAGATACTAAATTAAATGTTGTAAGTCAAGGACTACCTGTACTAGATCAACAACTACTAGCTACATTCTAAATTTAGAACTGGCATTTTTCCAGAAGTGAAGTTTTAATTTTAATCTTCACCATCCTGTATCAGTCTAGTCACAACAGTACATTGCCTCTTAACTCAATAATTCCACGAGGCCACTTTTTCCTGTCATTTCTTTTCAAATTCATCAAAACAAATCAATGACCAAGTTTAAGCACTGGGTTTATGTCAAAAAAAATGGCATTATGTAGTCTGAGAGCAATATGCACCCAAGGTCTCCTTTTTATGATTTTTGGACCTATTTCTAATCATAACTGCTAATCACAAAGTTTCCTTCCATCTTTATTTAGGTAAAATTGCAATGTAAGCCTTTAAGCAGACATATATCATCATTAAAAAACAATTTCCACAAGCTTTCCTGCAAAAGCCCAAATTCCCTATTTCCCCACCTTTTCCACAGCCCTTCATCAGCCCCTCCTAAATGTTAAAGGTGGCCCAATCCATCACAAAACATAATCAAAAATAGGCTTGTTAGTTCTGGTAACACAAACCCATAGTTTATAATCCTATGTTGTCACAACTTGTCACAACATTCTAACCTAAGCCACAAGCGCCACATTTTGATTTAGCATGTGAAGCAAGCCTGAACATCGCCTTGATTTGATGAAGCAGAATAATGCCCTGGAATAGCTAAAGAGCATTTAGACTTTAAATGAACGAATAAAAATAGGTTAGAATCGCCTTTCCTAGAATTGCAACACTGAGTTCGCATCATCATTAGCCAGTATATTTCTGTCTAGTGTGCTACGTGAACAAAATTCCCGAACTTAGTTTTATCGTTTTCTGTGCCGAAGGAAACCTGACAAGAGCTGGGGGGAAAAAACTACGATGAAATTAATCTTGGGCAAGTTGTTCGTTGTGGAATACCGTCAGCGAAATAAAAGACCCTCACCTTCGTCAGCTGCTGGTGAATGATTTCCTTCAGTTCCGAGGCTTTTTCTGGCGGCAAAGCCATCTTCCCCAACCGCCGTTACAGACAGCAGAAATCGCGTCAGTTGCCGAGAGAAAAACCCTTCGCCATCTCAGGCAACGCGGCCCCAAACCGCCCGCACCTCCCGCCCTCCCGCTCACTGGCCCGCGAGCGCTTGGCTTCTGCTCCGCGAGCGCCCATTGGCTCAATCGTCAGCCAACCGCGGCCTCTGACGCCCCACTCTTATCTGGGCAGCGGTCTTTCATCCCAACCATCTTTCCAAAGTGCTTTGGCTAAGGTCTGTCCAAAACAGTCGCCTGACAAAAATCGCGGCCTTTTCTGTTCCCACCCTTCTTCCTAATTCCACTCTGGCAAGCAACTCGGTCAAAGAGATGTTTCGAAGTTGTTCTTTCTGCTCCGTTAAGCCGTTTTCAGTAAAGCTATTGCTACAAAGGAGAAAGGCTGACAGGCACCGACCGAACACCTATTTCTATCAAGGACAGTAAGGGGACCTAATTAGGACGTAGAAACCGGCACGCTTTTCTCCCTGGTTTGGATCGCTGCGAGGTGTTTATTTCCTGGCTTCTTTTGTTGTTTGGTCCTTGCCGGGATGTTCGTTTCCTGTGATGGCTGTGCGTGCTCCGATTTCAAAGGCTTCACACTCCTTATGGTAAAATAAGCATTCATTTTCCTGAGTTTTATAGCCAAGTATCTATCTGGTCGTTGTCGGGCAACCAGAGAGCTGCGCACAGAAACGAGAGTGGCGCGTTTTTTTAACTCTGACCTCTTCAAGGGTCCGCTTGGTGAAGTTTTAGAGCAGGGTTGGGAAGCTATGGCCCTTTTACGACTTGTGGACTTCAACTCCCAGAATTCCTGGGCCAGCCATGCTGTCTCAGGAATTCTGGGAGTTGAAGTCCACAACTAAAGGGGCTACGTTAATTCCCCACCTCTGTTTTAGAGGCATGTCGAAATCCTTGGGGTACGCTTGGAATTCGTGGTCCTTTCTTTCTCCATGTCTTTTTCTTTTTTATTCATTGTGATAAAAAAGACACTATGGCTCACGACATGATCATTCCAGTTTTATAAAATAAATATCATTGGAAAGCAATTCTACTTTGATTTTTTTTTAAAAAAAGGAGTAGAAGCATTCTTTCAAACAAACAAAGACAATCTAGGTTTAGGACTAGATGTAGGACAATCTAGTCACTGGGATTTTTGCAGCCCAGAATGTAGTACAACCCAGATTTTTGTAGTCCGTAAGTAGTCCTTGATTTATGACCACTCACTTATTGCCTGTTTAAAGTGATGACAGACCCACAAAAAGGTACGATCTGGATTTGAAGTTCTAATGGCTAGGCCCTTTCTGAAGTCATGTGATTGCCTTTTGGATGCTCAGCTACTGGCCTGCATTTATGGCTGTTTGCAGCATCCTGCAGTCACATAACACAATTTATGGGTTTTTTTTCCCCAAAATCAATGTTTAATTCTGGCTCCATCAAAATACAAGTTGGTCATATGCATGCCTTGACTTAGAGGTCAGGACATAAAATGGAAATTTCAGACTCCATTACAGTTGTAAGTGGAGAACTACCTGTAGTAGTACCTGAAGCTTCTGGTCTCAAGGAAACCAAATGTACTAATAGATTATTCATATGGTTCAGCAATGTTCTTGTATTAGGATTTTTTTATCAATTAACCATTGTAATGTGTTAAAAACCCAGTGTGCTATTGAGACCTTCTGAAATTGCCTGAAACTTTTGATGTATATGAGTTCAACAGTTTCTTGCTCAGTGGTTCTCTTAAAATCCCTTTTCCCTGAACAGTCACTTTAAGGTCTGCTTTGAGGGTCCCAGATTGGAGTTCGTTTACAATTTCTCTTGTTTTGACATTATTTTTGTATCTTAATTATGTACATTTTGGCAAATTTACATATAATCCACTTTTAAGTAATCACATTTTGTGTCACCCCCCATATAAAATTAAATAGAAGTACAATATAATGGACATGTAATTTTCTAGTTCAAAAGTACTATTCAATTATTCATAAGGTAACTATTTGAGCTTTGTTTTAATGCAGTAGATAAATACAAAAGTATATAATCAATATGTTTGCAATTGATCAAGACATCAAGTGAATATATAAATACAGAATGTCTTTCAATTAATTTAAACAATATTGTAATTTAATCTTATGGTTTTACAATACAAAATAGATACATAGTTAATTTGATATGTTTTTCCAGCAAATTAGAAATAGAATTAGTATTTGAGATGATATAACTTAAAGTTGTCTTTTGTCTAATTTTAGCCAGCTGTATCAGTGGGCAATGTGGGCCAGCTAGCTATAGATTTAGTCATTTCTACACTTCATATGCCCAGAGTTGGTTACTTTTATACTGATTGTCTTGTGCCAATGGTTGGAAATAATCCATATGCAACAACTGAAGAAGATGCAACAGAACTATGCATAAATGCTGAAGGTAGGTGGTGTAAATATAGTCTTTCCATCCACTAAATTGGGAATAGATTGGGTGCTTCAGACGTGTGTGTGTGATATGATTTATTTAAAGATGCTTTTGCAGAGCAGTTGGATCCCCCAAAAGATACTTACAAGTCAGTTTTGAAGTACTATTATTGCCCACATCCTGTGTTATGAGACCCCATTTTGGGCACTCGACAGCTGGTCCACATTTATGGCCATTTGCTGCACCCTGCAGTCATATGACTGCTACTTATGATGATTTTGCCAGAAACCAAGGTTTACTTTCAGTTGCTGCAAAAAAATGGGCCATTGAGAACAATGGATTTGCTTAACACTGCTGGGTTTGCTTTACCCCAAAAAAGCAGGGTCAGTCTTATGATGACCCACTTTGCGACCATCATGACTTACCGCTATAATTTTCAGGATCAGTTATGGTCATATCTTGAGGACTACCTTGTATTTTCATTACAGATGAAACCTTAATCAGTTAGTAACCAAAATGATTGATGCCAATGATCCTGAAGTTTAAAATCATTATGAGATATCAGAAAGATTGAAAACTGGGAACATATAAATGATGGGTGTTTATAAAATGTTTTCTCTCTCTTTTTTTTTAAGGGATGCACTCTTGTTCTAAATCTTTTGTGTTAGGTTTTGTCAAAATGCAACAGAGGCATGATTGCAGAGCCCCTCTTAAATTTCCTGGCATCAACTGTAATATGATTGGTTACAGGTAATTTAATGTTAGTGCTGACATGTTGCTTATGCTATTTTTTTCAGTGTATGCAGCTACATCAAAAGAATTGGTGGTTCTACAGATCAGATCACCATTCATAAAGGTATGTATGTCTATGTATGATTATGGAAGGTTGTCACATAAGATGGCATGTGTATGGCATAAGCATAAAGAAAGGCACAGAAATATAAAGGAGTAGACAATCCAAAGTTGCCTGATCACCTTGGAGACAGAGGAGATAGATAACAGAAACCAGACTGTTATCTTTCTTTTGATAAGAAGGGAGGTATTGTTAATAATACATGAGGTTAGTTTTTCTAATTTGGCAGATTAGAGTCCCATCAGTAGAGAAGAAGGTAGAAGTGCTGGGATAGTCAAAATAGAGTCATCCCGTAGTGTTATCAGAAGTAACATTCTACTTATAAAGGTCACTGTATGATTTACAATGGTTTGTTTATGATTCCTATGCAATTATTCTGGGAGTGTATTGCTCATAACTTTACTTAGTTTGAGGCTCTTTTGCATTCATTTGGATGGGAATCAAATGATCCCTGCACGCCAACAAAAGATACCTTGTGCATCCAAATGCTATGGATTTCTCCTTTAATTGGGCATTTGCCCCACAACAGAGACACAAATTAAAAGATAAATCTTCCTGTCAAAATTGAATAATCATGATTATCTTACAAATAATTTTGACGAAGATTTTGGTAATGCAGCTTTATGAAAATATTGTTCACTCAGTGGTTTTAACTCTTTAAATTATTTTGATAAGACTGAAAAATAACTGGATCAGTCAAATCGTTTTTATTTTTCATTGGCAATAATTAAGATTTTTTTCTGCATAACTATACAAATTCCAGAGTGTTAAAACTACAGATGAATTGACAAGATTCAAAAATGCAAAGTTCTAACCTATTGCCTTGCTTTGCTTCCTGGTGTAATAAAAGAATAAATATAGATTGTTTTGTCAAATATTGCTGTCGTGGGTGAAAAACTCTGGATTTTCCAAAATTGTTCTGTTGTCAAGCAGTCATGCTTATCAGCGCAATGACCAACAGCTTCATGGGTAAGTCTTACAGATTATGTAATTGTATGCATAAGGCCAATTGAGCATTATACCAAGAGACATGTACTTTCCAAATAGAAGTTTCATCTCTTTCTGGCAACTCTCCTCATTCCTTCCAAATCTGCCTAGTGAGTTCCTCACATTTCCAGGATGAATCTGGTGCTGTAAGGAAGAAGGTAGAGAGAAGTAGAACTATCCATAGTAAAGTATATTCTGCTAGCTGAAAAGTACCATTTAATAAGTTCCAAATTTGTGCAGTCAAGCCACAGTTTTAGTTTGTAATTACTTTTCTGGGCTGATATTATCCAAATCGATGAATTATTAGGAGAAACAAAAAGTCTGGATTTTTTAAGCTCATATCTCTAGAGACTAGGTAGTTTTATACATATATAATATATATTTTAATTAATAATTATTGGTTGAGTCTACAATGTCCAGTTTATTAATTAGGATCTTAAGATTCAGCAGCAAAATAGTACTTTGGAGTGTATGGGTGTGCTCATGTCATGCCTGCCTGCTTCTGTTTGAAATATCTGGTCTTTTCATGAGATTAAATAGCTATCCTTTGCAGCTGTAGTATGATCTGAGAAAAACATGTTTAGTTTATGGAGTTGTTAGTTATATATTGGTTGTTATGCAAGTTCAAGACAGTCTCTGTGTACTAATGAAATGGATGAGAGTCATTAAGGGGCATAAAATGGAAGCACTGTGAATAAACATTTTTCTTGTCCAAGAATTATTGCTTTGAATAAGAGAGAGAATGTACAAGGCACTTTGCGGCCACAATTGCATTTTTCTAGTTTTCTGGCTGAAACCACTTTTGGACAGAGTAACCTGGTCACAATGATCCATTCATTAGCAATCTCAAGGACTTACTGTATTTTTCGGTGTATAAGATGCACTTTCCTCCCCTCAAAAAGTGGGTGGAAAGGTCTGTGTGTCTTATACAGGGAATGTTGCTGAAACCCCGCCCACCCACTGGCTCCCACTCTTCGGCCTCTGCCTCCCAGCAATTTACCTCCTTGCAGCAAACAGCAAACAGCCTGGTCAGCTTCAACACAGCCTGATATAGCACAAGCAGCTGATTGGTGGTTGGATCGGCCTCCTGGAATACCACCTATCAACTGTTCCAGGCTGCAGGGATTGCCACTCCCGTCGCTGCCATCGCTGCCCATCGCTGCTGCCACCTATCGCCTCCTCTATGCGCCACCTTTTCAGCCTCTGTGTGTCCCATTTTCAGCCTCCATGTGCCCCATTTTTGGCCTCTGCACGTCCTGTTTTTGGCCCGTTCCAGGCGGTAAGGATAGGTGGCGGCAGGGATGCCTGCTGCCTGGAACGGGCCAAAAACGGGACACACGGACACCGAAAATTGGGTGCGCAGAGGCCGAAAACGGGACGCATGGAGGCAAAAAATAGGGCATGCGGAGGTGGCGATAGGCGGCAGCAGTGATGGGTGGTGAAAGCGGCAACGAGTGGTGGTGATCCCTGCAGCCTGGAACAGCTGATAGGTGGTTTTCCAGGAGGCTGATCCCAACCACCAATCAGCTGCTTGTGCTGAAGCTAACCAGGTTGTTTGCTGTTTGCTGTTTGCTGCAAGGACGTAAATTGCTGGGAGGCAGAGGCAGATTTTTTCCCCCTTGATTTCCTCCCCAAAATCTAAGTGCGCCTTATAGTTTGGAGCATTTTATAGTCTGAAAAATATGGTACTTTATGAACTATAATTTAACTTATATTTTAACTTTCTATAAATATTTTAAAAGATGCTTTTCCCATTTGGGTTTTTTAAAAGTGAACTGAAAATAATGAATTAAACAAATTGTTAACCATTTATTAGCTATTTCTGCTAGATTTTAACTGGTTCTTTCAAAAGGTCATAGTTCTGATTTTTGCAGCTAAACTTAAATTTTATGGTTTGTTGACAGCACTTCATTGCGATACTTGATTTCACCTGCTGTTGACAAAACAGTGGGAGATATTTTGAAAAGACTGAGAGCCATTGAATTGGAGCAGATATCAGCATTTCCTGGAGCAAACGATGATAAAATATTCTATATTCCAGGAGGTGGTATTACAAAACTATTATTCACAGAGAGGTTGGTGAGATAGTAAAATTTGAATATTGAAAAATAACATTATATTTGAAATCTTTTTTTTTAATAGGAGGTAATCAATGAATCATTGCTTGGATAAAAAAAAAATCATAAAATTAAGCCTGAATGTCATGGATTAGTGTTATTTCTCAATAATATTTTTTTCCCATTCGTTTCTAATTCTTGGACACTGCCGGGAAAACTCCCTGCAGTTTTCTTGGCAAGGATTTTTAGAAGTGATTTGCCAATGCCTCCTTCCTAGGACTGAGACAATATGATAGACCCAAGGTCACACAACTGGCTTTGTGCTCAAGGCAGGGTTAGAATACCTGGTCTCTTTCTATTGTGATGCTTTAACTATGGTAGTATACCCAACTGGCTCTCATTTCTCCAATAATGGTGTTCTAATTGCATGCAATTGTTTTCTGAAATACAGGAAAATTTCTGACCCAATTTATGAACTGGAAGTAATACAGCAGGTGCAATTTAAATTTTCCCTGGTCCCTGCTAAACTTTTAGCCATAATTAAAATAGTTCTTTAGATTTTAGTCTTAGATTCAAAAGTAAATGTTTTTTGTGTGCTCCTAATCTGTTAGTTTTCTTTAAAATGCCAGTTTTGTACACAATAACAGTTGGTTTCTTTCTGATTTTGATAAAACCTATTTCTAAGACAATTATTATGTCTTATTATGAGTTAATTAGAACTTTGATATCAAGCCTCTGTTACAACTTCACAAAATGGGCATTTATAAGACTTGATGTTCAATTTTTGAGTGGTTGAAAAGAAATAACTGACTTTTCTCAGGCTTCATGAATACTTCCCTTTCTTTTTAAAGTAGTTGTATCTTAGTGCTAAATCAAAAGTGTAGGAAGCAATAGAATAAAATATAAGCATATATTTTTATAATTAATGAATATCACCAATTAAAATGTAACTGTGACTAAAATGTTTAGTCACACCAACAGATGTTTCTTTCAATCCTTTAAATTTACTGAAACAGTATGTATGTACATGACAATATCACTGTTAGAAAGCCCAGGAAAAACCATTAATACTTTGTTGAATTATCACACAATTTTCTGAATGATAGAGGCTTGCTTTGCTTTGTTCATGTGACTACTTGTATATAAAACTTACACAATGTGTGATATGTTGGTGCTAAGAAAAGCAAAGATGGATTAATTTAACAGTCCTGTTTTCTTTTGGGATAAAACCATTCTTTAAATATATAATGTATCCTGTTCCTCTTGTATTCACAATTCACAGCATAATTTACACCTGAGATGAAGAGTTTGCTGAATTTCTCATCCCCTTCCTCATTTTATTTTTATTCCAGTTGTTCAAAAGGAATTCCACTGGTGGTTTTGCTGAAATTCTGCTCTGAAGGAGATAATATTCCTGATGCTTTTGCCCTTGCTGATTACCTTAATGAAACTTTACCACTAATTGCACCTCAGGTAAGTATGTGTTCCACTACTTTGATTTGGGGAGTTAAGGAAAACTTCAGAAAACTACATAAAATTGATTATGGGCCCAGAATTTAGTTGAAAGTGTACATATTTTTATTTTAAAACACCAGTTTTGTGACCTTTGATAGTTTATTGAAATAAAAACATATACACCACTATTTAAATAAATATATATTTTAGCCGGTCGATTGAGAGCTTTTCGGGCTCTCTAAGGTGCCGATAACAGCGTGGCACCGACGTTCCGACGCTCCGATGAACAGCTGTTCCGAGGCCGCCATGAGAAGGGCGGCGTTTGTGATCCATGGGCGGTGGCGGCAGCGACGGAGGAACAGAAACGGCCAGCCTTCGGCTATGTTTGGATGGTTGGTGCGACGGCTGCGGTGGGGGCGCTGGCGTCGTCGCGGACTGCACCCCCCCCGCGTCAGAGTAGTGGAGGTAGATGCCGGGGGGAAGGAAGTGGACGTCGAAGGAGGTGAGGGTGAATGGAAGATGTTGGTGGTGCCCGCGAGGATGCCAGTGCCTCCGCCGACGCCGTTGTAGCAGCCATTGGGACGGCTGGAGTCGTGTAGCCGAAGAAGAACGCGAGGGGGGAGCCTCCATCTCTGAATTTTAAACCTTGGCAACTTCGGGCCGCCATGGGGCTGGGGTAATTCCCAAACTTTATCTCCCATGGCGAGGCCTCCTTCATAACCATCTCGGGGGGCTAGGACTGGGCATATAGGATGGTTGGAAGACCTGGAAGACTCGAGGGGGGGGGTTAATGAGGGTGGAGGGGCTGTTGGAGTTACTGCGCAGCCCTGGTTAACCCTCTCCCCCCCCTCCCCTCCCGTCCTAGTTGGGCCATTATCAGGCCCTATGATTAACATGCTTGCCCTGCCGGTTTCCGCTCGATGGAGGTGGCTCCCACTTATTTTCCTCTATCTGCTTGCCTGTATTATCCATCTATACGCTACCTGTATGAATATTGTGGACAGCTTACTTTCTTCTGGAGACTTTGGACCTGGCTCTGTTTGTTATCTAGCACGCTGGCTGTATGAAAAATGGCAGCTTACAGGAGGACGAACGGAGCCGGTTTCTATCATTGTTTCACTACCGATGGGATGTACCATCTTCCCCATGGCGAGTTGGCCAACCATCGTGAGAGGCTGGTTGGACGATTACCCTCGAATTGGTTGGAACATTGGACTCCTCCACTGCCGTGAGAGGACAGTGGAGACTCTTCCGCTTATGGTCAACCTGCCCTTTTCAGGACAATTTGGACTATCATGGAGCCCTGGGCCATACCTTATCACTACCTCAGAGCTTAGATGTACCAAAGGGCACAGCTTCTTGCATTGCGAGACTCCCCCCTCTCGCAAGCCTGGCCCTCCACGTTATCGAGGGCCTACCTCAATGACGGGTCTTGGAACCCAGAGAGGTGGCATGCGGCGAAGAGGGGGTTGAGGGTTTTTTTATGTAAATTTTTGGAAAAAATTTTAAGGGGTCCCGGGGGGGGGGAGGCAAAATTGGAACTAGGGTAGTGGGTTTGGGGGATAACCCACCAAGGGGAAGGTCAGGCCTGGCCACTATACGCGGCGGGGGGGGGGTGGGAGTTCCGGAGGAAATGGGGGGGGGTCGAGCTTGTCCAGATTGTGTTTTTACCATCGGTACTGTGAGGGGGAGGGGTAGATATGGCGGGAGCAGGGGGCCATATCATGTTAAGGGAGCGCGCACCCGCTGTCTCCATGCGGTAGCGTGCTCCGGCCCCCAAGGCTCCACTCGTTCTCCAGGTTGCACAGACCCTCAGGGCCCGGGCCTTCGGCTGATGTTGTGCAATGACAGGTCCGCAGTAAATAAAGCCCCCTCATTTGTGATCTTGTTCAGGAGGGGGGAGCGGACCTGGCAGGTATTACGGAGACCTGGTTGGGCCTGGAGGGAGGGGTCCCTCTGGTAGAAATGTGCCCACCAGGCTTCCACGCATTCCATCAACCGAGGTCTCAGGGGAGGGGAGGGGGAGTAGCGGTTATTATTAGAGAAGGTTTTAGGCCGAGGGAGGCCACTGTTCCTCAGACGGCCGGTTGTGAGACCCTCCTTGTGAAGTGGGGTCATGGGGTTCAGATGGGTTTGCTGATCACGTACCTGGCTCCCTGCCACGTGGCAGCAGCCCTGCCCGAGCTACTCAACGTTATCGCCGCGGTGGCGGTTGATACCCCCAGACTTATGGTCATGGGGGATTTCAACCTGCCGTCCGTGGGTGAGACGTCTGAGGTGGCTCGGGAGTTCATGGCTTCCATGACGGCTATGGATCTGACCCAGCTAATTCATGGCCCTACGCACATGGGGGGAAACACACTGGACCTGATTTTTGTCTCTGGACAGTGGCTGAGTGATCTCGAGATAGGGGACATAGTCATCGAGCCCTTGTCATGGTCGGATCACTCTCTCCTTCGCCTTGATCTTCGAACCGCTGCCCCCCGCCGCAGGGAGGCGGAACCGATAAGATGGTACCGCCCCAGGCGCCTGATGGAACCTGATAGGTTCCAGACGGAGCTTGGGCCAATGCCTGAGGTCCTGGCTCACGCCTCGACTGGAGACTTAGTGGCCGCCTGGGATAGGGCGGCCGCTGGAGCTCTGGATCGAGTCGTGCCTTTGAGGCCTCTGACCCGGCGCCGATCGCACCTGGCTCCTTGGTTTACTGAGGAGCTGAGGGAGATGAAGCGCCGGAAAAGACGCCTAGAGAGTAGTTGGAGGGCCAGTCGCACTGAATCTGACCGGACACTGGTAAGATCTCATATTAAGAATTACCTAGTGGCGATAAAAGCAGCGAAATGTACTCATCTTGCTGCTCTTATTGCGTCATCAGATAACCGCCCGGCCGCCCTGTTTAGGGTGACCCGCTCTCTGCTCCACCAGGAAGCGAGGGAGGACCCCTTGGAGGGAAGAGCCGAGGACTTTGTTCAGTATCTGTATGACAAAATCACTCAGATTCGGGAAGATCTGGACTCTGACTGGGTAGATCCAGTGGGGATGACGGAGGCAGGTCCTGAGAATGTTATCTGGGATGAGTTTGACTCTGTGACCCCTGAGGACGTGGACAGGATTCTGGGTAGACTGAATGCGACTACATGTTTGTTGGACCCGTGCCCCTCCTGGTTAGTGCTGGCTTCCCGGGAGGTGACGCGAGGCTGGCTCCAGGGGATTATAAAAGCTTCATTGAGTGAGGGTGTCTTTCCCGCCGCCTTGAAAGAGGCGGTGGTGAGACCTCTCCTCAAGAAGCCTTCCCTGGACCCGGCAATATTGGCTAATTATCGTCCAGTCTCCAACCTTCGCTTTGTTGCGAAGGTTGTTGAGAGTGTGGTGGCACGACAGTTTCCCCGGTACCTGGATGAAACGACGTATCTAGATCCGTTCCAGTCGGGCTTCAGGCCTGGGTACAGCACGGAAACGGCATTGGTCGCGTTGGTGGATGATCTCTGGAGGGCTCGGGACAGAGGTTGTTCCTCTATCCTGGTCCTATTAGATCTCTCAGCGGCTTTTGATGCCATCGACCATGGTATCATGCTGTACCGGTTGGAAGGGTTGGGGGTGGGAGGCACCGTATTACGGTGGTTCTCCTCCTTTCTCTCCGACCGGTCGCAGTCTGTGTTGACGGGGGCAGAGGTCGACCCCGAGGCCCCTTATGTGGGGTGCCACAAGGATCGGTCCTCTCGCCCCTTTTGTTCAACATTTATGTGAAGCCGTTGGGCGAGATCATCCGTGGTTTCGGGGTGGAGTACCATCAGTACGCTGACGACACCCAGCTGTACATCTCCACCCCAGACCACCCCAACGATGCCCTTGAAGTGATGTCCCGGTGCCTGGAGGCCGTACGGATCTGGATGGGGAGAAACAGGCTCAGACTCAACCCATCCAAGACCGAGTGGCTGTGGTTTCCGACGTCCCGATATAGTCAGCTGGTGCCATCGCTGACTATTGGGGGCGAAGCATTGGCCCCCACGGAGAGGGCTCGCAACTTGGGTGTCCTCCTGGATTCACGGCTGTCTTTAGAAGAGCACTTGACGGCCGTGACCGGGAGGATTTTTCATCAGGTTCGCCTGATCCGCCAGTTGCATTCCTTTCTGGATCGGGACTCGTTACGCACAGTCACTCATGCCCTCGACACCTCCCGTCTGGACTATTGTAACGCTCTCTACATGGGGCTCCCCTTGAGGAGCACTCGGAGGCTCCAACTGGCGCAGAGTGCGGCCGCGCGGGTGGTGATGGGAGCGACGTGGCGCTCCCATGTAACGCCTCTCCTGCGCGAGCTGCACTGGCTCCCGGTGGTCTTCCAAGTGCGCTTCAAGGTTTTGGTCATCACCTTTAGAGCGCTCCATGGCTTAGGACCTGGTTATCTACGGGACCGCCTGCTACCACCAATAGCCTCCCACCGACCAGTACGCTCCCATAGAGAGAGGCTCCTCCGGGTGCCGTCGGCCAAACAATGTCGACTGGCGGCCCCCAGGGGGAGAGCCTTCTCTGTGGGGGCACCTACTATCTGGAACGAGCTCCCCCCCGAGATACGGAGGATTCCGGATCTGTGTACCTTCCGTCGCACGCTTAAGACGTTCCTATTCCAGCAAGCTGGCCTGACCTAAACTTCTCTTTTAAACGGGAATTTTAAATTTGGTTTTAAATTATTGGGGTTTTAAATATGGTTCAGCCAAATTTATTTAACTTGTTTTATCTCTATTTTAAATTTTGTATTTATATGTTTTATTTCATGGCTGTTCACCGCCCTGAGTCCTTCGGGAGTAGGGCGGTATACAAATTTAATAAAATGAAAATGAAAATGAAATATATACTATTTAAATTTAAATTAATTCAAATTAAAATGATATCCCAATAATAGTTAATATTTCAATGATTCTGTGTTAATTTATTAGTTAAAATATATCTTAAGAAAGCTTTATTGTAACCTATATTTGGGAAACCAGGAGGATTACAGCAAGGTGAACTTCCTATAGAAAGCTATTCCATAAAACAAATATTTCAGTAGAAAAGTATTTCCTTCTAGTGTTGCCTGTTCCTCCATGTCCCAGTTTTACAGTAATGAAGGATTATTGTAAGTTTTCTGTGGTTCCTGCGGATGGGTAAATTTTGAATGAAGGATAGAATTACGAAAGTGTATAGTATAGAATAAACTGCAACTGCAGATTAACAGAGATTTTAGTAGAAAAGCTCAAAACTACCATTGTGTCATAATGATCTCAAATTTTGCAGAATTATTCAGAATAATTCAAAAACAGTTTGGTAAACTACAGATAGTCCTCATGTAATGACTATAATTTGGGACTGACAATTCTAACCCTAAGCGAAGCATCACTAAGTGGGAAATCACATGAACACAAACTATATTTTCTGCCTGGAAAGAGACAAAACAACTTAGTTTCATATCTTTGGCTTCTCTCCTAGCCAATTACATTTTGTACTGTAAGTTGTGCTGTAAGTTTGAGCAGCTGCTGAACAAATGGTTGGTAAATAATAATAATAATAATAATAATAATAATAATAATAATAATAATAATAATAATAATAATTTATTTATTTATTTATTTTGTATACCGCCCTTCTCCCGAAGGACTCGGGGCGGTGAACAGCCAGCAGATAAAATACAGAAAATACAAAAATTAAAACAATATTAAAAACCAATTAATTTAATTTGGCCCACAGCTAAAACATCCCCATATTAAAAAATCCATAATTTAGCAATTTAAAATTAAAGCAACTTAAAAAATATGGTCAGGTCAGCCCAGCTTGATGAAACAAAAACGTCTTTAAGGCACGGCGGAAAGTGCGCAGATCTGGGATCTACCGTATCTCTGGGGGCAACTCGTTCCAGAGGGTCGGTGCCCCCACAGAGAAGGCTCTCCCCCTGGGGGCCGCCAGCCGACATTGTTTGGCCGACAGAACCCTGAGGAGCTCCTCTCTGTGTGAGCGTACTCGTCGGTGGGAGGCTACTGGCGGCAGAAGGGGGTCTCGTAAATACCCGGGCCCTAAGCCATGGAGCGCTCTAAAGATGGTAACCAATACCTTGAAGCGCACCCGGAAGACTATTGGGAGCCAGTGCAGCTCGCGCAGAAGAGGTGTTACATGGGAGCGCCGAGTCGCCCCCATCACCCGCGTGGCCACATTCTGGACCAGTTGGAGCCTCTGGGTGTTCAAGGGGAGCCCCATGTAGAGAGCATTACAGTAGTCCAAGCGGAACGTGACAAGGGCATGAGTGACCGTGCGTAAGGAATCCCGATCCAGAAAGGGACGCAACTGGTGGATCAGGCGAACCTGATAAAAAGCTCCCCGGCCACAGCTGTCATATGCTCTTCCAAAGACAGCCGTGTATCCAGAAGGAGTTGCGAGCCCTCTCTGTGGGGGCTAACGACTCGCCCCCAAAAGTCAGCGATGATACCAACTGACTATATCGGGATGCCGGAAGTCACAGCCACTCAGTCTTGGACAGGTTGAGCCTGAGCCTGTTTCTCCCCATCCAGATCCGCACTGCCTCCAGGCACCGGGATATCACATCAAGGGCATCATTGGGTTGGTCCGGGACCACCCCAATGAGGACTATCTGTAGTCAATACCTTTTGATCCACTAGGCCACTCTAATAACTGTAACTGCCAGTTACCGAATGCTAGGTTTTAAATGTCAGGCCCAAAACCAGAAATGTGGCAGTTTTTCCAAGGTGACTTCTGTAATGTTTCACAGCTATAGACAAAACTTTGCCAGATGAAAACACGATCTGTAATCTACAATCTATTTTGCAAGCTGTTAGGCAGGTCCTATGTTCACTCGCTTTTTCTCATACACTTTATGGGATGAATTGCTTCTTAGTCCCCTGAAATGCACCCTCTCCTTCCTGAGGATCCATCTCATTACATTTCATCACAAATATTTAGGTTAATGAATTATACTGCTAGAAATAATTTGCTTTTTTTTTTTTTTTTAATCAAAGAGTACCACTTCTCAAGCAAAATCTTCACGATGGAAAATACCAAGCTCCTGGAAACTACTTTTTGGTAGTGGACTCCCATCTTCATTGTTTTAAATCATAGTTTTTCACGTAGTCCATTTGTATATAATCCAAGTTGTGTTTTGCATCTACAGGCCAATGTAATCTTGTATGCAATTAATGATCACTTTTCATGGATTATTTAATTTACCGGAGCAAACTTATTGTATCAAAACTGGGTAAATTTGGACATAAAATATATCCTTGGCATACTTTTGGTTCAAATATCAAAATGTTCCATGCTTCTTTTCATTATTCATATTTAATTTCGTCTTAAGAGTAATAAAGGAAAGCTGAGATGTTCAACATGTATATCACTCCCATTTTTTGGTCACATTTAGATACATGTAACATTTGGACAAGAGGCATTATAGGTTATGTGGTGATCTTATATATTCAGAAAATTGTGTACAAAATGAAGCAGTTTTTAGAAAATCATGGGTATTATATTTGACTCAAGTCGAAACTTAGCTTTGTTAAAACAGGAATTTGAGGCATATAAAAGTATGTGTTCATATTACAGGTATAGGGATGGTTTCGTTGTAAAATTGGAAAATGTGGTTTAGGGTTTTAAAGGGTTGCTTTTTTAATTTCTTTGTAGCTTTAATACTTGAAATTTAAGTACCCAAATTGCTGGACTTATATAAAGTAGTAGTTAAAAGGAAAGCAATGTTTTCAAATGAGTTGTTAGTATTTGGCAAATGTATTTCTAAGCTGGTTAAAACAATTCTGTCACTAAAGAAGAAACTGATATTGGAATGTCCCAAATGCAAAAGAACCTTTGACTTGTACCTTTTTTAAAAAAAATTCTGTGTTGAATTTGTTTAAACAAAAAAGTATTTCTCCTTATGAGCAATAGAATTCATTCACGCAAGTTCCAGCATTGTTCCAACTTTCACTTACTTCTCTAAAAATACGGTAAGTCTAATTCATCAACAGTGCCATGGCTGAACATAGTAAATTTTAATCCAGATTCTTTAAATTTTTCAATTATTTATATTTCCTGTTTTTAAACCGCTCAACTTCCTCAGAGATGTGTGAGAGTGGATTTGTATCAGTGAGATAATTATTTTCTTTTAAATACAAATTGATGGGAAAATGAACTTTTGAAAATACTCTGGACAGACCCTCTTTCCCCATTGAATCTTTTAATCTAAAATGTGTACCGTATTTTCCGGCATATAAGACGACTGGGCGTATAAGACGACCCCCGAATTTTCCTGCTAAAATCTAGGGTTTGGGCTATACTCGCCGTATAAGACTACCCCTCTTCCAACGCATACCAAATAAAAATTAAAAAACATCAACTGGCTCACCCACAATGTAAAAGCAGCTGTGCTAGACCCAAAATGGCCCCTGCAACAAGCAGGAACCTCACACAGCCACAAAAAGCCCAAAAAAACAACTTTCACACTTTACACACACAAAATTCCACATACAGCTTTGTGAGATTTACTGGTATGTTTAAATGACAAAATCTGTCTTGGTAGTATTGGATATACCGTATTTTCCGGCGTATAAGACGACTTTTTAACACGTGAAAATCTCAGAAGTCAGGGGTTGTCTTATACGCCGGGTGTCGTTCTCCTGTAACCAGGCAGATCAGCCCGAAAGGCTCTGACGAGCCTTAAATGGCTCTGGCGATCCAAGCTCTGATGATCTGCTAATCAGGCAACTCAGCTGGGATCGCCAGAGCCATGGAGAAGGAAAAAAGTTTTCCCCCTCCAGCTTGCTTACCTTAGCTGCTTGCCTTGCTTCGCTTGCCTGAATCCATTCCATCAGCAAGCAACTCCCTGCCTGCAATCAAGCAGGCAGGGAGTTGTGGACTTCAACTCCCAGAATTCCTCAGCCAGCAAAACAAAGCTGGCTGAGGAATTCTGGGAGTTGAAGTCTTAAAGTTGCCACGTTGGAGACCCCTGTTCTATTGGGTAAGTTTTTTTCCCCATTGGGATCTTTAAAAAAAAAGTTAATTGGGGTTTTTTTAAGTTCTTTTTTAGACCTAGCCATTTAAAGTTTAGGAAGTTTAAAATTTAGCTTTCATATAAAAATAAAAATAAAATAAAATAATATTTGTGCAGCTTTCTGAGATTTAGTGTGTTTTTGTAGTGTTTCACTCTAACTACACAAACACACAAATTCTCTATTTGTAATAAATTTGATAATGTGTTATGTTCTCACTGAAAATAGAACAGAATAAAACACAAATAATAATTTAGAAATATTGTAGCTTAAATTGAGAGTATTAATAGATTAAAATAGCATTTCTCAGAGCATTGCCAGTATAATCTTTCTGAACTAGAAAAAATATACACACAACAGCATATAAATTAAAAAAAATATTTAATGCTGCCAAAAATATAAAAAAATACAAGAATGGCAGTACAAAGTATTTTGTGAATGTGATCTTACAACTCTACAGTTAATACAAGCATAAAACACGTAAGACAAATTCTCTTTTGCAAAGTCTCTTGCTGGTGATGTACTTCATTCCCTGTTTGTTTACGCTGTAAACAGATATTTATGAGGCCACTTGTGTATTGCTCAGACCTCATTTTTGTTTCCTGAAGAACAGTGATGTCCTGTTTTTGCATGTCAATAGTGTGTTATTATAGCTGAAGAACATTCTCAAGTCTTGGCAATTTAGGCGTCAGTCACTCTCGGCCTATAAACACATAATGTAAAAGAGTCACAAGTTCAGTACAGTCAGGAGTATAATTTTAGGGTTTTATAACTGCAGTGCAAATATATTAGTAGCTTAAAACCAAAGATGAATTTATTAATGGATACTGCAGCTTGGATATAGACATACATGTGTGAGTATCTTGCTATAACAAAGTGTTCTTGAACTAATAGTTATAAAATTACAGAAAATCCATATTGCTATTGAATTGGTATAAGAAACAGTTCACTATCTGTTCCCTTTGAAATGAGCCACAAGTAAACTTTTTAAAATGTAGGCTATGCAGTAGTAGTATAGCAAGTATCTTAGCATTAGCTATCACATTTTAGAAAAAAAATCTAAAGAAAAACCTGCTGAATGTTATATAACATTAAAGGGCAAGAAGCAATATAAGAAATCAATATAATGACGATTACTGTTATAGAACTGAAAGAAACTAAAAATAGGAAGGTATTTTTAAAATGTTTAATAACTGCAATTAATTGAATCAATATATTAACAAGAATATATATTGATCAAGCATGTTTTCAAAAATGTATGTATTTATATTCATGAAAATAATGCAACAACTATTTCTTGGAAACTCTTAGAATTAAAGTATCCAGCTGCCTTATACTTTGTGTTTATGATTGGTATGATGTGGATTAATGAACCTGGACAAAAATAGACAATGTATATTCTCTATCAAATGTAGCCAAATGCTTACCAGAGGGAGCACTAAAACGTTAAAAGCTGAACAGAAAAATGCAGGGCTATAGTGCAGTAGAAGAATTCTTGTTTCTATCTTTGTAACTCCCAGGTATGGAAGGGAAACACTTCCAAAATCTTAGAAAGCTGCTGCCAATCACACAGTACACAATGTAAAGCAAGTCTATATTATTTATTTGGGGTAGAAATAGAACAGAATGCCTCAGCTGATTATCTTTGTGTATAGATGTACACCTAAAACAAAGCCTAGAAACTGTTTAATCTCAGAGGGAACATTTCCTTTTACTGTGCTTTGTTTCCTATGTAATAGATATGTAAAAGTGTGTGTGTGTGTGTGTGTTTGTATGTATGTATGTATGTGTGTATGTAACAACAGTTCTGCATCAATGCATGAAAATATTTTTTTAACAATTCTACCATACTTTGGTTTCAGCATCATGCACACATTTTCAAAATGGCAGCATATCTGATAACTACAGCATAAAATGGAAGAGTTGAGGCCAGGTGTGATTGAGTGCTCTTCAGTTAAAATACACTTTTTATTATCTTTCAAATTATAAATTGTAGGCTAGAAAGGATGAAATAAATGGCAGTTTTATTTCCTAGTATTTATTTCTTTTATGCAATAAAGGGCATGAGGAACTTAGCATTAAATATTTCAGTGCTTTCAAAACATGGGGTGCTATTTTTTCAAGAGCAGAATTTATAAGAAACTTAGAACATATATACCAACACTAGACTCTGTAAATTGTAATATTTAGCCATAAATTAATTATTGTTGGTTAAACCGAGAAGGTATTCTCACTGGCAACATGGTGTTTTCTTGGGGGAAGATTCCCCAGCAACTCTGAAGAGCTTGCAGGATATGAGAGCAAAAGAACATCCAGTTGCCCCAAACATACCAGCCACCTAACATATGCTGTGGCCCAGAAGTTTGTATTTTCATAGGGATCATATTGATCCATCCACTTTATAAAGTGATCTTTTGGAACATTTAAAGATGGTTAAAAATATTTTTATCAGGTCAGTCAGTTTAATTGTTTTAAGTTAGAGAATCTGAGATGGGGCTCATAATATACTCATAAATATGGGTGCTATAAATGGATACCAAATGCTATGGTAATATTGTGTAGCATATGTGCGAGTTGTTTGCCAGAAACACAATTGGTTACTCTTGTTCAAATGTAGTGATGAAATGGAGATTGTTCCTAATATACAGCCTGTGCTATAGCTCAGTGCCAACAGCTTCAGAAATCTTCATTTGCACCCTCTTTCCCTGTTAAATCTGCATTATGGCTATTTGCTTCCATTTGTAATGCCTTTTTATTTTTTGAAATTACTGTCAAATTGGTAATGTGTTGCCTATTCCAATTATAATCAACAAAGAAGCTATAGAAGAATAGGACTCAAATCCAGTAAGACCCACAAAAAAGTTTCACATTTAATGGAATGTGTAAGCTTTAAATACAAGCTATGGCTTCCAACAGTAGCTGCAGTTTTAACAAAACATTTCTTCCAAAAAGGCAGCTTGAGACACAAGATCTAATCTCCCAGTAGCCTTATAAAATTAAATATTTCCAAATAAAATAGTAGATAAGAATAAATACATATATGCATCTTACAAGTAAATGAAAACTGAGGAATAATTATTTGCTAACGTTTAATTTCTGAAACAACAATTTATTAATCATTGCATTGGGAATGGTCCAGAAAGTGAGTTTCCAAGTCAATCTTGAAAAATTGGTGGTAGATTCACCAATCGTTCATTTCTATTGGATAAATTTATACAAATGTAGCTTTTAAAAATACAATTATTTACAAAATGATTATATAGTTATCAAATTCGCTTTATGTCTGCATAGTATAAATGGTTTGTGGTACATTAATAAAGAAATGTAACTTTTTGCATTCAGAATAACACCACACGGTTTATTGCTTCTATCATGTATGTAAATCATCCTTCTGGTGACTTGGCCATTCAGGCTATTATCTATTGAACTATCATATATACAGTTGTTGAAAATGTGCATTCTTTTATCTAACAAATGTATAATTTGAATCCAAGTGGCAATTTGGTTTCAGAAGTACCAGTATCGAAAAATCCTGAGACCAATTTGTGATCACGTTAATCACCGATGACAAGACTTCAATGCTGCAAGTTAAATTGTCACTGGTGAAGTAAAAACACATTTGTTTTGTCAGATGTGGCAGCAAACTTGGATCCATTTATTATATTCACTTTAAATCCCATTAAATCATGGGATATAAGATTCATTGTAGATGCAAGATTGCTCACTTACTTACATGAGCATGTACTGGGAATACAATTTCCAGGAAGAATAAGCTATAACAAATACGACTGAACCAAATCCAATCTTAATAACAATAGGCTTCCAATATAACCACCTTTTTCTTTTTCTTTCAGATTCACTCAGCCTATGTTTCATCTGTTGCACCATCTGTGCTGTGTTAGCTTTTTTATCTTCTCTCAGTCTTTTCCGTAAAGCCCTTAAAGAAAATAAAAACTTTAGTCAGCTTTGAGTTATTCCATGTATCCCTTAATTACCAAGATGTATTGGCAATGCTTGAAAAGCAATAGTGAGTTTTAGAAGATTAAATTGAAGGATGCTGTGGGCACGAATGGTGATAACTACTGAAGTGCCTTCAGTTTAATAATCCTTCACCCCTGCTGTCCCTGGTGCCACTGTTAAATACGCAGGTCGTTAAGTGAGCATGGAGTACTTTGTGGGTAGGGCAGGCCCTGGGAGATCCACCACTCAGGAGGGTCCATGGAGGCAGATAAGCATCAAAAAAACTTTGCAAGCTCCATTATGGTTGTAGGTCAGGACAAATTGTAATTAATGTTAATCCATCAATGTACGATACCACTTGCCCTTACCTCAGAAGTATATTTTTTGATATGACATCTCTAGTATTTATAAGATTCTTAAAAACCAAACAAAAATAAATGAAAATTAAAAGCAATTTTCTTCTGCTAACAGAACTTGTCAGTGGATGTGTATTATTCTCTCCATCCTGTTCCACATCCTGGAAGTACATTCAGATGTCTGAAGATAAAATATCCATAGCAGAATGTGTACTGGCAGGGAACTGGTTCTTTGTTTCCTTCAGTGGCAAATAGATTCTCATACAAAGGGTATTTTCATACTGCCTTTCCATGTTCAGTGCTACTGATAAAAATAATTAAAATGTAATTGTTTCAAAATTGTTGGGACTATAAAATATAGAATTATTAGCTGTCAGGAATCCCAGGGGCCACCTCTGTTATTGTTACCACGCTCTAATTCAGCTAAAAGTCTACAGAATTCCAGGATGAATTATTTTATCAATTTAAAGACCGTCTTTGTAAAACTGACAAACTCTTCTCATTTGATACATTAGATAAAATTATTTTTTGTCCACCAGTCAGTTTTAATGTTATTATAAAACCATTACTTACTTGTCATCATTTGTATCTGAATCATTTTGAATGGGAGAGATCAGATCAACATCTCCTGGCTCCTGTTCTTCTAAAACCATGCTATTCCCATTGTATTTGTCTGCAGTAAGTTTAGTTGGGTGAGAAGGAAAACATTCAGAACTGGGTGCTTGGTCTTCTTTTGAGAGCTCCTTCCAGCGATACTAAATGGGAAAAAATGTCTTCACTAGTTGAATCTTAAAAGAACAGTATACAGGTAGTCCCTGCTTAACTACTCTTAACTGGGATTGGATTTCTGTTATTAAGCGAAGTGGTTGTTAGGGGAAACATTACGTGACTGCAGCATTTAATGGTGACAGTTCTGCTGGTTTTGCTGCCGTCATTAGCAGGAGAAAGATGGTGAAGGTCAACTGAGAGTGGTGGAATGGAGGGCAGCCAAATGGGCAGAGACGGGAAGGCTATGGGAGTCGAAGCACGCACTGCAGTTCTGATAGTGGTTGAGCTACCAAGCATTGGAATTTTGATTATGTCACTGCAAGGGTGTTGCACTGGCTGTAACTTTGAGGACCTTCAGTAACTACAATGAGTTCAGTGCCATTGTAACTTTGAACAGTAACTGAATAAATGTTCATTAAGGGAGGAATACCTGTATTCTGCTTTGGTGAAATTTACTATGACCCATCCAGTGTGACTTAAAAAGCAGACAATGTATTTACCTGCATAGTGGAATCCCCCCTTATATATTTTGCTCCTTCTATTACAGCCATATATGAAAATCTTAGTTGATCAGGAGTCTGAATCAGTCCCATCCGATAATTTCTCATATTTAATAATATTTGCTTGATATCTACATGAAATGGGTCGTTTCTTTTTTCCATCTGGAAATGAAAAAACAACACAAAGTTTTGGTGGCAAATTAATAGACTAGTTCTCTTCAATTTTCATTTGATTTCAGTTTTAACCTGTCTTAAGATACTTGAGATTTTTTTAAATGAATAATTTTAATTTCTGTGGCAGCCCATTTGTACAATATCTGGGTAGCTAGCAGGGATTAAACATTAATGCAAGAATGAAATGGCCATTCCAAGGGAAGAGATTACAATGTACAAAATACTTGACTTCAATGGTGTATATACCTAGCATTCCAGTCCAATGTCTAAGGAAGAAAGCAGGTCTTCGAGCCTTTGTAGAAGGCAGACTACGACTGGCTCAAAATCATCTAGACTAAGGGAGGCCTAGATCTCTGAGTCTACTGATTTCAAAGCCAACACTTTAATTACATCAAACTGCCTCTTCGTTATGACAGTGAAAATAAGAACAATACCTTTTCTTGAAGCTGAGACTTGTTTTATAAATATAAATACAGAGCTATAAGAGTTTTGCTATAATAAGCTATTTTCAAATCAGTGAAGAGAATAATGGGTAGATATCTTACAGTGTAATCCTCGAAATGAAAGGGACTTATAGGATAAAACCAAGACTACTATAACTTTTTTACTTTTCCTGGTAGAAATATGACTTTATGTCTGCTTCAGCAACCTAGTTTGTTACAGTGATAACAAGCTAGTTTTAGAGGTCTTCTGTTTCTTCATTTTCAGGAAAGACTATTCGTGAAACTGTCCAACCATATCTCAACCTTTGTAGTCCTAATCTGGCAAATCTTTTGCTTTTTGGGCAAGGAATCTCAGCTAGTTCATTCCTACTACAATTCATAGATAAATGATATTTCTTTCACATTAACTCACATTAATCTGGTTGTTTTTAGATAAATAAACCTACCACAATAAGACATGTGTCTACCAATGAAAATGTACCAGAGCGTCCAATTCCAGCACTACAATGAATGACTGCAGGTCCATGTTCAGAATTCAGAGATCCAGATTTTCTGACTTTAAACAAGAAATTGAGGAATGAAGCTGGGGATTCAGGAACTCCAAAATCTGGCCATGTAGTATAGTGAAAATGGAATATTACCCTGGATTCACCAGTCTAAAGAAAGAAAGAGCAATTTAGCAGGATACACCTGATATGCTAATGAAGTCAAGTAAAAGAACAAGCACGAGTTCAAATATGGTGAGGGAAAAGAATGAATTTCATAAAAAAGTCTAGCTGGCCTAGAAAGTAACATTCTGTGAATTCCTCTCTTTGAAAAGCATTCTGAAAAAAAATAATTAAAAAAACAAGACAACTGGAGAAAAACTGATTGATTCAATTGATTAATACTAATATTCAGTTACAAGGCAACACAAGAAATGAATTTATTTAGTAAAACAAAAATTTCAATTAAGTATTTTCAATATGATTTCTTTTTCAAATACTTCAGAAATCTGATTTCCTTTTACCATACTCTAGACTCTATGGTATGAGACTCCCTTCCAGCAGTCCCATAAAATATCAGGTTGTTTAAATGAAGTATTTGTATAAGAAACATTGAAAGAATGCCAATAGTATCTAATCCTTTCTCTACCTGCTTATTATCAGCCATTTCTCTGTGAATCAAGATGTAGGAGAAGGACTGGCAGAGCCAAGGGGATTGGTAAAAGAAGAATCAGCCTAAAATCAGTATGTAGTCACAAATAAACTAAACCCACCCTTCTTGACTGCCATTGATCCTTATCTAGCTGTAATCTGGTGCTGACCATTAGTTGAGAAGATACTTGTGCATAATCTTTTAGCAATACAACAGTTAAATTGAACATTCACATGTGGACCTGGTCTTTTACACCTGACATAAGCAGTGTTCACACTCCAAGTGCTATTGAAAAGCTATACAATTATGAATGATTTTAAAAACATTCTACTGCACTGAAATTTGTCTAAGCAAAATTAAATTAGTGGTAACAATATTATGAAGCTCTTTTTATGTGGTAAGCACAATTTTAGTAACTTACATCAATACATTCTAGCTGGAGTTGTCGTACTGTATAGTACGATTTGACATCTTCAGATTTTAGCTTCACACAAAATCCTGTTTCTTTGAATATCATGGGTTCCTCTTGTTTTGTTGGCCAGTACTGTGCACACTTCACCTACATTAGAAAATAAGAATACTGCAATTTGGCATACACATTTGACATGCATATATACATTTACAGTTTGTGTAACTTATTTTGTATATTGAAAACAAATTTAATATCATTCAGGTTCACAAAATAACCTTCCAATCTCTACTAGATTCTAGATATTAAAATAAATAGTCCTGCATTTCAATTAAAAGTTGCAAGTCTAGAGTTCTTGATGAGCAACCATATTAAGTTGGATTAAGTTGTAGTCAGATTTCATAGCTATATTTGGTTATGTCTGTCTACAGCAGAGTGTATACCAGTGGTATTTTAAATTCTTATTTCCTTTTATACATCAATACCAGAGGATTGGGAACCCTATCAAATACAATTAACTAATTTGAACTTTAAAAAAAAGAGGACAACTTACCGAATCTTTCTCAACAATTCTATTAAGCATGACAATTGCTTTGGTCTTTTGTTGCCATATCATTAGCCAGAAATGGCAACATGTGTTAGGAAGTGGACCCTATACAAGAGAAAGGAACACCACATAAACTTAGAACTAAACCTTTCCTGAAAGTCAGATTGTAGTAAAAAACTTACTTTCTTTTCTTTCTTTCTTTCTCCCTTTTTCTTTCTTTTCTTTTCCTGCCTTTATTGTTTTTAGGTGGTGAACATGTCTAACATACCTTCCTCCTCTTACTTTTCTTACAACAACAACCCTGTGAAATGGGTTGGGCTGAGAGATAGTGACTAGCCAAAAGTCACCTACCTGGCTTTCACGGCTAAGGTTGATGGTGACTTTTTTTGTAATATACGTATGTATGTGTGCCTATGCACTTTCACAGCCTTATTGGTTAGGTCCTCCACAATAGCACCAGTTTCTCATGTGGCCCCTTGGGAAAATTAATTGATCTAGATTTAGTAACTTTTAGTTACCAGCTTCTCTGTATTCTATTGACCATGATTTAAGCCATCTCAGAAAGCTTCATTTCTTCATAAATTCAATCTTCGGAGAATTATTTCACCATTCACCCACCATAATTTATAAAGAACAGATCAAGTTATTACATTTGTTTCCTTTCTTTTAATTCCAAAGCTGTACTAATAGAACAAAATCCTAAATTATATTAACTCAAACATTAACACTATACCCAAATTAGGGAAATCTACATTAAAGTTGAGAGCAAGTTTTGTATAGTGATTCATAGCTTTAAACTGGAAACAAGGCTACTGTGATTTCTAGTCCTGCCTTGGGGGAATGCACCAGCTTGCTGACCTTGGGCCAGTAATTCTTTCTCAGCCTTAGGAAGGCAGTGGCAAGGCACTTCCAAAAATGTTGCCAGGAAAACTACATGGACTCACCATGTAGGCACCAACAGAAAAAAAGAGTTAATTAAGAAACAGAAAAGTAAATCAGAGCAAGACTGGAAAAACAGAGAAGTCAAAGGGACCAACATTAGGCCCTGACTATTAGAATAGACTATATAACATAATATGATCAAACTGTGTTACTTAAAAGTCTAATAATTACCTGTGTTAATATATAAGTTCTTTGAGCTTCTTCATTAACCACCAAGCTGGCATTGATGTAATCATTGTCAGTATTCTGTAGTATTACACGACTGTGATCATCTTAAAAAAATATTACCAGAAAAACATTAAGTTTCATATTATTAGCAATGCTATTAGTCAAGAAACTGTACTTCGAGATCAACCAATTGGCCAACAAAATGCTTCTATCAGAACAATATATAATGAATATTTTATTCTCTTTCAGGTCTATCTGGAAAGGGGGAAAAAAGACAACATTTCCTTGAGCATAATACTGTAGGGGCAATGGGGGGAATGGAGCGGATCCCAATTTATTTTATAACACATTATTACTTGCAGTATACATTTAATAAAAATTAAAATTTAATTAAAAATTAAAAATTTTGCAGCTTTGGAATTAAAAGAAAGGAAATTAAAAATTTAATTAAAATTAATAAAATAAAATATTCTAATATGAAAATTGAAATGTTGTACCATTAAATGTCACCTCCCTTTTATAGTAGTTCTGGAAAGAATGAAAGCAATTTAAAAGCGACAAAATACTTTAATGCAGAAACTCTAGAGTAATCTCCAAATGAAGAAGTAGCACAAGGCCTCTGTTGTGGTTCTCAGAAGCAAGCAAAATTTTAAGTGACATTATTGTTAAATTGCTTCAATTTCTCTAGGGGCTATCAATAAGTACACTTTACTGTCTCCAGTAAATACAAATTTGTCTCTAGATCTTTATATGTACCTAAATAATGCATCACATTCTGTATTACTTTTATAAATCTCCAGGCCTCCAGAAATCTAGATAAAATATTTTCTTCCTGATACATAGTTACTGTGTGGACACAACATATCATAACCTTGGTTAGCTAGCCATATTTTAGCCCATTGTTTGACTATTGTAAACTTAATGTTTCACATATACCCAGAAAATCTGACCGAGGATACTATTGTTAAGTTATTCATGGGTAGCATGTCATGAGAATATTGCCTGCATACCGTATTTTTCGGAGTATAAGACGCACCGGAGTATAAGATGCACCTACCTTAAGAGTTAAGAGGATGTATAAATCTAAGTAAAATACGATATATAGTTCAAAATAGAGAACCAAGAACATCACCTTAGTCTTCCTATCACTGGTTTAGTTCTTAATTTGATTTTATATAACTTTATGTGTCAGCATTTATAATTTACAATACAGAAATATGCTTAAAAGGTCACTTTTGAGTGTTTTAGATAACTACTTTATCAAGTATGTCAAAGACACTGCCTTTTCCTTCACTGCAGACAGTAGACATAAACAGAAATTTTAGCCCAATGTTAAAAATATATGCACAGAAACTATTGAAAACATGTTATGTCTAGTTAGTGAAATCAAATAAAGATAAACTATTACAATGAGGTTATGATAGCTTCAGAATACATTAAAATAATATTTAAACTTTAAATAGTGTTTCCTTCAACTTCAACTGTTTCAAACTGAATGATTAAGTTGCTTGTTTAGTAGCTCAATTTATTGGAACTTAAATGTTTCTACTGAATAGAAACCGAAGCTTTGGTAAATACTAGATAACATTTGCCAACAGGAAAAACTTAAGACCTTGTTATAGTAAATCACAGATACTGGTACTAATGTTCTCGGAAATATGATGTCAGCAAGTATAGTTTTAACCAATGAATCACCAAGAAGTTCCTCTTTGATTTCATATAACACAGAATTGCTTCATTTCTATGTTTTGTTCTACCAATGTCAATGAACAAGATTTCTCTATATCTTGTCAATCTTCAGTTCTACATACACAAAACCCCATATAGATAATGAAGAAAGAGATACCAACACAACTACTCAGTGAAAGAGAAAGGGCCCTTTCTCTTTAAAAGAGTGTTTTTTTCAACAGTTCCTGTAAGTAAAACATTCAAGAACTTTTGAAAACTGATCTTTTTCAGAAGGTGTATTCCTTGGGACCCCCTTTGTTTAGGAAATTATTAAAAAAAAAAACCCTGATTCACGAACTCCTTAGTGTTCTGACCAAGGGCTAACACCTCAGCCAGGTGATTATGGGAAATTTGTTGTACTGATTTGATTATTGCTTGATCCATAACTTTGCTAATTTTTGGGGGGGGACGTTGTCTAGTTTTTAAATAATCAAATGCAGAAAGAGTTATGCTTTCAGGAGTTGATCTCAAATAGAATAGATCCAATCCTTTGTCTCAGTGGAACAACCTCAAATTTATGTCACCTACAATCCTCATTTAGAAACTACATAATATACATTATAATATAACAGAAAATATCTACGGTATTTTTTTTAAAAAAATATAGTGACAATCCAAAAGGGAAATACAAACATGGAATAGGAAAATAGTCAGATCACCAAAGAAAAATATTTGCGAGTAACTTCGAATTGTAGAGATTGTTGTCAAGAATGCTAAAACTGACTTTGTCCTTGTCTTCAAAATGGGAAGTGAGTTAGTCAGGGGAACTACAGATCAGTCAGCCTGATACTGATACCAGGAAAGATTTTAGAGCTTTTCATAAAGGGATCAACCCATAAGCAGCTAGAAAGCAATGCAATAATTACCAGAAGTCACCATAGATGAATATGTGAGATTTATTTTATTTCACTTTTTGATTAGCTTAGTACAGGGGTCTGCAACCTTAAACACTCAAGGAGACACTTGGGCCAATTTCCTACTAAAAACAAAACACCAGGAGCCACAAAACCTGGGTAGGTGTGGCCAACTCAACATCACTCACTCCCACCCAGTCTCATGACATACCCAGCCACGCCTACCCAGGTTCTGTGGCTCCAGGTATTATCTTTTAAACAGCTCTCTCTTTCTCTCCCTCTTTCTCCCTCTCCCTTTCTAATCTTTCTCCCTCCCTTTCTCTCCGTCTCTCTCCCCCTCCCTCTCTATCTTTCTCATCTTTCTTTCCTTTCTTTCTTTCTTTCATTCTTTTTCTTTCTCCCTCCCTCCCTCCCTTTCCTTCTCCCTCTCTCTCATCTTTCTTCCTCTCTCTCTCTCATCTTCCTCCCTCCCTTTCCCTCTTTCTCATCTTTCTCCCCCATCTCTCTTTCTCTTTCTTTCCCAAATATATGAAGCTCTTTCGTCCCCCTGCTGTGGCTCCCTGTCAGCTGGCTGGCCCCCCTGCCTTTCCCTCCTCCCCACTCCTTGCCTGCCCTGAGAAGAGAAGGGTGGTAGAGGAGGATGGAGACTCTCTCCGTATTTCAGAGGGGAATCGAAGCACCCCTCTGCTTGCCTCTTTTTCTGGCCCTTGTTGGGAGACGTGTGACTTTCTCCACCCTGAGACACCAACTGGGCCGCCCCAGCCGATGCTTCACATCGTAATGTGCTCCACGAGGAGGAGGAGGGGACGCCGTCTCCCCCATTATGCAATGTCCTAAGGAATAAGGAATAAGGGGAGATGCGTGACTTTCTCCGGTCCAAGACACTGGCTGGGGTGCGTCTCCTCATATTCCTCTCTCCGCCTCCGGGGCTGCTTGCTGTTCTTGCACTTAAACTTAGCGTGCTGCACAATGGTGGAGACGGCATCCCCTCCTTCTCCTCCTGGAGCCCATTACAACACGCATTGGCTGCAGCCGGGGAGCCCAGCCAGTGTGTCTCAGCGCAAAGTCACGCATCTCCCCCAGCGGCCAAAGTGTGCACAGCACCAACAAGGGCCAGAAAAAGAGGCAAGTAGAGGTGCACTTCGCTCCTGCTCTGGAATACAGAGGAAGTCTCCATCCGCCGCAGTCGCTCTTCTCTTCTCAGGGCAGGAGTGAGGGGCCACCCAGTGGTGGGATCAACTGACAGAGAGCTGCAGGAGAGGGCCCAAAGAGTCGCAGGTTGCCGACCACTGGCTTAGTAGATCGTAGAAATGCTATAGAGCAGTGATGGCTAACCTTTTTGCCGTTGCGTGCCAAAAGCGGGGGGAGTGCAGGGAGGTTGCCCACATGTGCCTACACCCATAATCCAATGCGCTCCGCCCCTGCACATGCATGCCCCACCGCTTTTAGCACATGATGGCATGGTGGGCACGGTAGGCCTGTTTTTCAGTCTCCCCAGGTTCCAGAGGCTTTCTAGGAGCCTGGGGAGGGCGAAAACGGCCTTCCCCATCCCCCCGGAGGCTGGAAACAGCCCATTTCTCAACTTCTGGTGGGACCGAAAGGCCCAATAATCAGCTGGCCGGCGCACACATACGTGCTGGAACTGAGCTACGGCAACGCTCATGTGCCCACTGATATGGCTCCGTGTGCCACCTGTGGCACCCATGCCATTGGTCCGCTATCACGGCTATAGAGAATATCTCTTGATTCCAGCATAGAATTTAATGGAAATACAGATAGTCCGTGATTTAAAACCACAGCTGAGCCCAAAATTTCTGTTAAGTCACACATTTGTAAAGTGTGTTTTGCCCCCTTTTATGACCTTTCTTGCCTCAGTTGTTAAGCGAATCACCACAATTGCTAAGTTAGTAACCTAGTTGTTAAGTGAATCTGGCTTCCTCATTGATTTTGCTTGTCAGATGATCACAAAAGGGTATCATATCATCTTGGGTCAGAGCAATGGTCAGAAATATGAACCAGCTGCCAAGCATCTGAATTTTGATCACATGATCATAGGGATGCTGCAATGGTCGTAACTTCTGAAAAATGGTCATATGTCAGTGCAATTGTAACTTTGAACAGTCACTAAATGAACTGTTATAAGTTGAAAACTATCTATTCCAAAGCAATCTAAAAAGCAAGCCTGTTGTGTGGGGGATGCATAGCATGGAAACAAAAACACATTGCTTGCTCAATACCAAGAGCCTTGGTAGTACAGTGGTTTAAGGCACCCTGTTATTAAGCTGGTTATTAAGACCAGATGCCTGCAATTACTGCAGGTTCGAATCTCGCCAAGGCTCAAGGTTGACTCAGCCTTCCATCCTTTCTAAGGTAGGTAAATTGAGGACCCAGATTGTGGGGGCAATAAGCTGACTTTGTATAAATATACAAAAGGATGAAGGCTATTGCTTAGCGCATTGTAAGCTGCCCTGAGTCTCCGGAGAAGGGCGGCATATAAATCAAAAATTAAATGTGTATATATATATATATATATATATATATATATATATATATATGTATGTATGTATGTATGTATGTATATATGTATATGTATATGTATAATTTCCCAGTTTTTTCTTCAAAATGGAGAGACATATTAAGTGGTTAGAGCTAAATCCTGAATCCTATATTGTTCAACATTTTGTGGGTAAATATTACTTAAATTTGCAGATAAAAAAATGCAGATAAATTTGAAAAGAACAGAATTCAAAATTAACGTATTAAGGGAAATGGACTGACAACACACAAATGGTCTGAAATGTAGGAGAGACAAATAACTGTTAGAAAAAAAGTAAGAGCAGCTCATAATTGGAACCAATTACCTGGAGACTTGGCCTCCTGCTGAATAAGTTTAAACAGAGACTGAACAATTATCTGTTGGGGATTGCATGGAACAAGAAGTTGGACTCAGAGGCCCAAATAACTCCTTCTGTCCTTTGATTCTATGTAAACATTTTCATCTACCTGTTCTAATACCTCTCTATACTTCTAATACCACTCACAGTGGCCGACAGTTTAAAAAGATAGAACAGTAATTCAAAAAGAAACTGAAAATACATCAAAATGAGAGTGTTAAAGCCCAAGTAAAATATTGGAGACGTCTTGCACTTTCCAAGCTTCTATTTGTTCAATTCTTTAGAATTAGTTAATTTAATTCTATTCAAACATCACTACATTAATAAAGACAAAACACTCAGAAAATAATAGAATCAAATGTACTTATCACAACACAGTTCTGACTGTTTGTTCCAAAGAAGACGCTAAGAAACAAAGGAGACGGAGAATGTATCCACATCTCTTATTTCAATATTCTTAAGGCAAGTTCAGGTACTGTTAATTGTATACAAAAGATGCAGATACACAAAAAATTATAAAAAATATGGTAAAATCACTCAAATAACTGGAGGAATAAACTTGGAATTATTTGAAAAAATAATATATAAAATTATTGTAGATTTCATATGATCACAGAGTGCTGCTGCAGCCTCTTTGTGGTCAGTTTCAAGACAGAATACTGCTTAGAAGTCTTTCATACAGTTCCACACTAACTTGAGTTCCACAGAGGTAACATGAAACATAAATCTTAAAGGATTATTTATTATTATTTCATGGGGCTGCTTTACTGGCTGTCCAGGGCCACATGTGGCCCGTGGACTACAGGTTGGACATACATGAATTATAGTAAATGAAATCTTACTTACATGGGCTAACATCTCTGTATCTGTTCCGAGTCCGGTTTTCTGCATACTTTGCCACTTTATGAGGATAATCACTGGATTGATGCCGGATATCCTTGAAAAAATAGTAATAGTTAACAAATCTTAATTGTCTGGGCGAAAAAAGATTTTGTAAAAACAAAAAGATATTACACAAATCAGTCATTCTTTAAAAGACACTATATACTTGATCAAGTTATTTCATCTTTCATTTTCATAGATTTAAAATTGTGCATTACAGGATAAGAAAAAGGCCTTGAATTTATGAGTTCATACCCACTTCTTTTTATACCACACAGAAATTCAGACTTTTGGTCTGTTTAAAAAAAAAAAGTCTATCCCAGTCACCTGAATATGGCAGTAGTTAAAAGACCTATGGATAAAGTTAAGGTAACATTGCATTCATAGTAACTCAACCTGACTTCATACATTGACTACTCCTGTACACCACAGGGGCTCTTGTCAGTATAGGTAGTCTCCGACTTATGACTACAATTCAGCCCAAAATTTCTATTGCTAACTGAAACATTTGTTAAGTGAATTTTGCTCCATTTTATGACCTTTCTTGCCACAGTTGTTAAGTGCATCATTGCAGTAATCGTTAGTAATACAGTTGTTAAGTGAATCTGGTTTCTCCATTGACTTTGCTTGTAAGAAGGTTGCAAAAGCGGATCATAGGACCCCAGGACACTGCAACAGTCATAAATATGAGTCAGTTGCCAAGGGTCTGAATTTTGATCACATGACCATAGGAATGCTGCAACAGTGTTAAGTGTGAAAAATGACCGTAAGTCACATTTTTCAGTGCTGTTGTAACTTTGAACAGTCACTAAATGAACTGTTATAAGTTGAGGACTATCTGTATATGATACTTTTGTTAACCAACTCATTAGCTTTACATAGAAGGCTGATTCATAAATGAAACACATTGAGAGGTTGCCACAGCACACTCATTCAAAACTAATCAATCCTATTTTAACAGTAAATTTGGGGCAAATATATATTTTCTTATAATTATCCCTGTCAATACATCAACGATCCATATGTAGAAACATAACAGTGTTTAGTATAGTTATATTCTGTATGAGAAAAACAAATGTTAATTTCCTTCTGCAGACTAGATTTGTTCTGTTTTTCAAGTCCAAGAATTGGACAAATCCCTATAGTTTTCTTGGCAAGATTTTGCATGTTATTGCCTCATTGTTAGAGCTGAGAGAAAGTAACTAGCCCAAGGTCACCCAGCTGGCTTTGTGCCTAAAGTGGGACTAGAACACATAGTCTAGTTTCTAGCCTGATGCCTTAATCAAACTGGTTCAAACTAGAATTTAAGTTCATCCAAACTGGGCATAGGAGAAGAAAAATTATACTAGGTATAATTTTTAACATTACATATATTTTATCCATTCACATTGAATGTAATGCAAATTTAACCAGTATGAATAATTTGTGGTTGACCTGTTGTGCAAACCCAGCCAAATGAATGAAGACATGCTTAAACAAATTTAGCTAATGACTTGGTTTCACACTGTACATTTTATTAATAGAAAAGCTTCCATTCACAGAAGATCCTATACCCATTTCCCATTATATCACCTCTTCTCTTGCTATAGATGGTTCCCCCAATGCTCAACTATAAACCCTTAGTAAGAATGGAATTACAAGCAAAATACCCTAGTTCCTATCCTCTGTAATGAGCAGAACTCCATTCAATTCCCTGTTTATTTGGCTTTAAAAGAAATCTGAGAAGTATAAACATTATATCATTGAATGAATATTCATAATAGTAACTAAAATGAAATGGCGGGGGTAATATACTGCTAATTACTAAAGACATAAAAGTACTCTTAATTATGCTTGATTTCAACAAGAACACTATGCAGATAATTATTTCAGACAGTTCACAATTCGGGAGTCTTTTGTTCTGATCTAACAAGGCAAACCTTATCTCAGAAAACATTATATAATTATAGCAGAAAGCTTAAACAGAGATGTAAAATCAACCCTTCGCTATTCATATAGAGATATGTTGACTTAAGACTCATACCAGAGTGATAAAAATAACTTAATTTTTCCTACCAGCCTAAGAATTCAATCCGTATTTTCTAAGGCAGGGGTGTCAAACTCACGTTGTCGTCACCTGACGTATCAGGACCTCCCCCCCTTCTTTTAACCAGGTGTGGGCGTGGCCAGTGCATGAAATTAAAAATTGAATGAGCTAAAACATGGTTCAGTTAATGACAGGGGGGCATATGAAAATACAGATACTGATTCTCAATGGAGTTTGACAATTTCATTCAGATTCCAAAAGTTACAACTTCAAAATCATGCTTAGCTTCTAAGGTGGTTCTAAATTCAAATAGCTGTAATACAAATTATTAAAACTGAATAAAAGAATTTTATGGCTAATTATAATTTCAAGTCCCCAATCTAATTGTTAAGTCAGTTATACATGTCCAGTTTAACACACATCATTATTGAGCATTATAATTACAATTTTGTCCAGGGAGGGATTTTCCTGCATAAGAAATTTCTTTCATCTCTTCTTCTGCTCATATGCTAAATTTCTTAACATAACATTCAATAATCTAGTTAAGTAAAATTCCTAACACAAGAGTTCATGAAACCCAACTAAAAACACTTTGCTTATTTACCAATGAAAAATAGCTAATTTCAAATAAGATCTCTAAATTACTTAAAATCATATTATATTGAGTATACAAATAGGCAGGATTGCGTGCATGGCAGTCACATTTTTATTATGCTTGCACAATTGTGGTATTTCACAAATTGCAAATTGCAACCATTTTAGGAAATTTTTTACCATCTCAGCTGCTGTCAGACTTTTGGTTAAAAGAGACAACATCTAATACTTTAAAAAAAAGAACCCATAAAAATGGTGTGCTTCAAGTACTAGCACTGATATTTATCTATAAAACTGAAACCAATTTCAGTTTGACATTTCAGTTCCTATCAGTCTGTGGCTCAGCACCTGGTGATATAAAGCCCCAGGGAGGAGCAAAGCGTAGCAGTAAAAATTCGTCACATTAATTGTGAAACTAGAAAGTTACACAATGGGACTCTATTAAAAACAGGGTAAGCTATATTTTTACTATGCTAAAAAGGTGCCAGTAACCTTGAGCATAAAAGGTTTACTGTGTACCCAAGTCAATTAAAAACCTATTGATTAGGGCATTAAATAATTCAAATAATATTCACTTGATTCTCCTAATGGTTAGTTGAAACAGAATATTTCCTAGAATTTTTTGATATTTTACATCAAAAACTCAAATTGAATTAAAAGTCATCTTTAGTACTATTTCTGCTGGTGTTCACTTTAATATTACCATCAAACAAGTTACCTATCACAGTTCTGACTGGAAGATACCAATTCATCTTTTCTGATTTGTATTTGCAATCTTCCAACAGAGATAGGTAATACTCAGTTGTCATTTAGAACTATAACTTCACAACCTCCAGCTAGCATGTCCAACTGCCAAGAACTATAACTAGTAACTAGTATATAACACACTGTCAATTCTATTCCTACAAGACTCTTAAAGGACTTTGAGAATTTTTCTAACAAAAGCATTACACCTTCAATACTAATACTTTTTTTTCTCCAATTACATGTGCAATGTAAGCAGTAAGATTAAAAAGTGGTAATTCAATCAAAACTTGAATACTTACAAATATGGATAATTATCCTATGTACACACAATGAGTACCCTTATGCTAGGAACCATTTCTAGATATAAATACAATACAGATGTCTCTCTGGAAATGTTTAGGCAACTATTCAATTGTAAATGTATTATTTTTTAATACTATTCCAGCAGTTCATTTCTATTCAGCTTTTGGGGAATATCCTTGTCCTTAGCCTTGTACAGACATGAAGATTCAATGTTTGTATGCTTAACATTTAGGGTCATGCCTGCATCCTGTACAACCTCTTTCCCGAAATTCTATGAAAAGAGGAAGTTTTTTATTCCTTTAAAAAAATACTTTAGTGAACAGTTAAATCTGTTTAACTGTTAAATCTAACAACTAACTCTAGTATCAACCAATTATTCTTGTGAGGACATAAAGCCTTTTCTTATTAGTATTAAATAGGCATAAATATTGACTCTAAGATGATACTGGTTTCATAATCCAACTTCAGTGATAAGTCTGCCATACAAGCTTAGGAAAGTTGTTATTTCGATATTTAGCTATTCTTGTGTCCATTCAATAGGATCTAATTGAAATCTACAAGCAAATGCATACATCTGCTGTTTTTGAACACCCTAATGTTATAAGAAGCAACTTTACAGCGAACTAATTCCAGTTTTAAACAAACTCATTCCATGCTAACCCTAACCAACAATTCCTTCACATAAACTAGGATTAAGGTTGACTAAAGCATCTGGAAAGCAATCAAGGCAGTTTGCTCTAACCTGGGTATCTCAACACTGAGCATAAAATACACTTCACCATATGACAATCACATCACAATCACTTGCAATTGTCCTCAAGGGCAATAATAATAACCTTTTCTTAGATGGCCCATTCCCCGTTAAAATACAGGTAGTCCTTGACTTACAACAGTTCATTTAGTGACCGTTTCAAGTCACAACAGCATTGAAAAAAAGTGACTTACGATCATTTTTCATATTTATGTCCGTTGCCTCATCCCCCCCTCCCGGTCACGTGATTTATACTCAGATGCTTGACAACTGGTTCATATTTATGATGGTTGCAGTGTCCCTTCTGACAAGCAAAGCCAGATTCACTTAACAACCATGTCACTAATTTTAACAGCTGCGATTCACTTAACAAATGTGGCAAGAAAAGTCGTAAAACGGGTGGTGGGGGGATACAAATGTCTCGCTTAGCAACATAAATCCGGGGGGGGGGTGTCAATCGTGGTCGTAAATCGAGGACTGCCTGTATTCGGTTCAAGAGTGAAGTTCAGGAGCCCAAGAAGCTGGTATCCAGAGTGTCCCGCAAGACAACCACGTGGGAACAAACCAGCGGGAGGTGCTCAGCTTTGCGTAACTTCCTCGCCCCCTGAACCCTTTGCCTCTCCCCGCCGCTTAAACTGGCGACGGAAGGCGCGTCGTTAGAAGCCTTTCGCTCGCTTCCCTTTCGGCCCTCAGTGCTTCTCGCTTCTCCTCACGGCCCCCTCCTGAAATTCCCGACATGCGCACTCCTCACCCCGAGCCTCTGCGCGTACCTGAGAATGCCCGTCGGGGCCCGGCGGTTTCTTCTCCTCTTCCGTTTGAAGCGGCCTCCGGGGGTTCCTAAACTTTCCCTCCCCCCGCGGCCCCACCCTCACTCACCAAGTAGCGGGGCTGCCAGTCATTAGCGTCGTCGACCTCCTGGAATTCCTCCTCTATCGTGGCGCTGACGGACATAATGGCGGCGATAGCCAGAAGGTTGGAGGAGAGCCGCTGGCAATCGGCAACTTCATCACCTACCTCCCGCTGCTGACAGGGCGAGGACGGCGAGCCCGCCCCCTCCGCCGCTCGCGTTACCTTCAACGAGCTTCCGCACCGCGCACGTACTCAGCGGGCTCCTCTGGAGCGGGACGCATGCGCATGGGCCGCCTATTGGATTAGCGCTAAACTCCGCCCTCTGTCGGAGAGGAGGGGGGACGAGAGAATGTGAACCTGGGATTGGGTCATTGGTCGCTTTGTGTGGGGAAATTCCCGGAGTGGGTTGATTTCGAGGGCTGGGTTTTTGCGTCGAGCTAAGCTCCGATTGAATTGTGGTTTATTGAAGCACAGCTAAGCTAGGTTCAAGGTACGAAACGGACCATTACACCATTCGCATTACAACGACCAGAGTTTGTGAATTATGAATAATGTGGTAATTTGGGGATAAATTGAATTGTGTGAACGCAAATATAGTGGCTTGTAAACGTTGGTTTATGGCTTAAGATGTTGCACGAGCGCATAACTTATTTGGTAAACTATAATTAATATATAGCTTAACCCGATACGTTGAATCATTATCAGGCTTTTTGGGCTGATTTTTCTAAAAACCAACAGACCTAAGAACTGAATCTTTGACAGTATACATTTAAAACTTAAGTCTGATGGTGGGCGAATGATTTTTTGCTTTACAAACGGCATAGTTTTATATTGTTTGTAAACCGTTTTGCGTGCCATTCAGTCACTTCTGAAATCTTGAGTCCTAGCATTTTTTTTCAACAATTTCTCCAGCACCACATTCAAAGGCATATTTTCTTTCATCTTTCTGAAGGGTCAGCTTTCACAGGCATATGTTACATGAGAAAACCATAACCTTGGTTGTCGTTGTAATGTCTCTTTCAGGTCTCCCAAAATGCCAATGTTTGTCACGATATTTCCCCTCTGACAACATCCAATTTTTCTGGATTCAAAGTTTTGACATTCCGCGTACCAATCATATATCCATGTAGTATCAACTTTTTTTTGCCCCCACGCATATCCATAGCGGGTCATCCTTTCAGCTTTAATTCAGCCACATAATAAATATAAGGGCATTCACTGCTTTTTAGAGGCCTACTCCACAGTCTTCATTCCCTACCGGCCCATATTTCACGTGCTTTATCGATTTGACCAGAACTTCGACTTCTGCTAAATTTCTCTCGTAAACTTCCGGGGCTGTGTCTCTTTCCGTTTGAGGCAGTATTTCTTAGCCTCAAACAACTTTAAGACGCCTGGACTTCAACTCCCAGAATTCCGAGATTGGGACTAGGGAATTCTGGGGTTGGAAGTCCACGCCTCCGTAGTTCTCCTTAGTCGAGCACACTAAGGGGAAAGAGTGCATGCGCTAGTGACGAAAGCGACTCGTCGCTTTCTTTTGGCGAAAGCTCGACGCTTAACGTAATTGTGGGAGGCCGGGCGCGCCTGTTTGAGCTGCGCGAAAGAGCATTCAATTTCGTGGAGGGAGGCGGAGAAAGAAGGATTCGCTGATTTTGCTGAGGAAAGAAACGTTTTTTGACCGAGACGGCGAAGCCGCCGGGATGTTCGTGGCGCGAAGCATCGCAGCTGATCACCGCGACCTCATCCACGATGTTTCTTTTGACTTCCATGGACGGCGCATGGCCACTTGCTCTAGTGACCAGAGTGTTAAGGTGTGGGGAAGGCTCGGGGCGAAACCCTATACTATGTCTATGTCTATATCTATATCTATATCTATATCTATATCTATATCTATATCTATATCTATCTATCTATCTATCTATCTATCTATCTATCTATAAATTAATTTAGGAAGATGAGTCAGTCAACATGCTCGTTCAGTCTAGTCGCAGTTTTCCTACGGGGTCCTTTCGCCCCAACTGGGTTTGGTAGAAAATGCAATTGCTGTGAATAGGATAACGGGATTCTTAACGTTGAGAACCACGATTCCGGTCAGCATGTCAATAAGTAGAGGAGAGACCCACTTTGGCTGGGTTTGCACAACATGCTAAACTGATGGCATTTAGGTTTGGTACATTGCACGAAGCCAACCTTTGCTGTTTGAATTGGAAGCCACTGTTCGTGGCTTAGTAGTAGGTTTGAATCTTACCAACTGTGATTTACTATAGTACCCTAGTGTTAAGCAAACCGCATCTTAGTGTAATATATTAACCTTCTATTGCACTAAAGGCAAAGGGAATGATTAATAAGAATTGTACATTGACATTTTATCCCCTTACACTAACCATGCTCTCCCTTGCAGTTCCCATGTACTTATGGTCATTGGAATTTGAATGCATTTTTATTTCAAAGTCTGTTTTTGCAAGTTCAAATGGAATGGTAAACCTCAAATCTTACATAAAAATCAGAAGTTAAATAGTCTTATTCTTTCCTTAGTGTAATATGCTACCTAACAAACCCTAATGGTATCTTTTATGTCCTTAGTTCAAAGAGATTTTTGAGGTAACAAAACAAAAGTAAGTCACAAAATGTTCCCGTGACCAGAAACCCAAATTCATTTTTGTAATTGGAGAGGTTTAAATAGCCACAAATTAATGTAGTTAATGTAATGTAGTTTAACTACAAATGCTGTAGTTAAATAGTTGCAGAATTATTATGAAGCCGAATATGGCTAGATATTGTTTGATTTACTTCTTAATCAAAGATTGTTTGTTTGGAAGGAAAAACTTTTTGTACTTATTAAGAATATATGCAGCTGCTTATTTGTCTTATATGTGACCTGGGATCTAGTTGGAGTGCTTAAGGAGTCTTTTTCTGATAAGATTTTCTACAAGAACTGTTATGAAGAATCATATATGTCTTCATTTTAAATGAGATATGTTTGCCTTACTAGGTTTGGGACAAAGGTGAAAATGGAGAATGGCATTGTACTGCCAGTTGGAAGGTAAGAATTTGAATCTAAAATAATTTAGTGTTATATAGAATATTAGTTGACATGTAAAACCTTAATAAAGGGAAACAATGCGTTCTAAAATCCTGTTAATGCGTACCTAAAGGTAATTTTCTTTGTTCTCAGTGGGACTAGGACTGCTAGATCTGACCTGCAAAATCTGGAGGGTCAGAAGAAGGAAACAAAGAGATACATAAACACTCAACACTTATTTATTTTATTTATTGATTCGATTTATATGCCGCCCTTCTCCGGAGACTCAGGACGGCTTACAATGTATTAAGCAATAGCTTTCATACTTTTGTATATACCTGCTTAGTAGGGCTTTCGGCCCCCCCAAGCGGTGTTCTTTTTTAAACAAAGTCAGCTTATTGCCCCCACAATCCGGGTCCTCATTTTACCTACCTCGAAAGGATGGAAGGCTGAGTCAACCTTGAGCCTGGTGAGATTTGAACTTGCAGTAATTGCAGGCAGCTGGTGCTACTTAACAGCACTTTAGTCTGCTGTGCCACCAAGGCTCTTTGGTGTCATCTCGTACATCCACATTTTTGCAGCTGCAATACTCACATAGAACTCACATCTTTGTAAATGTGTTTAGGATTGCAGTTTTTTGGGATAATATTAAAAACGGATGCAGAATTTTTGGACTTATTAATTTCTTCGGCTCTGAAATGGAGATGAGCATCGCCCCCTAGAGTCGGGAACAACTAGCACATATCTGCGAGGGGAACCTTTTTATCTACAGAAATCATGCAATCACTGATATACAAATATGGTTTAAATAAAGCATCAACAAATATATACAGGGATTCCTGTACTTATAACAAGGATGTCAAACTCAAAGCTGGATCCGACCTGCAGGGTGTTTAGATCTGGCCCATGGAGCCGCTCTGGAAACAGCGAAGGACTGGCCCATGGTAACTCTGCCAGTTAAACCAGAACTCGGAAGGGCCACGTGCAGCCTCCCAAGCTCTGTTTTTGCTGGCAGAGCGCTTGGGCCACCACAGGTGCCCCCGACACAGGTGATGTTGAGCTGACCACACCCACCTTGGCCATGTGCATAGCCCCCCATTCCCCCGGGGTCAAACACAACCCTGATGCGGCCCTCAATGAAATTGAATTTGACACACCTGACTTATAACCACAATTGAGCCCAAAATTTCTGTTGTGAGACATTTGTTAAGGGAGCTTTTCCCCATTTTATGAACTTTTTTGCCACATTTGTTAAGTGAATCACTGTTAAGTTAGTAACATGGTTGTTAAGTGAAGCTGGCTTCCCCGCTGACTTTGCTTGTCAGAGGGTCCTAAAAGGTGATGAAATGACCCTGGGACTCTCTAACTATCATAAATATGAGTCAGTTGCCCAGCTTCTGAATTTTTATTGTGAGACCATGGGGATGCTGCAACTGTCGTAAATATGAAAAATGGCCATAAGTCATTTTTTCTGTGCCTTTGTAACTTTGAACAGTCATGAAATGAACTGTTTTAAGTCGAGGACTTACCTATGTAAGATATGTGAACAATTCAATATAGGAGATAAGATATTAAATTAAGATAAAACAATAATAAAATCGCCATAGAATTGCAATGGGATAATTCAATATCTAAGAAAGATTTACTGCTTCTGGTGTGACTGCAGTGAGGTCATCCCAGGTGTCTTGAAATTTCCTGAGGAGGACTGTATGTGTTATAGTTTGTTCCAGTGCACCCCAGTCATATTGTGGGCTCTTGTCTATTCCCCACTTAAACAGTTTTGCCTTAGTTCTGGCATGGCCCGTCCTGATTCTATTCAGGTGCTCTATATTTTTAGGTGCAACTGCATTCCTGAAAGTGGTTTTTTTTTTTGGGATCTGGGTGATCTGTTCGGCTTGTGGTTATTGAAAATTGCCCATCTTAATTTTTGGACTGGTGGATACAAATAGAACTTTGAGAATATGTTTTAGGAGCATTTACATCATGGCTGCCATTATTACAGCTTGCATTTTCACAATATTGCCTGCATGAGGGATAGGGCCATTTACCAATAGACCAATTGGTATTCTTTGTTTTTTCTTTAGTGCTATAGATACTAAAGCAGACAAGGTAAGGATCCTGCCTTGTGGGTTGTGTGCAGGTTTGCTAGTGGCCACAGGCATATTGCTTATTCCCATTACAGGTTGTTTTGTTTTAAATGCTGGGCCAACCTCTGTGATGTTTCACTTCACCAAAGTCATGGTGCTGTCTACCTTATTTTCTTGGATTTGCCATATAAGGTCACATTTGTCATATTTAGAATCTTTAGAACAGAAGCTTCCATTGATTTGGCTGATAGAAAATATGGCCATTGCTAGAATTTCTAGCTCCATGAAGATTCTACCCTTGCTTACTTGCATCCATATACAACTAAGCATTCAGATATTAGTGGATCTCTCGCATGCCAGCTTATGGAAGGCAAAAGCCTCTACCATAGTATGAGACCTGTGTTCTTCCCTGATACATCTTTCTTCTGTCTCCTATAATGTATTTTAATAAAACATGTAGCTTACGTTTCATTGACTATGTATAGCCTAGATGCATAGTCTATTATTGCTATCTTTTTATCTTTGTTTTCTCATTTGCTCACCACTTTGCTTAATTATTGCTATAAAGGTGATGGTTCCAATTCTTCCTTTTGCAATTACCGTACTTTTAGGAGTAGAAGACACACTTCCCCCCTAAAAGTGAGTGAAAATTGTGGTGTGTCTTGTATACCGAATGTTGTCGAAGCTCTGCCCACCCGCTGGCCCCCACCCTTCGGTCATTTTCGACCTCCGCGTGTTGCGTTTCTGGTCTCGGCACACCCCGTTTTAGACCTGTTCCAGGCTGCGGGGATCGCCGCCTCTGCATCTTGCATTTTCAGCCTCCACATGCCCCATTTTTGACCTCCGTGCGTCACATTTTCGGCTGGTTCCAGAGAGCAGTGGCGGTGGCAGATGAATACCAAATAGCCAGATGAATACCGATGGATGCTGGTAGGCAGAGGCAGAATTTTTTTTTCTCTTGTTTTCCTCCCCAAAAACTAATGTGCGTCTTATACTCTGGAGCATCTTATACTCTGAAAAATACGGTGCGTTTATTTGTAACATAGAGGAATAGTGGCTACTAAATTAACAAGGTTAGATCAAAGCACTAATTAATTCACAGTAATTTTAATTTATCTTAATTCTGCAGACACACAGTGGATCTGTGTGGCGTGTGACATGGGCTCATCCGGAATTTGGACAGGTCTTGGCTTCTTGCTCTTTTGATAGAACAGCTGCTGTTTGGGAAGAAATAGTAGGAGAATCAAATGATAAACTTCGGGGACAAAGTCACTGGGTAAGTGTTGAAAAATAGATAGTTTGAAATATTTAGAATTTATGATATCCTTGATAACAGTAAAATTTAGCAAACAAAATATTCAAATTAACAGATGTATTTTATATTTGTCATTTTCTTTCATATTTCTCTTTGCAAAATCCCATTATGAATCACTATGATCTGTACATCTATTTCATTTATGCAAGAAGTTAGAATTGAAGCCAAAATCCTAGTAGAATTTTGTTTTTACACAGTTGGTTGTTACTTAACAATCATTTGTTCAGCAACCATTTAAGTGGTGCTGAATGAATTGAGTTTATGACCAGTTCTCAAAGTTTTAGCTGTAGCAGTGCTCTTGCATTAATGTGGTAAAAATTTGGTCCATGTTTATGGCTGCAGCATTCAGTCCATATCTCCCCCATCTCTGCCTTTTTGGTTGCCATTCCTTATCCCAGCACCCCTTGGTTGACCTACTGGTGGTGGTATGGGATTCAGTTTGTGTGCCAAAAGGAAGCCACTGCTGGATTCCCAATTTACTTCTTCAAAATCGATCAGAATTTTATTTTTCAAGAGATCCCTTAATATTCATTTTTGTTTCTAGCACTCCGGTTTTTGTCCTCTTCTGGGAACAATATATTTCCATAAGCCATTTTGAAATATTAAGCAATCATATATTTTTCTTTGTAACTTTCTAATAATCTATTAATAATTTTCTTACAACTGCTGTATTTTTAGGTAAAGAGGACTACTTTGGTTGATAGTAGGACATCAGTTACAGATGTCAAATTTGCTCCCAAACATATGGGTCTCATGCTAGCAACATGTTCAGCAGATGGAGTTGTTAGAATATATGAAGCTCCGGATGTTATGAATCTTAGTCAGTGGTCACTTCAGCATGAAATTTCATGTAAATTAAGCTGCAGTTGTATTTCTTGGAATCCTTCAAGGTAAGTTATTTAGAAAAACTACTGAATCATGAAAAAAAATCTCTCTTAATTTGAAACTAATTAATATGCATCTTTTTTCTGCAATTGGCATATAAAATTATAGTTTTTAGTATAGAAATTTTAGAACTGGAAGAAAATTTGGATTTATAATTGATGGATCAGTCAGCAGAGATGTAAGTGACTTTGAGGCTCTGGAAAGTTATTTTCAATCAAAATCTACTACTAAGAAAAAAAAAACATTGAATTTCATTCTTATATGTGAATTTAAGATATGAATAACACAGGGAGAATTTTGGTTTTATTATCCATAGTTGTTTTAGATTAATTCTTTTATAGTTCTAATTATTAAAAATGTTGTCTAAGCATATTTCATTTTTAACTGTAGTTCTCGTGCCCATGCTCCTATGATAGCTGTAGGAAGTGATGATGGTAGTCCTAATATACTGGCTAAAGTACAGATATATGAATACAATGAAAATACCAGGTGAGTGGAAAAAACAGCTTTAATTATTGCTGAAACATTGAAGTATGAATAAAAATTACTAAAATGGCATTTGGGGAATGAAATATATTAAATGGTTAGCATGCATTAGTTCTTGATATGTTTTTGGTTTTATAGTATAGCTATAGTGAGAATCCAAATAAAAAAATTCTACAAATAGAATTATATGAGTGTTCATCCATTCCATTTCTGTAGTCACCCATCTCAGTCAATGACTGGGCAGCTTACAATTCAAAAAAATAAAAAATACTAAAAACATTTTAAAGCCAGAAAAACAATAGAAACATCCAAAATAAATATACATGGCAGTGAAGATACTTGGCTAGTTAACTATACAGCCAAGAAATGCCCTTTCATAAATAGTGGTCCTCCATGTAGTCCCCAAAATTAGTTAAGATTTGTTCACTATTCTATTGATAGTAATTGGAATCAGCTTAAAAAAATAAAGTCTGGCATAAAGTCTTGAGTAGAATTAAAAATTAAGTTTATGTGAAAGAATTTGGTTAATGCTTTTTGTTTTTCAAAAGGAAACTCTGGACTGTAAGGTATGTTATATAAGAGAATAAATACTCTGTTTATATGTTACTCAGGAAGTATGCAAAAGCAGAAACCCTTATGACAGTTACAGATCCTGTGCATGACATTGCCTTTGCTCCAAACCTTGGAAGATCATTCCATATATTGGCAGTAGCTACCAAAGATGTACGAATATTCACATTAAAACCCCTAAGGTAAGTTTTTCAAGCAAGTCCTTTAATATAAAACATTTGTGCATAACTTTGTTCTCAAGGATGAGATAATCTAGTAATCTACCAATAGTAATTATTTAGCATTAATATTTAGCATTATTTAGCAATTAGCTCTTTAATAATTATTTTGTTGCAGGCCATAAAGGGAAAATGCAGTTCTATTCTATGTTTTACTCTGATTTTTTCAAATGATTTATTATTAATATGTTAAAATGAAACAACATATTTTTAAAAGTAGCATGTATTGAGTAGGCTAAAGTACAATTCGGATGTGTACTTTTTTTAATAGAAAAGAACTGAGTACTTCATCTGGATTGACAAAATTTGAAGTTCAGTTAGTGGCCCAGTTTGATCATCACAATTCCCAAGTCTGGCGTGTGAGCTGGAATATAACTGGCACAGTACTTGCATCTTCAGGTGATGATGGATGTGTAAGGCTTTGGAAGGGTAAGCATCTTCCTTCCTTCCTTCCTTCCCTCCCTCCCTCCCTCCCTCCCTCACTCCCTCACTCACTCATCTTATCGAGGCGACACAAGCATACAGTAAAATCATAAAATAAAATATTTAAACACAGTACAATTACAACACTGATTATTTTAAAAAGGCTAAGTAAGAGCACTGGATGTTCCAAACATACCTCAGCAGATCACCATTCCCTTGAGACCACCAGGCTTGTTGATATATTCAATTTTTGACAGATTTCTGGAAGGATGGCAGAGAAAAGTCCATTCTCACCTTGGGTTGGGTAGTGGGGGATAATGTTACACAGAACAGGGGCAATGGCAGAAATGCCATCTCATGTATCCTGCTAGATATAACTCCTTAGCAGATGGAACCCACAACATATTTCTTCTGCTGTGGTGGGATCTGCTGATGTAATTGACGAAGAGGTAGCCCCTCAATCTGGTCCATGCCATGAAGGTCAAAATCAGCACCTTGAATTGTAGCTGGAAGCTAATTGGCAACCATGGCAGCTCATGGAACAGAGATGCAATACGTGGCATTCTAGGGACACAGATAACTGCCTATGCTGCCACATTTTGCAGTGTGTTTCCGGGTGCAATTCAAGATGCTGGTGAATACCTATAAAGCACTACATGGCTTGGGACCAGGGTTCCTGAGGGATCATCCTTTTTCCAGAGTTCCTACCTGTAACAAGATCAAATGCTGCAGATCCTGTTAGCCAAAGAATGTTGGCTGACAGGGACTAGGAGATAAGCTTTTTCTGCAGCAGCCTCTGCTCTGTGGAACATCTTGGCTTCGGAAGTTAGAAATAATGGAATTGGATAGTATAATAATGCAACCTGAGGCGTTCATTAATGAGTTGTGGTCCATCCAAAGATACATAAGATGCAAAGGCGATGATCATGGAGAAATTATCAAAAAAATATTAAGAAAACAATATGTGCAAAAGCATGCTTCGAGGAAGAAGGGATTCAGATTGACTTCCCCACAACTTTCTGCAATGTAAAGGAGGGAAGGAAATGTAGTCAGACTTGCAAGATTCTGTTAGTGTAGCCAATCTCAATCATGCTGTATCTTTGGGAGCAGGAACAGTGAATTTACTGACCTTTTAAAAAATGCCGGCAGGCCAATTGTGTGGGCCTGATATAGATGATTGCCAGTTCATGCTGAGACCAATGATGGCAAAAGCATCCCTTTTCCAACAGCAGTAATCCTTGCTCAATGCCTCCACCTTCTGTTTACAGTCTATGAGCATTTTCTTACATTTCATTTTAATTTTAAGAGTCATTAACTCAGTAAATTGCTAAATTCATTAATTATCAGCCTGAGATTTTTCCCATGGCAAATTTAATTATTATTTCTACTCTATTGGATAATTATAATCTGAATATTTGATATAGCAATATTCAACTCCCAACATTTCCCAGGCAGCCTGTATATTAACAGTAACTATGTAAGTAGAACTTTTTGCTAAAAATTCAAATGGGATTTGTATATTTCCATTTAGCTAATTATATGGATAACTGGAAGTGCACTGGAATACTGAAAGGCAATGGAAGTCCAGTCAATGCTAGTTCCACACAGCAGGGAGTTTTTAATGCTCCTGTTGGCACAGCAACTTCAACTCTCCAGAATTCAGTCAATGGAACATCGGTTGGCAGGTATGTTTTTTTTTATGAGAGCTTCACATTATTAGTTCTCAATTCTCTGAATAGCTGATTCTATCCTCACTAAAAACTTGACTATGTCTATCATTATTGTTTAATTACAAAAATCACTTCAGTTGTTCAGTTATGCTTGTTCTATTAGTGCTGCACCAGATGTGTTCTAATATACACAATGGACAAAATATGAACAAGCTTGCTTTCATTTATCAATCATCTATTTCAAATGCTGATATGCAGTAATCTGGAATAGGTGGGGATAGGAAGCACTATTCACTCTATTTTTTTCTGTTTACAATAATTATCTCATTTTCCTATAATTGACCACTAATTACCTTGCTATCTTTCAACCAAAATCCATACTAAACATCTTGAAGGGAGAGAAAATTAAATTTGCCAGCCTTTTAATACCTAGCTTCAAATCTATGGTCTAGCTGCATTCTGGGCCATGAGGTTTGAAATGAAATGTCAGGGCTGGAAAAGATGTAGAAAGTGATCAAAAATGATCAAGCAATTCAAACAAGTACTGTAAAGGAAAGGAGGTCTAGGATTCTTTATCTTGAAAAAAGGCAACTTAGAAGGACAGGATCAGGGTGGGTAAAATTATACAAGATGTAGAGGAAATGGGCAGGGAGATGTTTCTCTTCCTCCTAAAGCACTAAAATGGGTTATTCAGTGACACTGGCTGGATAACTGAAAGGAGATTTAGTGCAGATGAAAGAATTAATTCTTCACACAACATATAATTAAATGCGGAATTCATTAGATGATGTAATAGCCAATAGCTTGGGTGGTTTGAAGGGACCATTGGATAAATTTGGAGAAGATTTACCAAGGCTAATTGATCTTGAAGACTCCACAATATCTCAGGTAGTAACATGTCTCTCCACTTGCAGGAGTGGCTTGATCCTTTGACTTCATAGTTTCCATATTCCTTTATCTTGAAATGTTTGGGAATAGGATCGTTCTTCAGTTTTGTTCTTTACCTGAGAATCAATTAGTTTAAATACTTTCAATACATGAATTATCATTGACTTACTAACTTTTTAGGACTATCATTAGAATGGAATATAGCTATAATAGCTACATTGATTGTTAAAATACAAATATGTGATAGATTTATTGCCATTTTTATACAAATACAGGAGGAGATACCTTGATTATAAAATCAAGGTATTGTTAAATATAGCATATGTTTTTGGATGAAGCCAAGGTACTGGGCAGTTTTCTATGCATTCAGAAAATATAGCTGTACTTCTTTAGATAAATACATTCTTATTTCATAATTTTTTGTCCTAATATATACAATTTTCCTTATATTTGCTTTCACAATTGGATTTTGGAAAAGGGCAGGTGACAAACAGAAGAGATATAAAACAATTGGTATATGGTAACATTTCTATACTTTTACTATAGGATTCCTTGCGGTATATTACTGTGTTTCCCCGAAAATAAGATCCTGTCTTATATTTTTTTGAACCCTGAAATAAACACTTGGCCTTATTGCCATGCACTCAAAAGCCCAATTGGGCTTATTATTAGGGGCTGTCTTATTTTGGGGGAAACGGTATGTCACAATGATGGTGGTTGATCAAACATGAGGAAAGAGAAAAATAAAAGTACCTAACAACTGCTTATGAGCCTGAAGACCTTCTGGGACTGCAGTTATTCAGCATAGCTAGCAAATATATTTTGTATATATTTCCATAAGAAAATAAGAAAAAATAAAAACTCTTATACATTTTCACCTTTTGTCCTTGTGCTTATTAAACTTACCAGCCTTACTACCAGTATAAATTAAACAAGATCTTGTTTATACCAGTATTTCCCCTGAAGATTGTGCAAAGGTCTCATTTCAAATAATTTCAGGTTCAGAAATAAGAACATTTATGGGAAAAAAATCACCTGAAAATAATCTTACTTTTGATAGCAGTTTGAAAGTAGAATAAAACCAGCTACATGTAATTTATTTCCTAAAGATTTTATGACAAGAATGTAAATTCTAGCTTTTAAAAACAAGTTGATGGGTGCTTTATTGGCTCTATGGCACAATGTTTTGGTACTTTGTTAATCAATTCAAGTAACACTACTAATGTGAGAAGATCAAAGTAATTATTTTCTACTTAACATAAAAGTGATGTTTGAAAAGTGATTGGAGAATTAATCAACCTACCAACTACTGCTTTACAGTATTCTTATTGTGCTTATAACCATGTGTGTCTAAAACTGTTATGCATTTTCCTTTCCCCATTTGTATTATGTCCTTTTTAACAGAAAGCACAGCTGATACCAAGCTAACTGGAGTAACTTTGCTGTTTTACTGCTTGTTGCATGCACACAGGAATGGAAAGCGATCTTTTTCCCTTCCCCATCGGCGTCTGACCTCTTCCAAAGACACCAGCAATCTGTCTACTACTAAATGCAAATCAAATCACTTTTTAAAAAAATGCTATATGTGTACTCTACTGCCAGCACAGTATGATCTTGTTGGAATCTAACAAAAAAAAAGTAACAGGATTCTCTTATGGATTCCATTTCTCAAAAAGACATGTTGCGAGAGAAAGACGGAAATCACTAATGTAAAGAGGATTATTGTCCTTGCATTCTAAGCTTGTTAGGAGATAAATCTTTAATGTAAAACAATTGGAGTAACTTTTTCATTTAAATTGTTTTGATTATTTTAACTTTGTTTGGCTTTTTGAAGTGTTCACATAGACTCTAAAACAATTAGTTTTGCTAATGGATTGTAGTATACAATTAGTCATAAACAGTGTGGACACATTGTAATTTGGCAACTGTGGAGTTGATATCAAATTTGGTATTATTTCAGAACTACTTCAGATGAAAATCACAAAACTATTAGTAACTAGTAACTATTAGTAACATATTTTTGTTGTCTTGATAAGAATGATCTGAACATACCTGATAATTGCATGTAATAGTAGCATGAATCCATGCAATAATTAGTAAGATTTCATCTTATTGGTTTTGTGATGGAAATCTAGTCCAAATGAATGTTTGTTCTATGGTATTATTAATTTGGTATGGGAATTATCATCTTGTGACCCCAACCAGTTCCTGCATTGCCAAGTATTTACACCTTGCTCTATTCAGTGCAGTTGTTGCCTTGAAATAAACCGAAGTGGTGTCCTAGGGCAAACATTCAATTAATGCCTTGTTTTACATAGTGGCATGTCAGTGTGGCTTTAAATATGTCTTGTCTCAAAATTTACTAACTTTTCTGTTCTGTAAATTTATGTACATTTCCAAAGATTGTAAAGATTACAAAGTTTTCTTCTATTACGGGTAAGTCATAGGAAGTAGTATGGAATGATCTTTTAAGCCATTAATTCAGAAGTTTTGATTATCTTGTGTTTTTTCCAGAGAGGTGTATATAAGCACACAGACTGTTATTGCAATGGAAAAAGAACAACTGTGTATATTGTGAAAATCTTAACATTGTAAAACTATGTTTTTATCTTTAAATTTGATGTATTCATCTGAGTAGAAATAATCTCAATTGGATGCAAATGAGCAGACCAATCTGGATATATAATTTGTGTCTGTTTTTCTGTAATTGTATTAAAACAGCATGATTTGTAGGAATAAATGAGAAGGCATGCAATAGTTCAGTTAACTTACATGTAGTACTGTATATTCATTTTACAATGAATGTAACATATTTTCTATTGTCTCATATGATAATTTTCCTTCTGAATAGTTTCTAGATTTTAAAAAATGATAATAACTTGAGCTGAGAATTTGATTTTGTTTCTTTCATTTTGTCCCAGCATGTTTCTCTCCTCTCTGGTTTTTGTATTTACCACTATTCTTTCTGTTTTTCCCTTCTGTGTGGTGTTCCTGTCTGAATTGTTTTCAGGTATTTTTTCCCCCCTCTGGATTCCCCATGGGCTGGATCAAGATGGTCCAGTTATGCCCAGCTCTTACCACCACCGCCACCTCCTCCTCCTCCTCTTCCTCCTCTGATAGAGCACTCTTGTGATGCTGACACTGCCAATATCCAGTATTCTCACCCTCGCAGACGATATATTTCTCGACCTCTTAAGCTCTTACGTGAACACGAAGGGGTTTGATGCATATTTAAAGCTGTATTAAAGCCTAACTCACATGCTTTAAAAAATCTATTTCTTTTGGCTGTTCTTTTTTTTTTTTACATTTTTTCCAACCATAATTCAGAATGGGTTTTTAAAGGCATGATCTGTAATACAAACTACAATATTTCAAATTTACTATGCTTAGTTCTGCAGATAATAAAAACTAGTTCTCTACTATTAACTCTCAACAAACTAATACAGCGTTCAGGATAAATTATGTGAAACAGTATTTTATCATTTAAAAACATTCAATTTGTTGTAATCTGTTAGTAATTTACTTTGTATTATTTGGAAATAATTTCTTAAATTTAAATACAGATGGAAAAAACTTCCCTATGGAGTATAGAAGTAAATTAAAAACTCTACATTTTTAGCATAAGAATCTTTTAGGTCATCAGATTCCTTAACTTTTTTCTAACTTTAGCAATTTCCTGAAACAGTCTTCAAAAATAAAGTACACATCCTTACAACAAAATAAGAATATTTGTTGTTTGTGTAAATGTTCTCATTGTATAATGATATCCACTAAAGTTATATAAAAATAACTCAATAAAACTTCAAGAAAGTATGTAGTGTGTTGTTTTCATTTACTTTAAAAAGTATAAGTAAAAATTTGGGAAATGATGGTGTACCTTAACTAAAGGTTTTGTTTATTTTTGTTTATTATTTATTTGTTTGAAAAAGAAATTGCCAGGAGGTGATAGAAAACTTTCATATTCAGAGGGGTGACAGATGAGAGTAATGGGACTGCTATATTAGACAGAAAAAATCTAGACCAGGGGTGTCAAACTTGATTTCATTGAGGGCCGCATCAGGTTTGTGTTTGACCTCGGGGGGCTGGGGTGGGTGTGGCCAGGGTGAGCATGGCCAGCATGTCACTTGTGTTGGGGGGCACCTCTGGTGTCCCAAGTACTCTGCCAGTACGGGCTCCCAAGCTCCGTTTTTGGCCACAAAGGCGTCCAACCCTCTGCCAGTGAAAACAGAACTTGGGGGGCCACAAATGGTCTTTGCGAGCTCCATTTTTGCTGGCAGAGGCATCATGGGTGGGCCTGTGGGCCAGATCTAAGCACCCTGTGGGCCAGATCCAGCCCCGGGCTATGAGTTTGACACCCCTAATTTAGACAATTGGTAAATATCAAAGAGATATAAAAGCCTTTCTTTGCTGCAATCCAGTAATTGTCCAGATACTTGCATTCCTGAGAGAAATATATGGGCATCTCTACATTTGAAATGAAAAAAAAGGGGGGAAAAATACATTAATCAAGAATCATAAGATACAATACTTCCAGTCATAGATTACTAATAAGCAAATCATACTAGGAAACAACAATATAAAAATTCAAGCAACATGGTTATAGTCATAAGTGGGAGGAGATAGGTAATAGGAAGGATGAGAATAATAATAGTAATAGTCTTAGTAAATAGTTTGACAGTTGTGGGAATTAGTTGTTTAGCAGAGTGATGGCATTCGGGGGTGGGTGGGTGGGTAACTCCTTGTGCCTAGTTGTTCTGGTGTGCAATAGTATGAATCCTGCCAGTGTCACAAAGATGCTTTTTCCGAAAGGCAACTGGACTTCTTTTCCTTTGAAAACATTTCGCTTCTCTTCCAAAAAGTTTCTTCAGTTATATTTTTTCAGAAGTTTTTTCTCAGATGAGAAGTGAAATGTTTTCAAAGGAAAAAAAAACCAAGAAAAAATCCAGTTGCCTTTCAGGAAAAGGCACTTTTGGCGCAACCATGACCTGGATGATTGAGAATCTCCATAGACCTCCTGCCAGTGTATATACCTGGGAGGAAAAATACAAAGAATTATTTATTTATTGAATTTATATTGCTGCCTATTCGCACATGGTGACTTAAGGCGGCTTGCAGACTATAAAACCTCATTTAAAACAAATCTAATAAAAAGAATCAAATAAATTAATATAATGTAATAAAAACACAGACACCCTGCCCTGGTGACAGTGCATCTCACACAATATTCCTAGAGGCTGAAGAACAGATTAGCTTCAAAACACAAGTGTGCCACACTCTTTTCTTTATAAGGTAAACTGAAGGATTTATTCTCAACAGCTGAGGAACTGGGCCCTAATTATATTGCTGGAAGTCTATTGCTAGTTGCTACACAAGGCAATGCGATATATAGCACTAGCACTTAGACTTATATACTGCTTCATAGTGCTTTTACAACTCTCTCTAAGTGGTTTACAGTCAGCATCTTGCCCCCGAACATTCTGGGCCCTCATTTTACCAACCTCGGAAGGATGGAAGGCTGAGTCAACTTTAATCCGAGGCCCTGCAGAGTAATAATGTACTATATTTGAAGCCTTTTCCATCTTGCTCCAGAGCAGGTGTCTTCAAACTTGGCAGCTTTAAGACTTGTGGACTTCATCTCCCAGAATTCCCACCTAGACTCCCAGCTAGGCTGGAGAATTCTGGGAGTTGAAGTCCACAAGTCTTAAAGCTGCCAAGTTTGGGGATCCCTGCCCTAGAGTGTTTTGCCCTAGACTGCCCAAACTCGTGGCTTTCAAATGTATAACTTCCATTATCTCCCCGACATCTGTGTCTGTGGGCAAATTCCCGTGAATCGGGATTAGAGCGCAGGGTGCTTTCGTAGTTTTAACAAACCATCCACCGGTCACCGCTTCCTCAGGATTGAAGCTTGTTTGTTATCGCAGGGCCATTTGAAAGCAAGCGCGTCACTTCCTCTCGTCCAATCGAAAGGCCGCAGCCCTTCTCTTCTTTGGGTGATCTCACAATCCAATAGCCTTCGCGTCTCTGAGTTTCTAATCTCCGCCTTTTTTCTTGAACGAAAGCCTGAGCGGGTTTGCTGAGGGGCTTGAAGAGAAGGTGCGCGTGCGCATCGTTTCGGGAAGAAACGGGGGCGGGGGGAGGGGAAAAAAAAAGGGGGACGGTGGGTGGGATATTTTCCTTTTCTGAGTTCGAGGGTGGTGGGATTTTTGAGGACTTCCGGGACGCCTTGGAGCGGTTTCCCGCGTGCCTCGAGACGCTCGCGCGCCCGGTCTGGCTCTTGCGCTTCGTTTGGGATTAGGTGAGCGTTTCGTTTCCTGCGCGTGCCGAAAGCGGCTAAAGGCGAAGGTGGGGGGGCGGGGGGTGGAGGCGAAGTTAAGTCAGTTCCCGCTTTTCGTCGCGAGGCGCTCGGAACTTCTTAGTCCCCCCCTCCCCTCCTCCCACTTTTTCCTACTCTCGCTGCGTTGCTACCGTCGGTTCGAGGAGCCGGTTTCGCGTGCGGGCGACGCGCTGAGGTAGCGGGAGGAGAGCCGGAGCCTCGCTCCATTGATAGGGAAGAGCTTTTGGCCAGGAGACGGAGATGAAATTGCGGTTCTCGTCCGCAGTGTTTTTGGCGGACGGGATTTTGAACACCTGTGAGGATCCCAGGTGTTAGTTACCTGGGTGCCCTTCCCTTACCTGAAGGGAGCCAGTGCCGCTTCTGACTCGAAGTAAATTGGATAAACTTTCGCCAGCACTGATCCCCGTAAGACTTACCGAAGGACCCAACCTGTTGCTTTCCGGATATGTTGGGCAATGAGCCTATGAGAGTTAAGACCTGTCGTATCTGGAGAGCACCAGATGGAGGGAAGGATTAGCCTTCACCTTAGAATGTTTTTAATCACTTGCACACTAAGACTTTGCTGAGGAGGTCTGTTTATGCCTACTGGGGCAGAAGACCTGGTCACTAGAGCCTAAATTGTCAAGATTAAGATTAGGATAAATTATGATACAATCCAACTACTGTTAACAGCTGGGTGTTCCTCAAGATCATCTTCTTGTCTGCCTCAGAATACAGTTTTTAAACAAAACTGAGTACAACTCATTAAACAAAGGGATTTTTATGGCAGGCACATGAAGACATAGATAAGTTCACAAAAGCTTTTAAGGATCTTTTCTGAACTACAGTTTATTTCTTCATGTGCCTGCCATAAAAAAGACCCTTGTTTAATGAATTGTTAGAAGTTCTAACAGAAAGACTAGTTTTGCTTTTACAGAAATGTGAGATACCTGTAGTCCTCGACTTATAACCACAATTGAGCCCAAAATTTATGTTGCTAATTGAGAAATTTGTTAAGTGAGTTTTGCCCCATTTTACAACTTTTCTTGTCACATTTGTTAACCAAATCACTGCAGCTGTTAAATTAGTAACATGGTTGTTAAGTGAATCTGGTTTCCCTATTGACTGCTTATCAGAAGGTTGCAAAAGGTGATCACATGACTACTTAACACTGCAACTGTCATAAATGTGAGTCAGTTGTGAAGCCTTGGAATATAAATCATGTGACAATGGGGATGCTGCAATGGTCATAAGAGTGAAAAATGGTCATAAGTCACTTTAAGTGCTGTTGGAACTTTGAATTGTCACTAAATGAATTGTTGTAAGTCGAGGACTACCTGTGTTATGCAATTAACATTGTTGAAGATTTTAGCTGAATGTTTTATTAGTAGAAGACAAGTATGTACAGTTTAGTTTGTTCCCTTGGTTTTGGACCACAATTTTTGCACTCCGTTGTCTTTGGAGGTGTTGGCTGGGTCCAGGGGCAATTGAAGTCTAAATGTTAGGGAGGCAATAAGTTGTTTAGCAGGATGTAAAATGTACAATATGAATAGGACATTCAGGTGTTTTCTGTACCCAAGTCATTGATGGCAATTGCACTACAGCAGTTGTACAAGTTAGGATTAGTTTAAAAATCTTAATAAAAACACATTTTCCCCTTCACTTTTAGCACCCTTTAGATGCTGAACACTCTGAAACAAACTGTTCATAATAATCAACATTAAAAGCTAAAATTAAATCAATGCATGTGGTGATTAAACAAACTGATAATGTTTTGTGAAAGAATTGACCATCCTTTTTTTGTTGCTATAACAGTTAAATAAGGTTACCTCTTTGGTAAAATATTTAATATTAGTAAAGTGTAATTGTAATTTTCAGAATTATAATTGATTATTGAGTTACTTTAGTTTAGGTTGCAGAAATATATAGTACAGTAGAAAAGTAATACATAGCAATGTTAGAATTATAAGTTTAAAATTTATAAAATTATAAATTTCCTTGTTTATGTTTGTATTAAAACTTTCAGACACTATGAGACAAGAGTAATATGGAAGATTTCAAACATATTGGGGATGAGACATTTCCAAGTGTTTTGGTCAACTCTATAGCTAACCATACCAATGAAATTTTAGACAATATCACACTTTCATCAAATCTTGGTCTTCCAGTTGCCGCTTCAACAGAAACCAGACAAAAAACTGGTTCTCAAAGCAGGTAATGCACTTAATAGAATGTGTAAAAACTGCAAGATTTTTCATGGCTACTAATTTCTGAATCTTAAATTGTTTCCAGACCTAGCTTTTCATTTTGCAATGTTGAACTGTATTTGTACAATGTGCTTAGCCATTGTTAACTTGACCAGGGTTTATCTTATTAATATACTTCTTTTCATTTGCATGACATACTCACAAATTACCGTACTGCATTCTAGCCTAATGTGTTTTTTAAATAAGGGCGTGGTTATTTATTTTGATACGGCTTTTTAGAAAAATAGTTCAAATAAAATATTAACAGCTGCTAAATACTTAAAATATAATTCATAATAACATGCTAATAACCTAGTTAAATAATGTAATTGAACTGGCAAGAACTATTAGAAAATTCCATTGGCGCATACTCTGGCTGTCTTGTTCAATATGCTTATTTAGAGTTGATTTGACCAGGGTCTGTTTAAACAACTCCATTAAGGCAGTAAATCAGATACTAACAGTTTAGGTTGAATTTCTAAAATGTAGTAAATTAAAATGGGCTGCTAGTTTGTGTGTCTTGCTGAGTGACAAGCACAACTCTGCGCTTGGACTGGGGAAGAGTAAGAGATTTCATAGGAACCCATAGAGGTGAAAGGGCTGTCATGAAAAAAAAAAGGAATAGAATTAAAGTATTTCTTTTTCCAGTAGGAAATTGTGAATGAAATTTGAATTGTGAATGTCATTTTGAATGAAAATTTCAGAAAAAAACAGATCTTGACTAAACATTAAATGAAAAAACAAGAGCAGTTTGCCAGTGGATCAAAAGGTGTCAGTGGATATCTATTTAAACAACTTGTTAATCCATTGAGTAATATTGAATTCCTAAATTTGCACAAGCCAAACCATGAACTAATCACATACACTGGTTTGCTAGTGATAAAAAGTCACTAGCCAGCTATATTTTTTTTAGTGTGTAGTGCTATCTCATATGAGTTGTGGCATGAACTAGATAATCCCTAGATTTCTTAAAATTCTGTAGTGAAGCTCTCAGACTTTGCATATTTTTGGATACATAAATAAATTGGTCTTCCAGTTGCTGGCATCTTTTAATACAGATACCTAATCAAATTTGTGGCTGGAAAAAATGAAAATTGTTTTTATCCTCCTTTATACTACAACTGTTTTTAATATGATTTTATACTTCTATTAAAAATTAGTTATTTTTTTTCAAGTTGAGAACATGAAGGACAAGTAACTATTTTATTTCTTTTCATGCAGACTTTCTGATCATGCTTCTTACATTGAAAGGAAATTTTTGGCCACATTAGCATCTTCCTGTGGTGGTGAACTTGATTCAGATCCAAGAAAAAATCTTATGCCTAACTTTCACGATACTGTGTAAGATTTATATTAACCAATGGTACATTCTTTGATGCAAAACTCCATAATTCTGGCATAATTAATAAGAATAGAATCTACTTCAATATTTCCTATGTCTGTTTATGGATTAGAATTTTAGGAATAAATTAACACTATTCATAATTCTCAAAATGCATTTGATAAGTTTCACAAAAAACTACAGATAGTCCTCAACTTATGACCATAACAACTCAAAATTTCCATTGCTAAATAAGTGTTATTTTGTTTTTTGTATTTTGTTCAGTGAATTTTGTCCCATTTTATGCCCTTTCTTGCCACAGTTGTTAAGTGACTCACTGCAATTGTTAAGTTAGTAACACAGTTATTAAATGAATCTGGCTTCCTCGTTGACTTTTCTTGTCAGAAGGTCGCAAAAGGTGATCACATCACCCCAGGATGCTGCAACCGTTATAAACATGAGTCAGTTGCCAAGCATCTAAATTTTGGTCATGTGATCAGGAGGATGCTGCAATGGTCATAAGTGTGAAAAATGATCATGTCACTTTTTCAGTGCTGTTATAACTTTGAACTGTCACTAAGTGAATGGTTGTAAATCAAGGACTATCTGTAGTCAAAATTTCTTATTAAAAATTCAAATTCAAATAAATAAGCTAATATTTTAATATATATTTCTAACATTTTAATACGTTAGTCTGAATTTTGTGAGTATCATTATTATACAGTATGGTTGCCAAATTTATTTTTTTCTCTAAGGACGAGTCTTAGGTGATCTTTTGATTTTCTTCCACATGTGATATTTCAGCCTTCCCTAGATTATATAGTAATTCCTAAGCAAAGTGGCTTTTTAATTGTATATTTATCATCCAATTATATGGTATATTGAGACAGAAATGACTTTATAGTTGAAAAACAATTCTGTGATAAATCAACTTTAAATTTTCTTTTTGAAGCTCTGAAAGTAGATAATATGAACAATTGATTGGTTACATATTTTAAAAAGACAGAAATACACTTATGTATTTAAAATCTGATTTTTTTCAAATATTTGCCTAAGTTTAATTATCTAAATTATTTTGCTACTAATGTTATCATTTAAAAAGAAACAGATTTATTATTAAAAAAAGAAATTGATATTTAGCTAAAAAGTACTTTTTGAGCTTTTTAAATCTAAATTCATGATTAAAAACCTAATTCTAATTTTCCCAGGGAAAACTGTGATAATGCTGCTGAGATTATCTTGGAGCCACCCCAAAAAGTTTTGCAGAGAAGACAAAGCCAAAACTCTACTGATGATTGCTTAGACAAAAATCCAAATAGCTTCCATGAAAAACATTTAGAAGGTATGCAGTTTCAGTTGTATCTGTTGAGTCTTAACATTATCAGGAAATCCACAACAAACCAAATTACTGGAGTTCTGCTCAAAATGGTGTTTTATTCTAATATGTAAAACGGTGTAATGAATATATGCTGTATTAATTGTAATTGTGTTCTTATTTGTCAGTTAAGTAACATCAAGTCATCTGAAAATAATATCTGTTTCTAAAGTAAAAACTCCAACATCTGCATACAGGTAGTTCTCAACTAATGACTTGTTGTTTAATGACTATTAACACAGAATTCAGAAAAGCTATTTATGACCTGTCCTCAAAGTTATGATTATTCCCTTCTTGGTCACATGATTGCATTTTGGTCTCTTGGCAACCGGCTCATATTTAAAGCCAGTTGAGGTGTCTTGCAGTCATGTGACTGCAATTGCAATTTACAACTTTTTTTCTGGTTTCCTCTGTTTTTTGTATTTTCTGGCAAAAAAAATACCCATTTATAAGAATTGACTTGCTTATGACTCGTTTTACCACCATAGTAAAAATGATTGTAAAATTTAGTCCAATCACAGGTTGGTTTTACTTAAAGCTGCAATGACTTACAACCTCAATTCTGAGCTCCATTATTCTAAGTTAAGGTTGAATTACTCATGTTGAATTACTTTCATGTGAGATTGGTAGCTGTATAAATAGAGTTAAATGATACTGTAGTAAATTGAAATATTGAAGAGTTATAAATCCTTAAAAACCCTTGCTTGTAGTAATGAATAACATATAGAGGAGAAAACAAGGTACCGGTAAATGTTCAAGCTAAAGTCGTTTTCCATAGACTGAGATTAAGAAATTATTTCTAGCTTTCAAGTTATTACTAGAACATAGAATAATATAGTTGGAAGGGACCTTGGAGGTCTTCTAGTCCAAGTCTCCTCAAGCAGGAGACCTTAAATCAGGGATATCAAACTGGATTTCCAGGGCCAGATCAGCATTGTGGTTCTCTGCGGGCCAGCTGAGGGTGGGAGATGGGCCTGGGCAGCTTCTGCAGCACCACACGCAGCCCCCCCGCCCCGCACCCTGTTTTGGCTGGCTGGGTGTTGCAGGAGGCCGTCCATGCTGAAAATGGCGCAAGGGGGTGTCTTAAGAAAAGTGACCTATGACTATTTTTTACACTGATGACCATTGTAGCATGATTTACATGTCACATGATTTACATTTGGGTGTTTGACAACTGATTCATACTTAGGATGGTTGCAGTATCCAGGGGTCATGTGACCATCTTTTGTGACCTGACAAGGAAAGTTAATGGAAACCCAGATTCACTTAACAACTGTGTTACTAATTTTAAAACCTCAGTGATTCGCTTCATGAATGTGGCAAGAAAAATCATAAAATGGACAAAATTCACTTAACAAATTTTTCACTTAGCGACATAAATTCTGGGCTCAGTTGTGGTTGTAAGTTGAGGTCTATCTTTAGTTTATTATCTTATTCTACATATTAATAGTAAAACTATTCACTGATAGAATCTTCATATAATCAGAAGTGCAGTCAGCTCAAAAGAGAATAATATCACATCTTTGGATAAAAAAGTGCTAATAATGGAGGGGGTTGAAAAGGAGAATAAATTTTTAAGAAATAAAACATTTTTGCCTAGACTATCAAATGTTTTCAGGTACAATTCAATTGTAAACTTCCCCAATAATATAGTTGTGATAATTAGATTTTAATTTTTGTACATATTTAATTGATCAGTTTTATTTTGTTAACTGCCTGGATCATCTTGCAGGACAGAAATGGGGGATAGAATTATAAATAAATTCATGAACAAGGTAAAATCTATTAAATTTTTTTGAATTATTGATGATTCATGTATAAGTTCTAATTCGAAAATAACACTCATGTCTGATGTTATTAGGAAGACTTGGTTATATTATGTGCTTGCAATGCAAGAGAAATTTGATTACTAAAATATAAGTGATTGTCATTTATCATTTAATGGATCTGTTTATTAGATTCAAATTCTTTCTTTCAGATTTGACAACTAAAGAATATATTTCCTTGGAAAAAGAAAATGAAAATCAGGTAACTTTTTTCGACCTTCTGTTAAAGTGCACTATATATATCTTTTACTATATATACCTTTGCATCCTATAATTTCATTTTCCATTTCTGAACAATTACAGTATTTAAACAAATATCTGTAATCAGCCTAAGGAATTTTTGCACTGTTCAGATTATTTGACACTCCAGTTTGTATTTTATGAGATACTTTTTTCGTAAAAGTTATATGGTAAATACACTAAACCAAAATTTCACATGTGAATGGAGTGCTTCCTTTTTTAATCTGTAAGAACCCTTATGTAAGATTTTTCATTAATAGTTTAGGGGGAAGGATATTAGAACGGGTCAACCATTCTTTTATTTAGATAGACAAAAGATCTGGAAAGTTAATGCTCATCTGTACTGATATTTAATTTTAAAACTGCAAATTTTTGCCAGGTGGTAATAAAATGTGAATAGTAATCATCCATGTTGGCTTTGTGAATGAACTAAGATGGGAATAGGATAGGATTTGTAAGAAGATACTTTGATACCATTACAGTCCTTTGAAACTGTATAGGATTATTAAATGAAGCCAGGACATTCATATATTATTGATGGAAGAAAAATTAGGCTTTTTTTTTTGGTCTTTCCTGGAAGTTCAACAATCCTGATAAATGCTGCTGTTTGTTATTTCCCTGATATCCAATCAGATATCAGGAGATGAGGGAATTAACATTTCTATCCATCCAATAGCACAAAGACAGATAAGAACCTGTAGATTCTTGTGCTCTAATATAAAATACCTTCAACCAGTCATCTATGTTTAACTGGGAAGTTATTCTTAGCTGTGGTTGCCTGGGTTTGTACATTATGCTCAGCTCAATCTCTTGACCATAGTTTGAGGAATTAAAAAGGAACACATTCTGACAAAATTGAAAGAATCATGAATTAATATAGGATTGAACCAAGCTATTATTTTTTTTGTCTTCTTTTGTATATTTACACTGTGATGATCCAAAACTACTGTATCCTACAATTTTATAGAACATTCCAAAAGTTGCTCTCCACTTTTTATCTTCTATAACAATGCCCTTATGCTTATTAGCCCAGTGTTTCAATCTTCATCTTAATAAATCTGAGCACAGCTGGAGCTCCTAAATTGATAATTGGTAGTTACTAAACATAATCCCCAAATCTTTTTGTAGTTACTCATTTCTGGGTCAGTGCTTGCTTTATATTTAGGTAGTCTGCATTTAATTGTCCATTTTTTAATTTATGAAATGTATTTGTTGCCCAATTAAATTGTAAGCCATTTAATTGTCTTGCATTTTGAAAGCTCCCTTTGGATTCTTTATCAGCCTGAATAGGTGCTCTTAATACTCTACAATACTTGTTTCCCAGGTTCATTCATAAAACAATTAAACAGAACTAATCCTAGTTCAAATATTTGGAAGATCCGTTATATTGCTCATCTGTAATGTGTTTCTTTAATCAGTTGCTAATTTATAAGATAATAATTCTTTTATAATTTAAGATCTTTTAGTGTGAAGCTTTGTTGAAATTTTTTTGGAAGTTCAGGTATATAAAACACCTGCATAGTTGTGTAAAGCTCTATGGAATGGTATATAAGCCTAAGTACTATTGCTATATAAAACATCTGTATAGACCATGTATTTGTTGACACTTAAAATATTCCAAATATTTGATAAATCAGAATTTCCATCTTGGTTACTGAAACTGTATAATCTTGATTTTTTAAATTTAATACTTTCCACTAATTCATGTGGTGTACAGTTAAGGATTTTAATTTTCTTGAATCTACTTTTAACCATCCATGTGGGATTTAAATGGAATAACTTTTATTATAAGCTCATTTTATCCATCTTGTGAGTTTTTCTTGGGACCTAATTTCTAAGAGTTCTGCAGATTATCAAACAAATAATTTATTAAAATTAATGTTTGCAGTTTGCTTCATTAGATCCTGATCAGAATGATATAGCAAGTAAAACAGCCAGCAATTCTGTGGCTGGGTTTTCCAGATTTATAGAAAATGAGAAATTGCTGAGCTTTGAGAGCCTCGAAGAATGTTCTGCAGGTATGAGATAAAAAGTTAAAATCTGGGGAATTTCTTCTGCTTCTAATGGTGATGTATCATATCAGCAAACAGATCATTGCATATATTGTGTTTTTTCATGCAGCTAAATGCTAATTTTAAATAACATAACTATTAAAAACAACAAACAACCTTCTAGAGATCACTGGTGATATGAAACGTTTAATAGCAAACCTTTATTTTCCATATTAGATTATGATATTGGAGATGAAGAATTCTGTGATGACCAGTTGGAAGCGTATTTTGAACAGCTTGTACTGCCAGAAATTGAAGATGCAGAGGAACATGGGGACTATATTAAAAGCATGGAATTAGCTCCAGAACAGGTATCCCTAAATGAAAAATCTGTCACTGTAATATTGAACATTTCAAATTGACAGTTTCGCTTTCTGAAACGATGCAATAAAGTTGGTAGTTTAAAGAAGAAGCTAAAATGAAGGTTTATAAAAGGATGTAAATCAGATGCTGGAAGTATGGAAACATGTAAGCTAAGCATTCTGTTTAAAAACATATCCTCATCTAGGCATGTGTAGAGTATACTGTTTGGGAGAACTATTCAGATAGTCCTTGACTTACAACAGTTCATTTAGTAACCGTTCAAAATTAAAATGACACTGAAAAAGTGTTTTTTTTTCCTCTTTATTTTCAAGATGTTTTTAAATCCTTTGGGGCAAATAGAGCAATTTAGGTATAGTAATGAACATAGCTGACTTCAGAGAGTTCAACTTGATTTAGAGTACAATCTTAATTATAAGAAGTAATAATATCTGGTTGTTTGTTTTAATTGAAATATTTTCTACACTGGCTTCAATTTTGGTCAAGTATATTTTTTATTTGTGCAAAGTGGAACTAAAATTAGCATGATTAACATTAAGTAAATAATATTAGAGATTAAATTAGACATTTTGGTTAAAAAGTTGAAATTTAAATCTTTAACTTCTTCAGGAAAATTTTCAGATTCCAACTGTTTATCAAGCAACAGTAAGAAATCATTCTCCTATTGCAAGTTATGAAGAATCATATGATGTTAAGGAAAAACATTACAGCATGCAAGAAGAACAATTCAAGTTGCCCATAGTTACAAGGGAAGAGGTACAGGATAATTAAACTTAGTTACATTTTTAGTGGAAATCAGTCTTAATATTGCTGGGACTTGTTAGTTATGAACTTTTGAAAATTGTAAATATATTTATTAACGCTAAATACATTATAAGTTGTCTTTTATTTCCTTCCTATGGAAGAACAATGAAAACTATAAATTTAATCCTAAATCAGAGTACCGTAAGAGTTCTGATAAACTTTCTATGGGAACAGCAGCAAATCTTTCCGAAATCAAAAGCAGAAAAACAGATTCTCAACATATTTGTTCAGAGATAGAAGGTAAGCTAACTTTGTAACTTTATTAATGTTTTTTTAATGTGTGTTACTGATCTAATTACCTAGTTAAAAGACAGTGTGGTATCTTTGCAAGCTTTAAACACTATTACATATAAAAATAGAGTAAAAAAAAATGAGATATATGTATTATGTAGTTTAAAAAGAAAACCTAAAATGTTTTAAGGCCACAATGTTGTTGGAATATTTTGCCTTCTAAATACTGGCTACTTTTAATTAAGCAAGAAATTTGAGTTGAGCACTTATACATTAACTGAAAATTGTTGGTATAAAATAATTATAGGCAATGGAAAAGCAATACTCTGGCAATATAGTTCTATTCCCAAAAATAGCTTAAATTTATTTTAAAAAATTGGTACATTGCAGCTTTTGCTTCTAAAAACACAGCAATAGTGAAGCCAAAGCTACAGCAAGGCGCATCATAGCCTTCTAGTTTAGAGAGGCTCTACCCCGAACAGAGACTACAGGGTTGTAAAAAGGGAAATTAGAGGCTGAGATAAAAAACCCAATATGTGCAAACCAGTTATCTATACATCAGAAACTTAGATAGATTTCGACTCATAGATTAGAAAATGTATATGAAAAAATGTTAACCATAAACAAATAACCATAAATCACTGATAAATACCTATTTGATATTTAGCCACAGATCTTTTCTGTGTATTAATATATTAAAATTGGAAAGTAAATGAGCAAAAGGTATCTTAAATTCTAATTTAGCATTGTTTTAGTTATATATCACACTCTTTCAGCCCAACCCATTTCATAGGATTATTGTAGGGAAAACAGTATGTATATGTATATATATAATAAACTGAAAATTGTATTTATATAATTGCAGATTATGATGACTATGATAGGGAAGATGGAATATTCAAAATTACTACAGATGGCAGAAATGTAAGTTCAGGATGTAAGTCCTAAAATTTTATTGTAATAGACTAATTTTTAAATCTTGTATAAAAAGATTTTGAGTGCTTATTTGATTAAGTTTTTTTGCTTTTGATAAAAATTCTTGCAAAAATTTGCAATCTTCTTTTGACTATCTATTAGGGATGTTTTGTTGTTTTGCATTTCCAAAAAAATTCTCATCTATTTCAAGTGCAAGTTCAATACAAAATTCTTGCTCTTATGGTTTTAAAACTAAGTTTGTGCTTCATTTTGTTACTGCATTTTGCAAAGTAAATCTTGTCCCAAACATATCTGCTTAATTGTCATACATATATTTAGTTATGACATTTGCACACAAGAAGGAAAAGGGAGACATCTTGACTGCTTTTCTAACTTAAAAATGCCCCTAAAAAGATAACCATAAAAGTTTTAGTCATAATAAAAATATTTTAAAAATCAAAATAAAATATTCAGAAGATTAGGAAGATTAGATTTTTATTTAGTTTCATGATAGGAGTCTAGTTATTTAACAAGCCACAAAAGAATCTAGTAAACCTACTGTGGGGATCATTTAACTGGATATATGCTATTATTCCAAAGGTTGTCTCAAGTCTCGGAAGATATAAATCTCATTAGGATTGCTGAGAAAAGCCAATCCTCTTGAGAGAGAAGCATTTGGAACAGGAATTCCATAAGACATTTTACAATTAAAAGACTTTGGAAACAGTTAATACATCCAATAAGTAAGCAGTTAATACCTCAAAAACAATAAGCACATAATATTTTTATGACATGTATTGTACTGGATAGCACCAATGAAAGTTTTGTAACATCTCCAAAAATAGTTCTGTATGAAATACAGATACTCCTTGACTTATAACCCGTCTGTGCGAAGTTATAGCAGATCCCCCAAAAGCGATTTATAATACAGTTTCAAAGTTATAGCAACTATATCACCCCTGAAGTTAACCCTTAACACCAAACGCAGGGATACTGCAGCGGGGCCCTTCACCTATCTCCCCTCATCACTCTAGTGGTTTCCTGAAGGCCATGGGCCAGGCATTAGGCCTGTTTTGCACTTCAATAGGCCCCATGTCACCCATTGCACACTTATCTTTTGAAGATCTCCAGAGCTTGGGTTAGGAAAGGAGGGCGGCCACTCCATTCCCAGGCCATGTGGTGGCAAGCAGCCACCGTTTTTGGGACAGCTTTATTGAATTGTAACTGCTCCAAAATGGCAGCCAGTTCCCAGGAATGAAGAGGCCTGTTTTGCTTCACTAATCCAAGCTCTGGAAAGCTCCACAGCAGACCAGAGCTCTTTATTCGACTTTGTGGCATGATCCTGAATGCAGCCATTTTGGGGGCGGCTGCATTTAATTCTGGCTTCTCCAAAATGGTAACTCTTTCCAGGATTGTACCTTGTGGCTCAAGAACAGAATGGTCTCCCCTCCTTCCCTAACACAGCCTCTGGATATCTTTGGTAAGTGTACAATGGGTGATATGGAATGAGAGTGTGGGACCCTGTGGCTTGGGAAGTAGGTCCAAAGTCTGTTGGAAGAGACAAGGGGCAGAAAGTAGAGCATGAGGTGCCTCAGTGTGGGAGAATGCCTTGAGAGACCCAGGACAGGGCTTGCACTAGGCGTCCCAGGACCTCCCATGAGGCACTCTATACTCAGCCTAATGACCCATCTGCAACTGCAACAACTGCATCTGAAAGAGCCGGGATGTGGGATTATAATTGAGGCAATCACATAGGTGCTTCACTTAATGGCTGTCACAACTTCTGACCGAAATGGGCCGGTTCCATTATAGTCGCCGATTGTGGACTATTGTAAAACTGAGTAAGAATCACCAGGGTATCATGCAGCATGCTGTAGTTTAATCAGAACATGTTCACATCTAATTTTTCACTCAAGAGCAATAAAAAGCTGGTGCACTGTATCTCCTAAGCAAAAGAGGATCTCACTTCATTATTTTAAGGGTAGTGTGATGCCTTTATATTATCTATCTTGTTTGTAATCACTAGTATCAACTAGTAAAAGTTTTCCAATAGGTTTATTGTGTGACTGGCTTAATAATACATAACTATTAATAGCACTACATCTTTTTCTTGATAGCTTGAGAGGTTCAGCTTTGGTTGGTCTCTTGCTCCTTTATTTAGTGGTGGATGGAATCTATTTACAAATAAAAGTATCCAACAAAGCAGAATTGTTTCTGGTGATCATGAGCCAAAGAATCTGAGCATTGATAAAGTATTCCAAAGTTAATAAAAGTCTTTTATACAGGTAGTTCTCAAATTGCGACCACAATTGAGCCCAAATTTTTTGTTGTTAAGTGAAACATTTGTTAAGTGAGTTTTGCCCCATTTTACGATTTTTCTTTCCACAGTTGTTAAGTGAATCACTGCAGTTGATAGTAAGCTGGTAAGTGAATCTGGCTTCCCCATTGACTTCACTTGTCAGGAGGTTTCAAAAGATGATCTCGTGACCTTGGGACACAGCAACAGTCATAAGTATGAACCTGCTGCCAAGCATCTGAATTTTGATCAAATGATCATGGGGATGCTTCACAGATTGTAACTGAAAAACGGTCATAAGTCACTTTTTTCAGTGCCATTGTAATTTTGAACAGTCACTAAGTGAACTGTTGTAAGTCAAGGACTACCTGTATAAGAGTGTGGATTTTTCTGTTTTGTTTTGGTGTCAAAAAATAACCTGGAAATATATCAGTTACTTGATAATGAAAAGAAAGATCATTTTAAAAACATAAAACAACTTTTTTTTCCTTTTTATGTATTTTTGCTTTTTCATAAAAGAATGCCACAAATGAAATCATCTCTGAGCTAAATCTTGATTCACTCTACTTTAAATGTATTGAGGATAATGCTGCTTCTGAGATCTGGAATACAGAACAACAAATCAAATTTCCCAACCAGTGTCAAATGGCTAATGAAAATCACATTTCTTTAGCTGATGTTTATCTGTCCCCCACTATTTGCAAAGAATCTGAACATGATCAACATACAACGAAAGGTTAGTAAAATGCTAGGTCATTCAAAAGTTCTGGCACCATTCACCTTGCCATGCCAACTAGAGTAAATTAGACTTTCTTAATTTTGCTTTGGCTGTTAATCTAAGAAACTCCTTGTCAGCAATTGCTGTGCTTTGCGCTTTATGAATCTGTAATTTAAATAACAAATAGTTTTAGATGATACATTTCATTTAGCATAGATAAGTTTGTTAATAGCTAATGAACAAAAATACAGTTGAACCTTAAATATAATATTTGGTATTATAGTTTAGACAAAATAGCAGTTGTCTGTTATTTTGTCTGAAAGCAACAGTTACTTGCTTTCTTAATTTCTCTTGCTTTTCTCCAGTAGATAGCAATAGCACTTAGACTTATATACCACCCCATATTGCTTTACAGCACTTTCTGAGCAGTTTAGAACCTCAGCATATTGCCCCCAACAATCTGGGTCCTCACCAACCTTGGAAGGCTGGAAAACTCACTTAGCCTTGAGCTTGTCAGGATCAAATTCTTTGCTGTGGGCAGAGTTAGCCTGCAATACTGCATTCTAACCACTACACCACCAGGGCTCTTAATACAAACTTTCCTTACGTTAATTGTAAATTCTTACACATATGATATAAATTTTTTAACTTGAAATTTTAAAGACAACATAAAATTTATTTTTCAGAAGACCAGTCACATAATGTTGTATACCAAAATGAAGAGGGTAAATGGGTGACAGATCTTGCATATTATACCTCATTTGATAAAGAAGAAAAATCCAATGTTTCAGACATAAGTGGAGACTTTATAACTGGAGGTAAGTCTGATTATACTTTTATTTCTTTTACAATTTCCTACTAGTAAATTTATAATTCTAAAATAGCATCCATTTGCTAGCTCACACTTGAAATAATTAATTTCTTAATATCAAGAATTACAAGAAATAAGTAAAATCACAAAATTACAAAGCTAATGCTTAATAATATGACTTGGTGTATTTGCTTCTAAAAATAAATAATGAATTTTAATATAGCTTCTTCAACTAGGAAACCTGGTTCACATGGAGAGACTACTGTGCTTTAGATTTTCAAAATGCATATAGTATTTGTTACGAGAACATGATACAGATACAGTATTCCAAATGGCTTAAATCTTTGGCAGTTATTTAACAGATTTATTTTAATAGAAATGCATATATCTACCATAGATATTCTAGTATAGATATTCTAGTCTATTTTAGTAGAAAGAAAATAATGCCTGTTCTATTCATAAAGTTTATATAAGAAGTTATAAGAAATTAGAGTCTAGAGTGAGCCCTTGGGCTTCTGTTATAATTTGCCTTTAATTTTATGTTAAGTATTCTCTTTTTTTCTCTCTCTTATTCCTTTCCCAACCCTTCTCAAAAGCTGAAGCGATAGCTATGATTGCCCAAGATCAGGAAGTATTTGAAAGGGAACACAGGTTTATGCAGGTAGGTAACATCAACATTAAATAGATACATTCTAGAATATTTGTATTAAACACCTAAAGATAATTTTTGATATTTTTGTGTTTTGTATAATTTCAGGAAGAGAAAATGGATGTGCAAAATATATCTGGATTAGAAGATGCATCTTGGAAATCAGTTAATAACCACAATATATTAAGAGAGTCTCAAAATGACTTTAATAGAGATGCAAGTTATTTACGACTTTCTCTGGGAGAATTCTTTGGTCAGAGATCTGAGGCTCTTGGTTGCCTTGGTGGAAGTGGTGATGTGAAACGGGTACATATATAGCTGCTTTTATATGCAGGAGACATGGTGTTTTTGCATTGTTTTCAATTAAAATTATTATAGTTTGTTGGCAGATTATTAAAAATAAAGATTCATTTGAAGAGTTTCAGGCAAGACAGAATACTTAACATATCACAATTTGGCTTCTGGAAACTTAATTTAAAAACCTTTGATAGTTCTATATCTGCAAACTACTGTAGACAAGATTGGACATTGATCTATAGAAACTATTGTTACACAGGATATAATATTCATTAGGGATACTTTCTTCAGTTGACTATTAGCAAGACAAACCTTCAAGAGACATTTGATATTGCTAGATTGAGCCCATACATTTCCTGATACTGTTTAGCTTATCAATAAATGTATTGCTTTCTTTGTGTCTTTTTATAGCCGTCTTTTGGTTATCATATCACTTCTCCAAAGAAGAGACAGCCCATACCTTTGTTGAGGCAATCTGATATATATACAACAAACTTTGGTGAACAGGATTTGGATATTTCTAGTAATTGTCCAGGTAATTTCTACTTTAAATATAATATTTATTGTATGTTTAGATGTACTGATTGTATTTCATTCTGAATAGCTGTTTATTTTCTAGTATTAGATATCTCTTTTTACCAACCCTGGAGGAAAAGCTTAGATTTTTTCTCATGTTACTTATTGTGTGGCGAAGGGAATAGCATCTTTCTCCAGTTCTAGCCAGTTCTAACCTTGTCTTTCTCTAGGAAACAGAAATGTTCAATAGTTGGGCTAATTGTTCCCATAACCATAACAAATAGAGTAGTTTGCCCATTCTTAATTTTGCTTAATTTTTTATTATTTTATTTTAGTGTTTTATAGGCTCTCATGGCCAGCAAGCACATGGATAATAACTTACTGTCCATGGACACAGATTTCTCTGATAGCTGAAGTCAACCATTGATACTAGGTCCCAGTGACATAGGATTATTTTCTTTTAGTACTTAACTTCATTCCCTTCAGGAAAACATAATTAGTGCTATTGCTGCTGATTTACTGGGCATGAGCTGTGTGCTGTTCCTGGTGTGCAGTGAGCTTGTCAATGCTCCTTTGGGAAGCTGGATGGCTCAGACACTGGAATGAATGGAGGCTAGCAGTGCCAGCCACTCATCTCTTCCTCCCGATCCTTTAGAAAAAGAACAGTGAAAGGACACCAATACTATATTTTTTTCAGAACCGCTATTCTATCTATTGTTGCATGTAATATTCCTATATATATTCCTTTGGAAGGAGTATAAATCCTTCTATTCATCACCATCCAGTCAAAGCTAAGAAGCTTCTTGGATGAGAAGTGAAACGTCTTTTACAGAGAGGGCTGTAAAGCACTGTGAAGCAGTATATAAGTCTAAGTGCTATTGCTATCTTCAAAGAAAAACAAGAAAGTCCAGTTGCCTCTTGAAAAAAAGCACTTTTTTGTCTATAGTCAAAGTTATCTTTCATTTAAAAGATAGTATATTTGTTAGATAACCTTGAATTGTTGCTAAACCCTTTCCTAAAGAATCATACTAATCTGACCTCAGAGAGACTAGTTTCTTGGATTATTCATTTTTAGTCCTGATTAGAGAAATCAGACATTTTTCAGCAAGTCTTTGCTCTCTCTGTAAGACAGGCAACCTTACTTGCAGTTTGTAGACCCAGCTATGGCACAGCACTATATTCCTTGCCTAATCAGATGTAAGCTTCCAATATGAATAGAGACTAATGATGGAAATTCCTGAGACTCCATTATTGAATGTGTTGCTCCTCAAGAAATTTACAGTTCTTTTTAACTTGTTTGCATGTTCCCCTAGTATTAGGTATGGATTGGTTCCAAAATCCAGAAATTTTAATTGTGCTATAAAAATGGTCACAGGTTTATATCACATTCAGTATGTTTTCATGAGATTATTCTGTTATTTCTCTCATTTCACAAAGGTGATATTGTTGCCACCTCAAATTTTGAGCAATACATTCGTAATCCTAGTAGGTTGATCTGTTAATCCACTCCTGACTGGTCACACACCAAGAATCAGGCTCTCCTTTGTCTGCTATAGAAATACAGTACATAGGATGTACATGTAGACTTTTTTGTACAGCTCAAGCAAGGCTTCCACCCACTTCAGGACCTGTCAATTGAAGACAGTGGTCCAGATTTTTTCACATATATCCTTTCTGAAGACCTTGGAGTTCTTTTCATATTTGTCATTCCAAAAATTGGGAAAGAGCTATCTTTTCTTACAGAAATTAGCATTAAAAGATATCTAGGTCAATAGTAATTGGAAAGAGATATAGTCCTCTTTTTTTTCTTTTTTAAAAAAAGTTTTATTAATTTTGTATTGTTTGCATTTTGTTAAGTGCTTAATAAATATCATGTTGTCTGGGTTATTTTATTTGCTTAGCAGTACAGATTACATTCTTAATCTCCATCCCTTTTTTGCAACCACTGGTAGAATAAGTTCCATGTTTGATAATATTCTGTATCTTCTTTCTGTTTAATTTTCAATGTAAGTCTATCCGTTTTTGCACAGTCCAGTATCTTCCTAATTATCTCTTCGTCTCGTGGTATTTCTTCATTTTTCCAATATTGTGCAAATATAATCTGCTGTTAATACATGCAATATTAAATATATATTTTGCTTATCAAATTTTTCTGGTGCTTTACCTAATAGAAAAAGTTCAGGTTTAAAATCTACATAGTCCTCTCTATGATATGCAGTAGAAAGTACTTCATGGACTTCACAATATATCTACTGAGTACTTACTACCATATATGGAGATATTTGCTTTATTTCTTATTGGGTGAGGTTTTTTTGTTTGGGTGAAAGTAGATGATTAAAATCTGGCATCTGTAAAAGTCTACAGTAAGAAAATCTGAGCTCTGGTGGCTCAGCAGACTAAAGCACTGTTATTAACATCCACTTACATCTGCTGCCTGCAATTACTACAAGTTCAAATCTCACCAGGCTCAAGGTTGACTCAGCCTTCCATCCTTTCTAAGGTAGGCAAAATGAGGACCCAGATTATGGGGGCAATAAGATGACTTTGTATAAATATACAAAAGTATGAAGGCTATTGCTTAACGCATTGTAAGCCGCCCTGAGTCTCCGGAGAAGGGCGGCATATAAAATCAAATTAAAAAAAAATCGATTCCACCAGATTTGAGATCCATTCCTACAGTGGACTGAGAGACAAGTGTAACCGGGAGAGCCATGATTGCAGTCATTAAGCAAAGTGGTCATGTGGTATCTCACTCAACTGAGATTTCGGGCCCAATGGTGGTCAAACATGGAGGACTACTTGTAGTATAGGTGTTCATAAAGCATTCTTTGTGATCATAAATCATAGTTTATGAAATTATGTTTGGCGAATCCTCAACAATCACTATTTGCAAAGTTTGCTTTAAAATCTGTATGAAAAACTAAAGACCAGCACTTGTTCCTTAAAATGCTGGGCCTCTTTTCTCACTGTTATTAGTTTAACTAATGTCCTAACCTATTTAAATTACCTGGATTTTTGTTTGTCTTATCCGTTTTGTTCATTTCTTTAGGAGATGTAAAAGAAAACATTAAAAAGGAAGTTGCATTTGCTACTTCTGCTGTTGGTGAATCAGATATGCAGTCCAGAGAAAATAGAACTGTAAGTATGCAAATAGATTTCCAAAATCAAAGCAAAAGTATTGATTAAAAAAGGTTTGGTTTTATAAAACTACTAAAATAGGTTTGCCATTTCTTTCAATATACAGTTATTCGTGTTGAGATTAGAATATAAAACATACTTTCTCTGAGGGAATATGATGTGGCACAATCAGCATTTGTGGTGCATAATGTCCAGTTATAATTGGGTCACTTTTTATAGACAAGTGGGTTGAGTAAGATTGTGATGAGTATTCAGATCAATTGAATCAAACATTTTAATGTTTAAACATTAAACATTTGAGTCATTTGTTTTTCCATTCAGAATCAATCTAGAGACAGAGAACTTGAAAGAAAGCACCTTCAACTTGAGCCCTCTGTCCTGAGTGTGAGCACAATTGCATCCGCGATTGCAAATGCTTCTGTTAGCGCTGAACCATCACAGCTAGCTGCTTTGATAATGGCACTTTCAAATAAAAATAAAGAAGGAATAAATGTTCCAGAAGGTGACAAACTCACAGACTTCTCAGTTGTCAATCAGTTATTATTGAGCAATATAGAAAATAGTACATTTGATATAGAAAAGTATCTCAGAAGAGCTGAAGAAGTTGAAAGTAACAATGAACAAGAAACCCTGATTAAACATGAAGAAATCAGCATAGATCGGCACAAATTTTTGTCCACTCATGAATCCAAAACTCTCTCGGGAGATTCATCTAAAAACAATTTCAATACCGATCATGGAAAAGAGAAGCAGCATCTGGAAAAAATATATGAAGGAAACTGTGTTGGAGGATTGCACTGTAGCATTTCTTCTGAGCAGAAAACAGAAGTGGAATATGTGCAAGCATCATCTAATACAGTTGAATATTTTCCATCAAAAGAGCAGACTTCATTACAAAATTCAAAAGAGGAGCCACCTGAAAATGCTGGAGTATCTTCAGAGACCGAGTTGCCATCAATGCCAAGTGAGTTTTAATATTTTTTTTGCTAACCTGACTTGAATTCAAAAGGCACTTTTATGACAAACAAGGAAAACAATTTTATATGGAAGTCTTGATTTGCCAGTTTGATTGAAATTGGGTAATAAAAAGATAACTAAAGAAATGGAAATATGAATAGGTTTTTTTATTTAAGTGAAACAGCGAGCATTGTCAGAGGTTTCCCATTATACTTTCCTGGCTTATTTGGCATGAAATGTAAAATTGTGCATAAATATAGTAATAAAATATTAAGGTGCAAATCTATCTCTGGTTCATAAGAAGTAATAAAGGAAGTAAATGTAGCAGACAATTATTTGTTCTAGATTTATTTTTTGACTTATTTGGAAAATAGGCATACATGATATGCCTATAAATATGTGTAGTATTTGAGGATCATACAAGCTAGGTCATCGTGTAATTTTTTACTTTGTTTTGTTTTGTTTTGTTTAGCATAAAATTTCAATCAAGTTCTTATGGTTTTGAAATCATGGTTTTTGATTTGGTTTTACATATAAAAATAATGATCACAACTAGCTTAACTCTGTATTAAAAGAAATGATGTCATGTTTCTTTTAATACTAAAATTGAGTACTTTGGATCTTACGATCAGTTAAATAAATACATTACTGTAAAAGAAAATAATATTTTCTATTTTATCTTTCTTGCCATACTTCCCCACATAGCCCATCTAAAAGGAATGGGGAAGTCACATTCTGGAAAACATGAGTTAAAAAAGGGGAACGTGAGAGAAGTGTACCTAACATTTTTAATTTACTTATTTTTCTCATGAGTGTCCTTCAGTCCCAATTATTACAAATTGATGCATTAACTTTGTATTTTTATTTTTTTAAAAAAACTAAGTCATAATTGTACATGCTTTAGAAATAATCTGAAAAGTTTTTTTTAATTATCAAAATTAATTGAAATATTAAATAATTGGATTTTTATTCACTAAAAATAGTGTGGGTTTTTTTTTACATTCAAGTGTATTCAGAGTTTTACTTAATATGATTCAGTAGAGCACTCCATTTTACTTGTTAGATAAAGAAGTGCATTAACATTGAAATAACAGAAAGCTGTGTCATGCTAATGTACAGCTAAATGCATAATTTATTTTCTAGGAATGATACTGGACAAATTAGTTATGTCCCAGATTTAATTATTATGTTCAGTGAGAATCTTTCTACTGTTGTACCCATTCCGATTGCCCAGTTTTCAATCATTATTAATATTTATAATTATTTTTATGAAACGGTGCATTTGTATAAGTGAAGAAAATCAACCACAGTTAATTGATCAATTGGTAACTCTATTTTTCCCTTTATCCAGCCAATTCTAAATCAGAGGAAAGAGCTAACACGAGCACCCTCCCTTTCGATTTAAAGGTTATACCAGTATTGGTTCCCCCTATTCCTAACAATGAAAAAGCTACAAATAAAGAGAATAGTACATGCTATAATGAAAAACATGTGACTTTTGAAAACATACATCTTGATAATCAGACTATAGTGGGTAAGTTAAAAATATTATACATGGATTTCTGCATGTCTGAGGGCAGTTTAATTTCTTTTTTCAGAGGACAATGACCTGCTATGATAGTGGTGTGTTACTCCACTTCATTTCTGGGGGAGTTTTACTCATCTCTGTTGAATATCTACTACTGTTTTTCAGAGTCTTCTCTCTTTCTTATTCTGCCTTTTATAGGTTAATTTTATGTATAGTATTATCTGTACATAGATTATTAGCTTTTGTTCCTTAATTTGTTGCTTGTTTAGAAAGACCCTAATTAAAAACAAAAATAACAGTGAGAAAGCCATACTATTTGTCCTCTTTCTAGAGTGGAACTACCCATTAAAGGGGAACTGTTCAATATCATATAATGTGTTCATCACTGTAGCTTAAGTTAAAAAGGTGCTTATACTAAATTAGAATATTTTGTCAGCCAGAAATCCTGCTCATAATTTTTTTAAAAAACAGTTTTATCAGATTTAAACATGAATAAAAAGTAAATAACCAAAGAAAGAAAGAAAAAAAAAATCAGGTAAAAGTACAAAGAAAAAAAGGGGAAAGGTAAAGAAAAAAAAGAAAAAGAATGGCTTCTGACTTCCTTTGGTACAGATATAGATAAAAAGAAATACACCCAATTCTTATTTAAAATTAACAATAGTCTACATTTCTTATATAAACCCATATGGGACTTCCAAATATAACCAGTTAGGAGTTTTCCTAGCAACAACCGAATAAGCAATAACTATTTTAATTACTAGATCATAATATTGCAAATTCTGTGGAAGATTCACTAATCCACCTGCTATCTTCTTGGAACATTCTGTTTATATTTGTATAATGCTATTAGGAATAAGAATATATTTTAGTTGAAGAATGCAACCTTTTATGGGGAAGTGTTACAGGTTCTACACTGGAGGGTTGTAAAGATAAATGCTACATTTCATGAGCAAGTGGCTATACTTTATAATGGAAAGTTATATTATCTATGATATATATAATTTATAATAATACCATAAATTGCTTATCTTTATCAACATCCTTTTTCTCTGAAATAGAAAAATAGATGTTTGTGCTTTCTCCTATATATCAGTAAGACAGGGTATCAGAAGTAAATGTTTTACCAAATAATACCTGTAGTATCTCTGTATCAGCTGGCCGCCTTCTGGATCTTATATCTTCTGTGAGCCTCTCTTAGAATTAGATGCATAGTGGATTGTATATTTCCCTTTGGGAATTTCTTTTCATATAAGTTCACATATTTCTATTACTATGGTTTGAGTACTGTATTATAACTATTTGATGGACAGATAGTGGAAAGCAATCTGTCTATTTTATTTATTCAGTTTATAAACTGCCCCATTTATTCAAGCTTATTTGTTCAGCCAATTGATTGATTTTTACTTAGTATGTTGGATTATGAACTATAGTCATGATCGAGCTTTCAGCAAATTATAGTTTAAAAAATTGTCCCCCCTCCAGTTTAGTGCACTACAAATTCCTGCCTGATCTGAAAGGCAGAAGACACAGTAGTACATTCTGGAAGAAAATCACAATATTTAAGGAACTGGAAATACTATTTAGACATCACTAAGAAGAATTCAAAATATTTTTTCTAATATTCAGGTGAAGCTGTTGGAAGAACTGAACCAAAGCTTATGACATCAACGCCTGGTGTACAAATTTCAGATGAACAGTATAGCTTCAGACCTTCAACTTCCCCACTGACTCATTCATCTCCAAGTGAATCTTCAGGAGCTACCTTTACAGGGTAAGAGTTCTATGTATCTAACAGATAGTCTATATTTATGTATGAGAGACAGATTGTTATGATGCTTTATCCTATAGTATTGCTTCCATGTTCTACATCACCAATTTGGTGTCTCAGGCAAAGATGGTCCCCTTCTTTTTTAAAAACTAGGAATACAAAGGATTTGAAGTATTGCATTCAACCACTAAAGTGTCCTTCAATTGAATTTATTCATCAACCTATCAGAAAATGTTATTTTTGTTTGTTAGGGAGTACCAACTTTTACCTTTGTTTCCTTTATTAAGAATTCTTCTTTAAAGAGAAACTTTTCAGAAAGTTATTGAAGATATTTAAATTGACATTAGACTTTGCAGTTCCCCTAGTTGTATAAGTCATAGATATGTAGATATTTTTCTTAAAGTCTCTGTTTTGTTTCTTAGGTCTGACTTTCCTTCTACATCACCCAACTTTAAGAAATCAACTTGCAATGACAATACATTACGACAATCAGTATACACTGATCCTAGCTTAGAACATTTGACTTTTGTTTCTGCCACTGAAAACACTTGTAAAAGTCTAGCTCTATCTAGTCCAACAAGATACAAAGTAAGTACTTTGTTAAATGCTAATGTTTATTTATATACAGACATTAAGGTCATACTGACTTTTCAGATTACACTTCATGGAATTGCAATAGAATGAAATGTTCGACAAGGAACACTGTAGTTTTATGTAGCATTTTTCAAGCTCTGATTTCTGCCATGAAGGTTAATTACTTCTGTTTTAACTATAAATAGACTACCTCAGTTCAGAAGTTTTGAAATCTCAAATTTACAATGTAGTGAAATTAGTACTCAATTAAAAATATTGCACCTAAATTCACCAGGGCCTGGTGGCTCAGCAGAGTGATAGTATTGTGATTAACACCAGCTGTCTGCAATTACTGTAAATTCAAATCTCATCAGGCTCAAGGTTGACTCAGCCTTCCATCCTTTCTAAGGTAGGTAAATTGAGGACCCAGTTTGTGGGGGCAATAAGCTGACTTGTATAAATATACAAAAGTATGAAGGCTATTGCTTAACGCATTGTAAGCCGCCCTGAGTCTCTGGAGAAGGGCGGCATATAAATCAAATTTTAAAAAAATTTAAAAAATAAAATATATTTTATTTCACATTATATACAGATAGTCCTTGCTTAACAATGGTAATTGGGACTCTAATTTCCATTGCTAAGCAATACAGTCGTACGTTCAACATCATGTCATAACTGCATTCCTAGTAGTCCCGTTTGCCATCTTTAAGCAAGGACCTTAGATGATCAGAACATGCAACTTCCTGCTTGTTTCCAACAACCAAAACCAGTAGTGAAGCTGGCAGGAAGTTACAAGTCCAGGTCACAATAAGCCTTTCTTCTGGTGGTTCACAAGCAGACTGGTGGAAATGGGTTCTAGTGAGTGCAGGTGGGTCCACTTGCACACCGGAGTTCAAAAAGATCATGTTATATTTGTCAAAGAATTTTTTTATGTCAGTAAATAGATAGCAAAAATTAGTACAGGTAGTCCTTGCTTAATGACCAGTTGCTTAACTACTGTTTAAAGTTATGTTGGCCTTGGGAAGGGTATATTTTACAGTATGTAAAGCATTTATGAAATTTATGAAATAAAAAAATATATACACACCCCATCACAAGATTGTGATCTGGGTTCTTGGCAACCTATTCGCACTTATGACTAGTTGCAAAGCATCCCACAATCACATGCCAATATGTGATCTTCTCTGCCAGTTTCCCCAGAAAGTCTGAGGAGGGAAGCTGACAGGGAAGGTTCAAGCTGCTGCCACCTCCTGAGAGGATTCTTTTTTTGTTGCTGAGGGTTTTACTGAAAGAGTTCCCTCCGTTCCATGCCTGCTTAGATCTCAACAGCCAAAATCCAAGTGGGCATTGAGCTCATATTCTTCTCCTCACTTCCATGAGCTTTCCACAGAGCAGGGAGAGAAGGACCACAAGCTCTGTGTATGCCTCACCTGCTAAAATTTAAGCAGGCACAGAACTCAAATTTTCTCCTCATCTCTACAGAGCCCTCAACTCTCAAAGGACTACTTATCTGCCTGTTGCTCTGTTTGCTTAACTACCCAAGAGATCACCTAATGATTGGAACCAGAAATGCTGAGATTGTCATTGAGTGAAGTGAACACCTGGGCATGTCACTTCACTCAGTGTCTGAGGTTCCAATCCCAATTGTGGTTATAAGTTGAGGACTAACTATATAAAAATATTGTTATTAGCTATTTTTAAAAACAGACTTATTGATGTTTTTAAATTTTATTTAAAATTTATTTAATATTTTATTATGTGTCCTTAATAAAATATTTCATTGTATATAATAAAGTATGTATTTCACCTAAGAACATATGCTGTAAATCCTAATCAGAATTTTAATGTTTTCTGTTTAGAGTAATCGTACCAGTGAGTTGAGTACCACAATAGTTTGGAATAGTCCAAGTTCATTAATGGAGACTCAAACAGGAAAAAACATTGCTTTGCAAAGTAACAAATCTCTATCATTAAGCAAAAATGCAAAAGCTAAGAGTCTAATTATAAATGAAAATGTAGATCATAACAATCAATGTGATAAGAAAAAATCAACTGGAGAACTTCCAACAACAAGCAAAGATCAATCCACACAGAACTGTAAAAAAAATAATGAACTGGATCAGGTTGATATGCCTGCAGTACAGCAGTATTACACAAATGCCGTACATGGACCAGGCTTACAGTCTCCCAAAAAACTGTCTACTTATAATGATTTAGGCAACTGTATTTCATTAAATCAAAATAGAGAGCTTTTTAAATCCCAGAGTGCAGCTTCAAAGCTTTCGTTAATGTCTTCTGGACTTCCAGCACTATTAGCAGGATGTTCTCTTAAATCAACTCCATTTGCCCAGCAATATTTGGGAAGCTTGCCAGCTCATACAAACGTTGTTTTGCCTCGGTACTGTCCACCAGTTCTTAGTGTTCCAGCAGGTCTGATTTATTCTACGATTCCTGTTGGTCACATTCAAAGCTCAGTAACTCCTGGAATAGCAGTAGGTTCCAGCACTGGGTCTGGAATGACAGGAACAACTCAGCGTTGCAACCTTACATCCAACCAAAATATCTTTAGTAGTACCTTACATCCTGGGCAAGCACCTGATGCTGGGGGACTCAGGCAGAGGGAAGAATCAATGTCATTTGGGTTTGGTAAGTCAGTTAACTTTGATTTCAGTATATCATAATCATGTAAACTGGATTTAGCAATATTTCTTTTTTTTCTTTTTCTTACCTCATGCTTTAATCCCTTTGGTTTACTGTTCTATTCCTATGCCTTGCATAGTGTTCATTAACTTGAAGGAGATTTTTAGTATGAGTATAGATATACAGTAATTTCACAGTAATAATAGAATAATTTTCTCAAAGATTAACAAATTTGTGTGTACCAGTTGATCTGGTTCCAGAGTAAGAGACTTTCTCTCACACAGAGTTTACTTGATGAAACTCAAAGACTCGTATTCTAAAAAATATTTTCAAATTTATTTATTTATTTATTAAATTATTCTAATATAGTTGTTTTATTTTGCTATACTTGGTTAAATCATCTAAAAGCAGGTAACCATAAAATGATAGAAAGAAAGCTCTTTCCCCATCACCTATAATATAGTTTTGTAATATGTGAACATATTTTTCTAATGTTGAAATTATTTCTAAATAATACTTAATAGAATGAAAATCTTGGTGGAAGTTGTGCTTTATTTGTTTTTACAAATAGAGTAAAACATAATATCTGATATTAAATGCTGTATTAAATCAAATTAGCAAATCACAGCTATGGATTTTAAAACTATATGAGTATCTTTTATTTTAGTCGTATATTTAAAAATATGCTTACAACCAAATAAGGAATAAGTATTAACTATGTAACTATTTTTACTACTATAAAGAGGCTACTTGAATATAAAATGTCTTAACATCTAGCCATACTGTATTTTTTTTTACATTAGAACGTGTCAAAGTCCCAGAAGAAGTAAAATTCCCTAATTCTTGTTGTGTGGGTCTGACATCCCATGCTGTCCTTAACATTTTTAATCCATCTGAACGATGGCTACAAGTCAATATTTGCCTTCTTAGTATTATGCTTGATGGTGAAAAGGTATGTAATAAATCATATTCTTTAAAAAAAATTACTATTAAAAAATGGTGGGTAATTTTTATGTGCTCGGGAATTGAGCAAAAATACAATTAGAAATGGAGCTACAGCCTCTAGTAGCCTCAGGAAGATTTCTTAACTTGAAATCTCAGCATGTCATTGTGAAATTATATCAGTCTTGTCTTCTACATATTCTATTCCCAACTATTGGTTATGATTCTTTGTCAAACATCTATGTGATATTTATAATGAAGCTTTTATGTTCCTGTTCAAAATATAGGCCAATATAACCCTTGGGCCAAAAAGCAGAAAGATATTAATGTGATCAGCACAGTCATACAACTTGGAGATTTTAGCTTCTATTTATGTCTCTATAATATATATGATTCATAATTATATTGAAAATTGTTTGTCATCCTATGTGTTTTTTTTTCGTTATAGGTGGACCCTTTGAAACACAGATGCCTGCTATTTAAGAGCAAAACTGTCATAGGACCTTGTGCTACAGAAGAACTAAAAATGCTCTTTTTACCCTGTCAAGCTGGAGTATTCCAGTGTGTACTTAATATTGCCTCTTGGCCATTTTCTGCAGATCCAGATATCATTGTTCAGGCAGAGGCTTTAGGATCTAGGGTAGTTGTGAATGCAATTGCTGAAAATCCTGATATAGAGGTAAAAATTAGGATATATTGAATACCTAGTTTGAATTATTTACAATAATTTATGACATACTTAAAAATGAAAACCGGTACTAATATTGCTCTACAGATTTAAGTTAGTAAAGCAATTAGGTATTTTTTCTGTGTACAACTGGGTGTATAAAAATAAAAGGTCTTTTGGCTTAAATCAGCATATCATACTTTTTGGACATATGCTAGCTTGAAGAGTGGATTGAATGAAGATGCATTGTAACAATCACTCTGCAAAAGTGGTAAGTCCTTTTTCTGTCCCCACCCCCAATTCTTTTTTTTTTTTTTTAGGTGGAAGCAGGAAGAACAAATTCTCTTGATTTTGGTGATTTGCCATATGGCAGCTGGAAAACGCTCCCATTGAAATTAACTAATAAAACTTGTGCTAGAATGCCAATCAGGCTTGTTATTCATGCAGTAAGTACACTCTATATATGCACAATATTTTGTCCCTTCATGGGTATTCTGAAATTAGTGACTGCTAGGTTAGGCTCACTGTTATCTTTATAGAAAATTATGTGGCAAATCATGGATGAAATTGCAAACAATGTCCATGTTACTTTGTTCCAAAATTAGAAAAGCCCAATTGGGAGTAGCTGGATTATTTTTCCAAAGCCTTTATTACTATTCTACCAAGTGCTAGTCTGCAACGTACAGACTGCTAGTTCCTTTACTGTTAATAATCAATTTGAAAAGACAAAAGCTGTTTACCATTTCATTATCTTCACTGTCAATTCTAAAACTGGTTGTTGTATTTATTGTCATTGATTTAATCTTTACATTTAATCAGATTCCTCTTTTTTCATTATGCTCCTTTCATTACTAGTGCTTACAGATCATTTGTATTTTCGATACCAGAGCAGCAGCATCTATATAGTATTGATTATTGAAGTTTCTTCCTCCAGTTTTAAAGCCATGCTCATCTTCCAGTCTAGCTTTTCAAGACACATGTATAGTTTAAACTGAAGCTTTTTTAAAATGTTAGTGCTAATAATCATATACCTCCTTTTTAAAGGGGCTAATATAGGTTTCAAAATTTCCAGTGATAAAAAATAGGCATTTGGTAATATAGATTATCACAAAAAGATTTCCATTGACAAAACTTAAAACAGTAGACTGTAAAAGAGTGAATATGAATAAAGCCTTGTGTCTAATACAGTGTGTAAAACATATTAATTTCAGAATGCTGTAGCATGGCGTTGTTTCACATTTTCCAAGGAACCAGTAAATCCATCTCTTAAAAGTGCAGTTCCCTCTTACAACATTTCTCAACTAGCAGCTCCATCTGTTATATCTCATGTAATGAATGCAAGCTGTAATACACAAGTAAGTAGCTTGAGACTAGAATACTGTTACACATTTGTATAAAAATGTATAACTGTTAGCCACAGAGAAAATATGTTATGTTAAACTATGGCAACATTATTTTACCATATGCCAAAACTGTCCTACTTGGAGGTACAAATTTGATTTAGTAGTATACCTAATAAAGTAGGCCTGGTTGTGTCTTAAGAGGTTGTATATTAAAAAAAAGAATATTTGTACTTTCTATATTTTCACTTTGTATATAGTTTAAGATTATAAAGATTTCTTATATCATTGCTTAGTTTTTTTTACAATCATGGTTCTTTATAAGGTTATGTAGCTCACTGAGGTCTTAACTTTTATCAAATACTTTTAAAAATGGTACTTTCTGTATAATGGTTAATTCTATATCAGTATCTTTCTTCCCAGGATCCTGATGTTTTAGTAGTATGGGTCCAATTTCGTGCACCAAGCAAGTGCACAAATTCAGGTACAGATTTGCTATATTCTAAAAGAAATTATGCTAAAAATCCTGTGACTAGGTTTAACTGTACATAAATATTTTTAAAAAAATGTTTGACCAACCTAGTATGGAAATTCCAACACATTCATATAATGCACCATTTATGGGGAAGGGGTGTACTTTAAGCCCAAATTTATGTAATTGGTATAGTTAGTACTTTTGCGGGGGAGGGGTTTGAATGCTATTTTACTCTATGAAGAAGGAGGCAGAAATTGATTGCTCCCTGTCTTTCTGCACAGAGAAAAAAAGTACTTTCCTTATGCACAAAAGGACTTGGAACTAATACAGGTTGACTTGACTTACAACAGTTCATTTAGTGACAGTTCAAAGTGACAACAGCACTGAAAAAAGTGACTTACGACAATTTTTCACACCTACAGCCATTGCAGCATACCCATGGTCATGTGATCAAAATTCAGGTGCTTGGCAACTGACTCATATTTATGATGGTTGCAGTATCCTGGGGTCGTGATTGCAAACCTCTGACAAGCAAAGTGAATTGGGGGGGGGGGGTTAGATTCATTTAACAGGGTTATTAATTTAACAACTGCAATGATTAATTTTAAAAAATCACTGTAAAATAATTATATGATAAAACCTCTATTATTGAATAGATGTTAAAAAGAAGTCCACAATTCTAAACAACTGAAAAGTAAATTAAAAAAAACTTATGCAAGAGTAATAAGCAAAGACACTAAATCAGGGGTGTCAAACTCGCGGTGTCACGCCAGCATCACATGATGTATCGGGACTTTTTCCCCCTTCGCTAAACTGGGCGTGACGCATCTGGACCGTGAGTTTGACACCCCTGCCCTAAATCATAAATGAATGGAAGCAAACATATCTGAAGGAGTAAAAATAAAACAAAAGATGAAAGGTGGCAAAATATACCCCTTTAACGAACAATTTCCATAAAAGGGGAACTCTATAGAAAAGCTGTATCTGCTCTCTGGCAGTCTGGTCATATCTCCGGGTGGATTTGTAAACAAGATACATGACAGTACCTCAGGATTCTGTGGGAATGGACTACACAGATTTCATAATTCTTTCTATGGCCTATTATACCAGAGAGGCATGATTGAAACTAAGCACATGCCCATATCCAATACTTTTATTCAGAGTTTCACTGTACTAATTATTATTGGGATTTCTATGCCACTTCATTCCATGTCAGTGCTAACCTGATTAGAAAAAGGATGATACATTAAATACAATGAAAAAAAGATACAAAAACAGTGCTGTCAGAATAGCCAGGTTTTACAGTCCTGCAAAAACCAGGAAGAAAGTGGTAGACCAGATGTGTGAGGCAAGTGGTTTCACAGAAGGGAGCCACTAGAACATATTCATTTAGATATTAAGGGCGGGGGGTGGGGGAGAATGAGTATTCCATAACCTTGTCCTTTGTTGTCAGTTTAATGCTATCCTGTTTGAAAACAATACCATATAAACAAATAAATGTTCTGGGTATTCTAAAAGATATTCTAAATAGTGTCATTTTAGTTATGGTATCATTTTGATATATGATTATATGATGAACTATTTGAGGACAAAGCTAACTCTAGAATGAGAAATGAGATTTTATGCTTGAACTTTTTCAGATTCTTTGGGACCAGCTGATGAGTACTTTGCAAGAATTGATGTGGAAATTGATTGTCCAGAGCCTGGTAATGTTTTAAAAAGTATACCTTTGAGTGCAAGGTCTGGAACCCCTAGGATATATGCTCCTAAGGGCCTACAGGTATTCTATAAAATCATTTTACAAAATGTAGACTATTTCTGTATTTGTTTTCTAAAGTAATGTATAAACTTTTTTTTCCAGACGTTATATATGTGTGCAAAAATAGGATCAGCAACAAAACAGCAGTTACCATTAAAGAATGCTGGGAATATAAAAGTTAATTTGAAGATCATGGTAGGTTTCTTAATTTTTATTCGTGGGAACTAATTTAAAATGATCAACTATTTAGGAGGTGGTGAATGAGATTAATATAATTGTTTATTATATTAAATAGACTCATTATAAGAATTTACTTGGTTCCATGAGTTTTTGAATATAAAATATATGACGAAACAATAATCAAAACTTGTTAATTTGATGAAACTAAAACAATTTTAAATCTATTCTATAGTATTGTGCCACCTTTTACAATTTTTACTGAAAAGTTTAACAATTATAAGAACTAATGCAAAAAAAAAAATAGAGCAGAGAAAATGAAAAGGGGAGATATAAAAGAAAAAGCTAAAAGTACAGTAAGAAAAAAAGGAGAAAGTAGAAAAAAGAGGAAGAAATAAAAAGATATAAAGAAGTGGCTTCCAATATTCTTCACAGGAGTTATAAATACAATTATATTTTAATATTTCTCTCTAAAGAATTCTGCTCTTTTCTAGACAGTTGAGCCAGATAACTGTATATCTATCAATCCTGAGGATCTGATTCTTATACCTGAAGAAGAACAAGAAGTAACTATTGAATTTTCTCCAAAGAACTGTAAAAATTCAGATAGGTAATATAGCATATTTTTAAAAATAATGATATTAAATAACTACTATTTTTTCTAGCCCATCTAACAATAATTTTGTTTTAACAGTGTTGTGAAAATAATGGTTTTGCCATCTGGGCCAGAATATAAAGTAACAGTGAAAGGTGATGTGTCAATGGAAGAGAACAAACCATTGGTACAAAAGTGCTCCAATTCAGAAGTTCCTCCGATTCTTTCCAACAAGCAGCTTTTGATATGGGGAGGTGTACAGGTTGGCAGAACAGTGTAAGTGTCAAGAACAACGTAAGCAGTGTATGCTTCTTTATTGATTTATAAAGCCTGAGCCACATTTTTAAGCAGTTTATTTAACTGAGTGATGATAAATGAAATCTTAAAGCAAGATTTTTCTAACATATACATGGCTTAAGGCTCTGTATTCCTCTGAGAAAATGCCTTGACATTGCACAGAAAAGGTTGCTACCAAACATACAACTATTTGTTACTCCTGTTACCAGGAGATTCTTACATGCTGTTAGTATATTTGTGAGAACATGAAGGAAGTCTCATTTGCGCCCACCTACCATAGAATGTGGTGGTCTGAATGTTTGATCTTTGAATTGTAATTGCATGTGTAGCAAGGCTTTGAGTGAAAAATAGTACATTGACCAAATGTAAATAGATCAAAATATGCCATATTGGAATATAAAATACTAATTTACACTCACAAAAATACAATTCACACACAAACTAGCTTCTTGCCTGCTGTTGCCCTCTCTTCTAGCAATCCCTTTTCTCCCTACTTCATGAACAATATCTGTCTTGTTGATCTCTGTTCAGTATAATTTACACCTCCAAACACATCTTCAAAAAGCAAAAAGTAAAATGTAGAAAGAGCATGGAAAAACTGCTCATTTCTTCTGAAAAAGTCTGATTGTTAGGCAGGATCCCACAAATTCACTCATGAGGGAAAAATATATTCACAATCTTTGTAAGTTAAGAACCATGTAAGCTTTTAATGAGAAAGCAAAACAAGAACACATTAGTTCTGTAATTGTGATACCGTCTTTTCTAACTTCAACTCTTCGTCTTGGGGAACTGATTTTTGAATATATCTCAACTGATCGGGGGAGGAAACTAACCCAAAATTGTTGCTCCACAATTATAATATTGATTAGGTTTGGCTATGCTTTGCTTAACATCCAAATTTCCAGTCACAATTATGGTCACTAAACTAGGACTACCTGTAACCCATCTGTGACCTAGTTAAGCATATCATAAAAATCCGCTCTGTGGAATGGAAGAGTTCAAAAATATTTGGAAATATTAACACCACTGCTTTGCTTAGTAAGATGAAGAAAATAGTAAGGTTTGAGTAATTTGTACAACTTTCTCCTCTATGTTCTAACATATTCTTAACTGTGAGTCTTTATTAAACTGTACCTTGAAAAATGGATGGCCTGCAAGCAGGTGCAGATCAATAAATTACTTACATTACTTAATAGTGAAATACTTAACAAAGTAATCTGTTAATTGCATCCAAAATGCTTAGCCTTATAGAGCCCAACTATATCATTGCAGATACTAAATACGGTATTTAATCTTTGAAAAGCTAAGTAACTTAATACTTCATGTAATAAAATATAACCCGATACTTCATTAACAGTTAAATTGGTGATTGCTTTGGCTTCCAAGTGATGCAGTTCTTTCTTGGTAGATTGAATATATTTCTTTAAAAATACATTTCCTGAGTATAAATAAACTGCCACCAAATGTTAAGTTATTGTAATTTTTAGGCAACAGAAACTAATTCTGAGAAATGACTCTTCATCAACTTCTCAGCAGTTAAGATTGCTAATAAGGGGTCAGGATCAAGACTGCTTCCAGGTGAGACAAAAAAATGGAAAATAAATCTGATTGGGAATGAGGCTATTTTTGTTTGTGATAATAAAATAACTGTAGTCTAGAATAATGGTTTTTTTTCAAGATGAAGCCCTCTGTATAGGATGGTAATTCCTAAGGTTTATAGTCATTGAATTCAGCAGAATTTGTCAATAAATATGAATAAATTACAAAGCTTATATGATTCAAGACTAAATTTTTGAAAAAGATGTTGGTTTTATTTAATGTTAAGCAACTTTAAAATGTTTAGTGCTAATTTTGTTAAGAGTAAACCAGCATTCCTAGTAATTACCAGTTCTAAAGCCTATCTCTTGGGGAAGTGTTGTCATTTTCTAACAAAGTCCCTCTTCAGAAAGTTAATGCATGTAGATTGTTTTGACTCTATTGAGCCTGCACATGGAAAACATTACAAAATAGAAGTGGGTGTGAAAGGAAGATATTTTCATCCATCAGGATTTTTTGAATTGATGCTAATAAGATTTTAGAGATTTTGTTTGGTCAGAATGATTTGTCCTAATTTATAGAACTGTACAAATTATTTCAAACTAAAACTATTTATTGAGAACTTAACTCAGGTAAATTTAGTATGATTTTTTTTCCTTCTACATTTGTAGTTAAAAGTTGGAGAATATGTATACAATAACTGCGAAATCAAGATCCGCCCAAAGCACGATTATAGTATCTGTCTAACATTTACACCGTATCGTTTAACTTGCATGTTTGCAAAGTTGGAAATGAAACAGCTTGGTGTTCTATCTCAGCTAGGAATCAAATTCACTGTAAGTTGTCTTCTCTACTTATAATTTGATGCTTAAGTATTTTTACTACATTGTTTTTCTTCAGTTCTGAAATAAATTTAGATGATACATATTTAAATTTAAATTGGGAAAAAAATAGAACATGATCAGAATAAGTTCTACACTACCACAGTTTCTCATTCCCAAGAGAACAAAATACCCTTGAACTTCTGATATTTCTTGTCATTATGGACTTTTCAGTGTACTTTTCAGTGTTTACATTTACTATTATCTGTGAAATTTTAAATTTTATTTTTAACATAATCTATTTAGCCTGTCTGAATTCAGTCTCTGACCATGTTGCACTATTGTAATACACTGTGGCTGCTGTTTCCTGACAGAGGGAGTACATATTTTTGTTCTGATTAATATAGGGGAATGAGAACTCAAGAAATTATAATCCCCATCCGTGCTAAAATATGTATTACTTCATATTACAAGACTTGTATCACTTAGTGGTAAAATTGTATATTTATTTGAATGGCACAGTTATAAACTTTCTTAAGAAAAGCAGAAAAAAGACGTGCAGATAAAATAAAATATAGTATGGCTTCAGAGATATAAGAGCTTTAAACGCCACTTCAGGACTTTTTTTTCAGACATATTTTAAAAAAGATCAAGTTGCTGATTTGATTGTGTTGTGCTGCCCTGTGAGGCTGGGGTTCTTTATGGGTTTTTAAAAAATGTTGTAAGCCACTAGACTAGAGTCACATACGTATGAGTTGGGCAGCTATATTTGTTTGTTTAATTAATAAAAAAATAACAAGGAAGGCATTTTCTGGTTCCTATCATATGTATATACAGTAGATACTCCTAATGATGGCTTATCACTGTTAACTGCATTTTGATTAAACTTCTTGAAACACTATTCAGTTAGTATTACATATCTAATTAATCTTGTTTTAAAAATAATGCTTGCTGATTAACCATTGTGCTATTCGTGGTCTATATTCAGTGTCATAAGCATGGACCTTGTTCATACAATTATGGATTTTCTTATGTTGTGATAATCCCCTCCAATATAAACTTTATACAGTATGTGGGAGCAAATAGGTGAGTACATAGAGGAGAAAGCAATCTTTCAGACATGGTATCTCTAAGTAGTTTAAACCTTTCTAGTGTTAACATTATGTTAACTTGGTAAGTGGGTGTACCTGAAGATCTTTATGCACTTTCATAATTTAGGATCCCCCTTTTTCTTGAACTAAGCAAATGAAAAGCAATATGAAGGGACTCTTTCAATTAATGTCATTCCTGTTTGTGTTTTTTTTTTTCTCTGTCTTTTAGATACCATTGTATGGTTATGGAGGAAAAAGCAACGTGAGATTAGAAGATGTTAAAAAACATGCTAACAGATATATATTAGGATTGCCTGATTTAGCACCTGGTAAAACAAGTCATACTACTTTCTCTGTACAAAATACGGGCTGCCGGGCTGCCTATGTAAAAGCATTGTGTTTTAAAAACATTTATGAAAAAAGTGTCATTGATCCAAATACAATGAGAATCCTTCCAGAAAAGTTCATTCTTAAAGAAGGTTCGAAGCAGGTAAAGCCAGCCATGTAATTGCTTGGATAAATATGACCTTTGTAAATTCTTAGGCATTTCAAGATATCAGTTTAATTATAATTTTGTATATTTTTAATCAAATATAGTAGTGCTTACAAAAATATGTGAAATTTAATACAATAATAACTGTCTCTCACAGAGAATTGCAGTTACATATATTCCCTCTGAAGAAATCAAGAATTCATCATCAGTGTTGTCTACAATTTGCTTATTTTATGGTGATGAAATTTTGAGACAACAATGTTGCAGGTAAGATCTGGTTTTTTGAAAGCCAAAATACTTTAAAAACTCATAGCTATTCCTTTAACAGTCATTCTGTTCACAGTCTAAGATAATTGGTTCAGAGAAAGAGAGTAAATTCAAATATCAGGAAATTAATTCCATATACTGAAATGATTTGCATTTATGCAGGTTTTAATCTATATTATATAAGGTTTTTGTCTGTTCTTGAGATTTAATAGTTCAATTTATTGAATCTATAATTTGTTTAAAATATACTAGATTCAGGGGACTTTTAATGTTGCCTTTCAGTTAGCTTCATTTTTTCTTTATGATACTAACAATCCTAATCAAATGCCAATAGTACAATGTCAATGTCAATTGTACTATTCACATCAAAGGGCAATTTAACAAGGACCAGGTAGATTTATAAATTATTCATTAATGTAAGAGTTCTGAGGTTTGTCTTGACAGTGCTGATAATTGTTAAATTGTTGAACAGTGAATCACAGCATCTCAAATACATTCTTCCATGTGCTTACAATTTTAATCTGAGATTTAGTTGGAAACTGTTTTATACTGCAGACGGCTCCAGTGGAAAGCCTCTAGACTAATGTGATTCCAGTTGAATATGTCCACCTGCATTTTTCAGAACTCTATTTGATAATCTGAAAGATTTTTTAATGATTCATGCATATTGGAGACCTGTCAGATCATGATTTTTAAAAATGTATTCTAATGGCAGGTTATTATTATGAATCTCTTTAACAGACCAAAAAGAATATTAACTTTGGTTTCAGAAAAACCCATGTTTATGGGTTTTATTAGTTATAGTCTCTAAAATCTTTACTTCCTGAGTCCCATCATCATGTAGAGGACTCAGAATAGATTAATCTCTTCAGGAACTACTACTAAGTGAAATTATTGTTGCTCAGAATTCTTTGTAGATGGACGAAGGAACAAATGGAGTGTTTTATTCCACGGAAGGCATCTAAAGCAAATAATTGTTAGTAAGATTCTTAGGTTAGACATGAATGTTTAAAGTGTTGGATAATGTCTTTTTCCTTATAGAATCAAAATTACATTGATTTTAAATTTCATCCATTGTTATATTGTGTTTATATATAACAAGGAATAGCTCAGTAATAGCTTGTTAGTACTCTTGGATATGCTGCTTTTAAACCGGTACAACTGGAACCACTATTTTTATACCATATAATATTTTTCTTTTATCAACTACTTCATGGAGCTAATGTTATCTTTAAAATCATATTAAAATTTTCTACTTAGAACAATACAACATAAACCTGAACAATTGCAAAAAATACTTTCTCCTGATAATCCGGTAGTAAATATTAAATTTGATGAAGAATTTCTTGGAGAAGAGCTGGTGGAAGAAGGTATTCTGAAATTCTATGTCATATTATATGTATACACTTAAAATGTATTGCTTTTTTTGCATTCCTCTCTCACTTTCTAAATACCATTGTATTATAAAACCAATGCAGATGCAGAGATCAGATTCTACTGACATTGATTCTATTTCTACTTCCTCCAGGGTGATTATATCCTTCTCACTCCCTCTGTCATGATTCTATGACACTAGCTATGATTCCCATTAGAATAGAATAACAGTTGGAAGGGACCTTGGAGGTCTTCTAGTCCAACCCTCCGCTTAGGCAGGAAACCCTACATCACTTCAGACAAATGGTTATCCAACATCTTCTTAAAAACTTCCGGTGTTGGAGCATTCACAACTTCTGGAGGCAAGTTGTTCCACTGATTAATTGTTCTAAATGTCAGGAAATTTCTCCTTCTAAGTTGCTTCTCTCCTTGATTAGTTTCCACCCATTGCTTTTTGTCCTACCCTCAGGCACTTTGGAGAATAGTTTGATTCCCTCTTCTTTGTGGCAGCCCCTGAGATATTGGAACACTGCTATCATGTCTCCCCTAGTCCTTCTTTTCATTAAATTAGACATACCCAGTTCCTGCAACCATTCTTCATATGTTTTAGCCTCCAGTCCTTTAATCATCTTTGTTGCTCTTCTTTGCATTCTTTCTAGAGTCTCCACATCTTTTTTTGCTTTGTGGCGACCAAAACTGAATGCAGTATTCCAAGTGTGTCCTTACCAAGGCATTATAAAGTGGTATTAACACTTCACGTGATCTTGATTCTATCCCTCTGTTTATGCAGCCTAGAACTGTGTTGGCTTTTTTGGCAACTGCTGCACACTGTTGGTTCATATTTAAATGGTTGTCCACTAGGACGCCAAGATCTCTCTCACAGTTACTACTATTGAGCAAGGTACCACATATACTGTACATTCGTTGGGCTTTTGACACACACTGCATATACTTGGCATTTGATTGAATGTCAGTCAGACACTTTTACTAACGAATTGTCAATCAGACATTTTCACTAATTTACTTTTTTCCCCTTCTATTTCTGAAATTAATTTCTGACCTCACCCAAACGTTTTTTCTTAACTTATAGTTCCTAGGTAGCTTATTAATATTTTTTGTCTTGGTTTGTATTAGTATTTTTATTTGCTATGCAAATAAAAAATTAAGCTCAGGATTAAACATCTCTCTCCCCCCAACTCCAATAACCCTTCAGTGTGGTAGGTTGTCATAATAATAAAGGAACAGAATCTAAAAGCCTGATTCTTTTTCTTCTTGATTCATCTTGTACTAAAATTGAATTATTTTGAGTTTTGTCTCTCATACTTGCTTCATTTTAGGACTGTGTAATCTGTTCTACAAATCTGTTCTGTCCCCGTCTCACACACGCACACCAGCAGTCGACCAAGAGTTAAAATAAACCAGCAGACAAGAATTTCCTTTGATAGCAGAATTGGCAGCAACCCAGTGGCTGCTTGCCAAAAGTTTTTACTTACAAAGGAAGGTTTATCTCCTCCGACCAAAAACATCAAAGTAAGTCCACAAAAGCCAAAGAATAGTCAAGTCCAGTCCAAAAATCAATCCAAGCAGAGCATATAACAAAGTTCCAGAAATGCAGAATGACTTGCTAGCTTTCAGTTTTGTCCGTCACAAAGCCTGAATGGCCACCACACCCCCTTTTATCCCCTGTAGTTTGTGGTCCAGTGACTCAGCTTAATCTCTGGCACGCCTCCTTCTCTGCTGCGCGTGCTTGTCTTTCCGACGCTGTCAGGGATCCAGCCAAAACTTATCTCCGTCGCTGTCTAACTGCGGCTGCTCGGAAGTGCCTGACTCCTGGCCTATCTCTTCTCCTTCGGAAGACACCTGAGGCATTGCCAGAGAGGAGGGTCCTCAAGAGGGAGGCCTTGCCAACTCCTCTCCTTCACTTTCGGAGTCTTCTCCCTCTGATAAGACAGGCTCAGGGGTCGGAGTCACAACACAATCCTTCAGTAGTTCCTTTCTTCCTTCTTTGAGGTTAGCTCTTAATTCCTTTATAATCACTCATTGAGATTCTGTGACTGAAGTCAAACCTGGGTCTTCTGGCTGCTCCAATTCTTTAAGACATCATTCCACATTGCTGTATGTCTACTTCACTTACCATATACAATACAGCCAATTATTTTAAGAATTGTTATAGATATTTAATGGCACTAGCTGTTTTTTCCATTGACATTACTTGGACAAAATTTTAAGAAAAATTTGTTCAGATGATCCAATCCGTCTCAAAAAAGTCCAGAGCAAATAGAAGATTCCTGCAACCCTGTATGTAGAGTCCATTTGTTATTGTTTTCATTACCATTGAACTTGTCTGTGAAATTATTTGAGAACACATTCCACATGAGGTGACACTATAAAGATTTTTTAATGGGATGCAAAACTATAATATAGGAATGGTGGAGCTTTTCTTTCATTAATTCAATTTACTTAATTAATTATGTTCTAGTATATGACCTTCCACAACACCTAAATGATCTCCAGTATTTTTTGACAAACATGCGAAAGATTACACTCTCTGTTGTTAATGATTCTGCTAGCACCGTATCTGATACTAGGCCATCTTCACTACATCAAGTGGCATTGGAGAGGTAATGGCTTATTTACTTTTTTAAAAAGAATGCTTTAAATTGCTAATGAAATAAAATTTAAATCTTTAAATTGTTAATAAACAGTTCCTTATTAAATAAGGGAATTACAAATAAAATAAAAAAAATTAGATCTTAGCGGACAATTAACGTGCACCAGTAAATTTTAATTCTGTGTATCTGAATGAAATGTATTTTTAACTCATGTAGTTCTGATATCTTTTATTTTTGTTCTATTTTGTTTAGAACAAAATTATAAAGTTTAGAAAATGTAGCCCAAGAATAAGAGTAAAATTACCCTCATATGACACTATCATGGGTATGGTTCTATAGTCCCTTTCTTTCTCAGGAATTACAGGGAAAGAACAGTTTATGATTCTACAACTGTTTTGAAAAACTTCACCTAGGAGCTGGAAAAGTCAATGTTCCTTAGTTTCTCCTTTGGAAAATGTGTGAAGTTGAGAAATTTGAAGGGAGGGGAAAAGGAAGCATATGGGGTTTCAAGGAAGGGGAGGACCTGTCTTTTTTTCTTTGACATTTATGTGGCTGTCTATCTTAAGCAAATAACTCTGGGTGGCTCACTATACACAATAGTTTAAGAATGAGAAAAATCTAAATACAAACAGACAAAATAAATACACATAAAGGCAAGGCACTTTACGCTTTAGCCTCCATTACAAGTTCGTTGATATTGGGCTCTATTACATTTAGCCCTAAATATTTTGCAGATAGTCTTCGGCTTATGACCTTAATGGAGCCTGCCCATGATCATCATCTGTTGTACCAGTCCAGGGGTGGGTTCTACTTACCTCCGCTACTGGTTCGCAACAGGAGCGCGTGCTTATGCTTCTGCGCATGCGCAGATCATCTGTGATGACTTCTGGGCAGGTGGGCGGAGCCTCCCACTGCCATTACTACCGGTTTGCAAGAACCGGACCAAACCAGGAACAACCCACCACTGTAACAGTCATAAAACTTGGTGATTGTCTTTCAGTTACATTTGTCCCTCTTTATTCTCCTAATAGCTAGTAATTAACTAGTTTTTAACTATTTAAAGACCTGGTTTTCCTGAGAAGTCTGCTATGACTCTGGATGTACTACCCGTTAAAGGACCTCATGGCTGTGCCCTATCTTCAAAAAATGATGGCCTAAATGAAAATACCCTTGTTTCTCATGAAACCTGGACTCTTCAACCAGAATTCCTGATTCTCACAGCTCCTTTTCAAAGTGAGTAACTTTTCAAGTTTAGTACATAATAAAAATATTGTTGCAATCTTTTCCCTGTTGATTTAGTCTTATATTTATTTGAAAATTATTAATCATACAATATAATGGGACCTTGGAATGTGATAAATCTCCATCTTGAAAAATCAGTTACCAATTCAGAAAAAATGAATATCATTTTTTGTCAAAATTTACAAGTTTGTTTAAGTTAACAGTAAATATATATAATGTTTATAATTCAAATATTTGTGGAAGATATCTGAAAACTCATGCAATTCTTATTTCAAAAGGTGGTGCAACAGTTACTAAATATACACAAATAACGAATAACTCAAACCGATCATTGAAATTTGAACTATCATGGCCTGCTCATTGTCTTACAGTAACTCCTCAACATGGAACTATTGAACCAGGGTATGTACTTCTGTTGTTTCTGAATATTTAATGAGAACAGACAGATAATGCCTGTTGATTCTGTATTCATTTACCTGAAAGTGTCACTGAATTCAGAATATATGAATAGAATTATACTGTGAGTCTAATGAATTTCATTTTGTTATATGAGTTTTTCTATGGCCATGTGTGGCTCCTAATGTTGTCATTTGATTGTAATTCTTGATGAGTTACAAACTGAGTCTGTATAGAGTAAATTGATTGTTCAACTTCAATAAATTAATTGCATTCTAATTGCAAATTTTATTTTTGTCCTATTCCTCCAACTTTGAGGTGTATTTCCTAACACTCAAGAAAACACAACTGCTTTAGAAAGTATGGTTTGTTTTTTTTTGGTGTCTTATAGAATATGATAATCTGAAAGCAGTAGAATCCATTACAAATTAACACTAAAAAGTTAATAGCCTTTCTGCTGTTAACATATCTTTTGTGTATATACGGTATATAGTGAAATATTTTTCCACATTGTAGGTTATGTGAACATGGATATTTTGAATACTTTTTATATACGATATAATTAAATAAGTGGTGTTCTAGTGCTTTATGGATGTTTTGCTAAATGATCCATCAGTATATGAACTTTTTCATTATAATTCCTTAACCACTGTGAAGTTTATGATTCTTCTATACAAATCAAACTATTATAAATTTATTACATCAAGTTTTCTCATTTCACTTAAGTTCAGAACTATTGAATTCATTTTCTAGGAGCAATATTTCAATTCATGTGAGTCCGAATCCATCACTTGCAGATAATAAATCAATATTTCCATGGAGTGGCCTTATATACATACTTTGTGATGGTGGACAAAAAGTAAGTGTTTCAAAAAATGTGCCAAAGTTCTAAAATAAAGCATTACTCATGATATCACAACAGTTTTAATATTGTAAGCATCCGTATTTTCTGAAAAATATGGGGAGGGACTGCAGAGAAAATTGCAATGGAATAACAAATATGAATCTTTGAATTCTGTTTAGAAGGCCTAGAGCTTTGTACTTGTTAGTGGAAAAAATAAGTACTTACTGTATTTTTCGGAGTATAAGATAAACCGGAGTATAAGACACACCTTAATTTTTGGGGAGGAAAACAAGAATTCTGCCTCTGCCTACCAGCATCAAGATCAGCCGCATCCACATTTTCACTCGATTTTGATAACGAGCAGCACAGATCTTTTTACCCATTTAAAACAAACCCTATCACTCTACGCTCATTTAACTGGAATGAGTGGGTTGGGGGATGATTTTCAAGGGGACAGAAGAGGGACTTGGCACCAAAGGCTCTGATCCCAAGACACCCCTGTCTTCCTAGCCATAGCAATGTGAGGAGCCGCCACCGCCTAAGCCAGTGGTTCTCAACCTTCCTAATGCCGCGACCCATTAATACAGTTCTTCATGTTGTGGTGACCCCCAACCAAGGGTGGGCAGGGCCAGATTTTCCTATAGGCTAACTAGGCTTCAGCCTAGGGCCTCAAGATCAAGAGGGGCCTACATTCAAATTGTTAGCAAAATTAAAATTACATTTTCACTATAGGTGAAAGGGCCTCATAAGTGGAATAGCCTAGGGCCTCTTTTCATCTAAATCCGGCCCTGAGGGTGGGTTCTAAATTTTTTTACTATCGGTTCTGTGGGCGTGGCTTATTTTATGGGTGTGGCTTGGAGGTCATGTGACTGGGTGGGCGTGGCTAGCTGGTCATGTGACCGGGTGGCCATGGCTATGTGTATAGGGACTACTCAGAGGGCTGAAAAAAGTAATTTCTGACTGGTCCTCGGACTTTTGACTGGTCCTCACACTTATGACCATCTTCACATTTATGCCCGTATTTCACAACTGCTTCTCTTTACCATGGTGACAAGATAGGGCAAAAACGTAAAATGTGAGGATAGTCGTAAGTTCGAGGACTGGTCAAAAGTGCGAGGACCAGTCAAAAATAACTTTTTCAGCCCTCTGAGTAGTCCATATGCATAAAAGGATACAGCAATAGAGAGGGATGAAGGAAGGGAAGGGAAATTAGAGTAGGAATGAGGGTAAGAGAGGGGGGAAGAGAGGAGGAGAAGGAGAAAGGAAGAGAAGTAGGAAGGAGAAGAAGAGGGGGAGGAAGAAAAGTAAGAAGGAAAGAAAAGAGAGAGGTGGTAGGTTTGAGGAAAAAGATTGTTGTACAATAAAAAAGATGAAAGGGAAGAAAGCCAACCCCAAACAAATATAAAGATATTAAGATAAAGAATGAATTGTTAAACTTTAAAGAATAAAAGAGAACAAATATGAATAAATAGCAATAATTAGAAACACACATACAAACATACAATGTATTTTCTTTGAACAGAGTATTTGGCCGGTTCACAAATTTAAACAGTGTTTAGTCATTTCAATTAAATTTACAATTTCTATATTTCCTTTTTGCCATATTTATTCCTCATCTATTTTTGTAAAAAACCAATATTACCCTTCATCTTCATCTCTAATCTTAATCAAATTCAATTTTTCCCTTCTATTCTATATTATACCCTTTCCCATTGTCATCTATTTTTATATCCATCCTCACATTGGTTAATTATGTAATATTACAGTTGTTTAATATAAATTCAACATTTTAATATAAATCAATTAGTTATATAACTATCTTTTTTGTATATTAATCAATATGAACATGAATATTCCAATTATTTCCATGCAATCCAATTTCTTACAAATCAATTAATTATATTTACCAATAATAATAAACCAAATAATTTCCCCCATATATTCCTCCAAACCACAACTTAACCATTTCTGCTTTCAACACAATATACAATTAATAGTATCTCAATTATTACAATTCCCTAGTTAAATAGAGCTTTTTTCTTTTGTGTTTTAAAATCTTGAACCTCCTCTATTCCCCTAAATTTCCCATTGTTTGCAGTTTTGCACCTACCTTTTTTGGTGAGGAAAAAGAAAAAGAAAAATCTCTCTCTGCCTCATTTTGTCACATTGCAGCAAAGACCCTGCTTTACTTTCAGTTTCGTTTTTCAGCATAGCTAGGGGGGAAAAATCTGCTCCTCTCTTTGCAGCTAGCAACAGAGCCCTCCGCAAAACAGCTGAGAGCAAATCAGCTGAGAGTCCAGAGGCTGATCAAATCAACTTATGGTAATTAACCTATGCTGAAGCTGAAAGGGGCTGTTTTTTTCTACTTTTGCAGGGACCGGTCTTCTCATTTGTTTTCTTTTAACACTGATCAGCTGTAGGGCGGCCCTTTGAAGCCCCGCGACAAGAATTTAAACGGTTTGTTTCCCTCTAGCCATCAGCTGGGACTCAGGAGGCAGCAATAGATTGGGAGTGGGCAGGGTAAGCAAACGGCGACCGGCGATCCAACAGAGGGTGAGTGAAGGCATGGGGGGGGGGCAAGAGAGGGCTTTGACGATCCCTGTGAAATGGGTGTTCGACCCCCAAAGGGGTCGCGACCCCCAGGTTGAGAACCGCTGGCCTAAGCCCTCTCTGTGCCCAGGAGCCAAGCCGAGCGGGAGCCCCTAAAGTGAAACGTCCCTCCTTTCCAGCCACCACTACCTGTTGGCTGGATTCCCCCAATGCGTTTCAGGCAGCGGCCAGTTCCCCTGCAATGTGCGGCAGGGAACCGGGAACCGTTTTGGAATCAGGATAGATTCCAAAGACAGCTTTCCTTCCTGATTCCAAAGGAAAGCGTTTTCGGGCGTCAGACCCACAATCCCCTTCCTGAATCCAAACATGGAGTATGCAGAGGCAAAAAAAGTGCATCGCGTTTCAGGCGGCGGATCTGGCTAAGAGGAAAGAGAAGGTGAGTCTTCTAAGAAGGAGGACGAGCCACCATGGTGATGGGATTTTACATTTAGTCACTATGGCATTAGCAATGGAGTTGCCAGTCCCAATTTTGGTTGCTAAGCAAGAGCTAACTCTATATTTTACAAAAATATTGAATCATATCTTGTAGTCTTTGTGTTTTTATCTGCCTTAGTATTATTGTTTTATAACTCCCATAAAAATAAGAGAGAAAAATCTGTTTATGGAAATTTTAGCTATATCTCAATTAGAACAGGAGCAAGAAACTTACATGCATTATGTCATCTGCCAAAAAATTCATCTGGATCACAGGAATTCCTTCATTGCATGGTTTAAATAACAACTCTTGTAATAATAGCAGTGTAGCCAAATCATTCTGATCTTGAAATTTTTTTAAATTCATTGTTCTTTTTAAAAAATTCACTTACTCATTTGAAACCAATGAATCAAGTCTATTAGGTCAAGTATAATTGTTGGAAAGATTGTTAATTAAGTTCTATTTGTACAATTAAGAGCCTATAACTGTAGGGAAAAAAACAGTTTCTCTTGCTCTTCTATGTAGAAGCTAATTATTTATTTCTTTTTTATCCTTATGCCCAATAATTCTGATTTATAGCATTTAAGGAACATTCAACATACAACACATAGAGATGAAATTAGTAATTCCAAAGTATGAGTTATTCTTCTAGTTTATTTGGTTGAGATTAATTTTTTTTCTTCCTGTATAAAGCACATGTGATAAACCAACTCATATATAATTCTTAAAAATATCCAACAGTAATTAAATTAGCTGCTTGTTAAAAGCATATTTTAAATTATTAAGTATACATCTTTTAATAATTGCACATTTTAAAACCATCTTGAACTAATAAAACAGACTTTCCCAAAAACAATGTTATAGGAGCTTGATTAGATATAACAATAGAATTTATATTACTGGGATCTAATTAATCAATGAAGGATTGAGATCAGGAGCAACTCTTGTAAGAGATTGAAGAAAAATATAAACTAAAAGTAATGGATTCAAATGTTATATAGATTTAAAATGTTCCATGTATATAATATAAACGTACTTGAAATAGTATCACGATCCATTAAAAAAGAACATTGATTAAAACTACCCTTTATAATTATCTGGTAAAAAGTATCTTTTAAAATAAAAAATATTAATCGGTCCAAATATGTAATCACAGAAAATAAAAACTATCAGATATATCTTGGTTCTACAAGTAAATTAAAAAAAACCTAATCAAAATTATTATTTTGACGTCAGCATTCTTAAACTGCACCTAGACACTAGCAATTGATAAAGTGAGCAAGAGCACACAAAACTTTACATCTTTTAATAAAACTTGTTAGTTGGAAAATATGCTACCAGACCTCTTTTGACTTGTCATCATAGATTGAGACTACTCTCTTTTTACAGTGTCTAGTTTTCTAGCAAAGCTTAAATTACCATAATGTCAAACTGTCCATCTCCCCAGTAAGAAATCCTTATCAGGAAAAATGGAAAATGAAAAATAGAAATGGAAATGAAGATTTCTTGAAATCTTCTCTTTCCAAGTGATCCATTTAAGAAAGTATCCTTCCTTTCATGAACAAATATTAATGCCTGTTACTTTCCACAAAGCAATAATAATATAAATAAAATATATATTTAGTAAAATATATAGTTTTTAATCATATCTATAAATTCATTAATAGTGGAAATATTCAGTAATCTCATACTTTAATAATTCTTAATTTAAAAAATAGAATAAAACCACACAATATTTTTTAAAAATAAACATTTTCAATAGCATCTGAATCAAGATATTTTACTATGTCCTCCTGAGAACTTGCAAGAAGGCTCTAAGCCTTAAGTCGACAAATGATGTTGTAAATTCCACTGTTGTACAACAAAACACTTTTAAAAATTTAAATTCATGTTTTCTATTAAGCTGTTGATAGGATTGTTTGTTTTAGTGGTTACATTTATTATTTTCAAATTGCAGTTGCATTGTAGAAATTAATTCCTTAGTATGTTAGGGTATGTGTCTTAAATGGCACTTCTAAATGGATATCCATATGTTAACTCAAGACAATAGAAAAAGGTATGAATTTTATTTCTTTCTATTATGTATAGCTTGTTAAGGTTCAAATTCGGGAAAATATCACTGAGAAGTCATCTGAAAAGAGCTCACTAACTGCTAAAATGGGTGGTCAACAACAGTCTGAACTAGCTGTTACTCACATACAACCATGCCAGAAAAAACAGCTGACCAAACTTGAAGTAAAAAATCGGACCATATTTTTTCCTGAGACAAAATCTGGTGAACATTCAGGTAAATTCTAACTTAGGTATATTGGTATCCTTGGGGCACATGTTTTTAGTGCTAAGAGAGGGAATGAGAGACACACACACACACACACACACACACACAGAATAAAAACAAAGAATAAGCTCAATTCTAGCATTGCAGAATCTTTTCACTGTCTTTGCTGTCTCTTTTTTTATAGGGATGTAGAAAGCAGGCCCAAAATCATATAAGCCTGAGATTTCCTGCCATCCCTCAAGGGAGGGTACAGGATGGCTCAAAAGGCAGAGATTGGGGAGGAATGTTGAAGTTGAAGACAGTCCCTTAGTTTACTGAGGTTCAGGGCTGGGAAGGAACCAAACCTGGAATGGCTTGGCTTGGGATGGGATGGATAGTCAAACCTGCAATTCTTGGTTAACAACTGCAATGCTGAGTGCTGGGATTGCCATTATACGTCATTGTGGTCACATGATATCTCACTTGATGACTGTACCGACTTAACAATGGAAATTCCAATCCCATTGTGATCATAAACTGAGGACTACTTGCATGAACTGCTGTGTGACTCTTCAGATTCAGCCTTCAGAAAATGCTGGAGTAAGAAGAGAATATTTGTATCACATTGGTCTTCTGTAGGAAAGCAGCAATATTGTAGTTACAACTTATTATCACTTCTGACCAAATAAGCAGCTTAGATTTTCAACAAACTGCTTGTTTCTGTGGACTGCTGTGAAATTTACCATTAGCATTTTATTGTTTGGCCATTTTATTTTACAGAAAAATACCTAGAGATTGAAAATAATGGAGATGAAAATTTGAAGTGGTTTTTGACTTCTTTTGCACCACCCTATGTCAAGGTTAGTTTTAAGAAAATCTTTGTTTTCAAAGATTGGGACAAAAATTTTTAGAAGATAAATTTCTACATAAATTCTAATAAAGAAATAATCTGTTCATTTAAGCAATTTGTTTTGTGCTTTTACCAGTCTTTGCAGTCATTCTCTGCAACTATTTATTAAATATGGTTTATTCAAAGCACAATGTAGGTTAACATGCTTTTCATTCTTCAATTAAAAAACTAGTTAACCAGGATATATGAACAACTGTAATTACAGCTATTGCTAACTTACATACTGCTGATGTAAAAGTTTGGATCAAATCAGAAAGTGAAATCATTTGTATTAAATCTCATATTATTGCAGAAAACAATTTCACATTTCATTCAATAATCTTGATTGTTTTAATAAGAAAGTATATTCTTACATACAAGAAAAGTTTGTTAAATACCATATGTAGAAAATCTGTTATATCACCAGAAGAGCAGGTGTGGGTAGAATGTTTGGTAAAGCTCTGTTTAATAAAAACCTGCTTTTTATTTTAAGAAAACATTTCAGAATTTACTAGACAACCCATGACCCACCATGTCATTGGTTCAGAGATATTTTCTTAACGGATAAGCAGATTGGCCATGGGTGGGCAAAAAAATACTGGAAGGAGGAGGAAATTGTGACTTCCAGGCAGTTTCTCCCTTGGTTTTGCTTGTGGGAAACTGGCAGGGAGTGTCGGAAATCCCATCACCAAACTGCGGTGGTGGGGCGCAGCTGCATAGCTACTATTTTGCCAACACAATCAGTGAGATTTCATTCCTATGGGAGTAGTGGGTCCTGGATTTTGAATGCATTCTTTAAAATAGCTCATTTGAGGTACTTTGATTAAAAAATTGTTGCCCTATAACTGTTTCACCTTGTTGAAAATTACAAAAAGACAAATGTAGATTTAATGCTTTTGAAAATGTGCTAATTAAAGGCAGTATATATCAGGTTTAAAACCATCAGCCTTAGTTTGTTCACTTACATTGTTATATGAAATTCATTTGTTGAGTCAAGGAATGATAGATGTACTTTTAGTAAAAACTTGAAATAATTTTAAGTGTTTCATAATAACAGTATTGATAAACAAGAAAAACAATGTTCACATAATGGTTACACCATGAAATAATTATATTACTGAAACTCATCATCTCTGGTCAATCAAAAGTAATGTAATTAAAGATTGTTTAAGCACTGCTTCATATAACTAATAGTTTTGATTAATAATTGTTTAATTTTAGGATGTTGATGAAAATGGAGATGTTTACAGAGCTACATATGCTGCTTTCCAATGTTCCTATCTTTCAGGTACTCTTGAAATTTGTGGAAAAGAAAAAGTAAGTCACTATTTGATCATGTTCATAGTAATTAGTTGCATTTTTAGCGGATTTTACTTTAAAGGAAGAGAAGATGTCCCAAACTCCTAAGTTATAAATGATAAAATTGTTCCTCAAGACAGGTTGTTGTGGAAATTTCTATTTTGAAAATAAATCAAGCATATCAGTAAGATTTTATTAGTTGGTCCTAAATATACGAACTTGTCAGCCCAGGTTCAAGACCCAAGTGCCACGTGAAGAAGTGAGCTCCTGTTACATCCTCAGTTAAGAAACAGACATGAGCACCGCTTCCTAGAGTCAGAAACAACTGGACAGGGGAAACTCTTACCTTTATACGAAAGCATTATTCTCTGAGTACATTGCACAAAATGAATGCTTTGTGTTGGAATAATTTCCAATTATTCTGAAGTAGTTGCTATTCCAGTATCTTTACCCTTTATGTATTCATGAAAGATACTTTTCTTGCCTTTTAACTTCACATTCTGGGTGAATCATGTTACTAGGGGCTATAGAGAGCCAGACTTTCAAGGTCAACGTGTGTTTAGGTACAAACAGGAATTAAGATTAGGTACAAACCTTAAAGCAACTATGTCTTTAAGTTGACATGACTGAGCTCTGCAGCTGATGTGCAAACCCTGGACAAGATGTGCTTAGTTTAAGGTGTTTCCAATATATGCTCTTTGCCTTAAGGGTTATCTGCTATCCAATATTAGCAAGATTAATTTTAATTTTGTTACCTTTACCATATATTGTGGCAATTCTGGCAGTTGAGCAGAAAAGAATGGTGAAATACAGGCCTAAGATACAAGTTTTTTTGTTTGTTTATTTTCAAAAGTTTATCAAAAGTTCATTTTCATTTTCATTTCATTCTGTTGTTTTCAAAGGATAGTTATATTCTAAAGTCCTTGATCCATACAAAAAAAGTCTGTTCTTTTTTCTCTCTGGCATGTTTTCCTTTTCTTGATTCAAACAGTGAAGAGTGTTTTCTACACAAATTTATAAGGAAGGAAGTAGAATAGGTCAGAGGCATAAGACAAGGCAGTAGGACAGTTCCTTCTGGGAAATTAGGCTGTTGCCATCTCTATTGCCTACAGTTAGTTTCATCTCCCCGCTCCCCCTTCCACCATCATCCCAATCTAACCATTTCCATAGTGACCACTAGGTGATAGTAAAGAACAACAGATGCAGCTTTATGCCAAATGGCTCTGGAAAAAATTCCTAAACAAAGTGGACACACACACACAAACACAAAGGGGGGGGGGGCAGCTCAGACTGAAGTCTACCCTCAGCCATAGAAACTTACTGAGAAATTCATCATCTCTCAGCCCAAACTACCTTATAGGGTTGTTCTCAATTAATTTCCTCTGAGATCCTAAAAAGTAAAGGCAAGATAAACTCTTAACATTAAATTACTTTTGCTTCAATGTTAGCTATCTGCTCCAGGCATTATTTATTCGTTAAATATATATGCCTCCTGACCCCCCAGCTATGGTTCATAGCTTAGCATGTCTACTAAACTCACCCAGTTGCAGCTATGTCAGCAAACTGCTTAAACAAATTAGTCTGGAGTGTTGGCACAGAAGAGGAACTCTTCTAGTAAGGACTGTGTTCTCCATGTGTATGAGACTTGTACTAAAGTCTATATTCAGTAATACCTGTGGATCTTATTGCATGATGGAAAAGAGAATAGCAATACTACACTAAAGACCATAATATTTCTCTGCAAATATTATTGACACATGTCACTACTGCTGTGCAAACTTCATTGGCTGCCTGTTGGCTTCCACATAGAGTCAAGGTGATGGTTATTACTTTTAAAGCCCTTTTATGGCATTAGACTTGGTTACTGAGGTTTCTGCTTACCCAGTGTGTTTGGACCGAGTTGATAAATTCCAGATCCCTTCATTAAATGTTGTCATTTTATGAGACCTAATCAGTGTACCTTCTCTACTCCACCCTCTGGAATAACATTCCCCAGAGATACAGACAGCATGTTGTCTCTTGAGGGTCCAAAAAGCCTTTAAAACCTGGCTTGGTCTCAGGCCTGGGGTTAATATGTTGGCGGGGAGAGTATAGGTGTGGTTGGTTTGAATGGTTGCTTTCAGTCCAGACTGTCTTGCTTCATTTTCTTTATGTTTTTAATTGTTTTAATTATTAATTATATTTCTAAGCCACCCATAGTTCTTGGATGAACATATTTAAACTAAGTTTTGCAATGTGTTTTTTTTTTTTTAAATAAAATCATGTCATAACGTTCGAATATAGTTCATTCTATTAATTCAATCAAGTTTGGTCAAATAGTCATACAGTCATGATTTTCTAATTTTTTTGATAGATTATAGTGTCGTTTCTACCTAGAGACAAAGGGCACTATTCTCAGTTTTGGGATCTTGAGTGTCACCCATTGCATGAGCCTCATTTGACAGACAAATATAGACTTCAGTTTTGTGGAATGGTAAGAATATGAATGATTTAGTTATTTTTTGTTTAGAGTCATAATTATAACATTCCTTTTACATAGAATTGAAGAAGAAAAAAAATACCCCTATGGTAAACAATTTGTGTGTTTATGTATAATTGCTTTCTGATTAAAGCCTTAAAATGAACTATTTAAATAGAATATTTTTGTGAAATCTTATGTTATATACTTTGTAAAATACCAGCATTTGATAAAATACCAGCACTTGCCTTTTACAACTTTTCCTACACTCTAGCAAATATAATGATACTAACCTTAGTATGAAAGTATCAGCTTTAAGAAGTAATTTTGGTTTACTTAATTTCTGTTGAATAAAATTAGTTGGTTGATTCGTTTCTGCATAATTAATGGATAAAAAGCATAGCACTTCTCTAATTAGTTATGTTTTGTAATTTATATATTGTAACAGAGTATCCTAAGCAGTAAACAGTTAAAAAACAAAGTATCCACATCATCATTGGTAAAAATCAATATTCGAGATGTATCACAAAGGAGAGAATACCTCAGTATATTTGATCACAACATATGGTATGTAAATTGGATGATTTATAAAATACATTTCTCCATATTCATTCTAAATAAAGTAAATTCTCAATGTTTTAAATATACATTCTATTTAGTATTTTATGAGATCTACAAACTGCTATGTAATAAAATCAAGGCCATAGATTTGCCTTGTACAAGGATTTGATTTTTAGTGTGATGGGTGATCTATTATTTTGATCCATGAATCCTGATTTATGGTATAACATTATGTACAAGCCAAGCTAATACATGGTTATTTTACAAACCATGATTCAATACGGCTGAGCATGATGATAAAATATAAGTGGTGCTTTTCAGTCATGCTTCTCTAAAAATCAAAGCTTATTAAGTGTAATCCCAAACTGATTTTTTCCCCCAGGAAATAAATTTACCCAAATAAAGATCAAACTTCTTATGAGAAACAACAATATTTTACATTCAGAGCCCTTAACAAACACAAGATGCAAAACTATGAAGTAGTCTACATCTAAATACTCTTTACTCAACTAAACATCTTAGTATTGTTCAAAGATTGGGGAAAAATGCAGTTTATTTTGCGAGCATGAAAAATAATTCAGATGTTTCTTAAGAATAAAATAGTGACATGGATTGGTCTTATAAAAGACATTTTGTAAGTAACTTCTCAATTACAAATACCAATTAAAACAGAGGATTATTTTTAGTAGCATTTTTTCTTTTTTTTTAAACCAGGAAAGGGGTATATGCCCAAGAAGATGTCTATACATTTCCTGCAACTAAGGTTGGCGAATCAAGTACATTGAAAATCAGCATGAAGAATTATTCTATGTCTTCCTGCCAGGTATATTGACTTCTAAGCATTGTTTAAAGTTGCATTTGATAAATCTTCACACCAACATACCTAACACTTAATACTTGTTCTCATGTTAAAGTTCATTCATTTCATTTCATTTCATTTCATTTTATTAAATTTGTATACCGCCCTACTCCCGAAGGACTCAGGGCGGTGAACAGCCATAAAATAAAACATATAAATACAAAATTTAAAATGGAGATAAAACAAATTAAATAAATTTGGCTGAACCATTTTAAAACCCCAATAATTTAAAACCAAATTTAAAATTCCCATTTAAAAAAAGGAAAAGTTCAGGTCAGGCCAGCTTGATGGAATAGGAACGTCTTAAGCGCGTGACGGAAGGTACGCAGATCCGGAATCCTCCGTATCTCGGGGGGGAGCTCATTCCAGATAGTAGGTGCCCCCACAGAGAAGGCTCTCCCCCTGGGGGCCGCCAGTCGACATTGTTTGGCCAACGGCACCCGGAGGAGCCCCTCTCTATGGGAGCGTACTGGTCGGTGGGAGGCTATTGGTGGTAGCAGGCGGTCCCGCAAATAGCCAGGTCCTAAGCCATGGAGCGCTCTGAAGGTGATAAAGTTATTTTAGTCATTGTCTTTTGCTAATTTACTTTCCAGTAGAAAGTAATAATTATTAAAATCGGAAACCATATTAAATGTAAATCCTAATATTGAAATATGTATCATAATTTGTAGGCCAAGTTTAGCTATTATATATTTTTTTCTCCCTGGAACCTGCATATGGCTGTTTTAATTGAAATTTATGGCTCATGAGGGATTATATACTTGCTGGGTAGTGAATAAAATAACTCAAATATTTTAAACAATTATTAAATTACAGCTCAACTTTAGAAGTCCCGGAGACCCTTTTTATATCAAGCATTCCCATTATAATTTGAGGTAAGTGAACATTTTTTTTCTTAAGACAGTTGGTAGGAGGCATACAGATACTCCTTTCTTTATAATCGGTCATTTTATGACTGTTTGAGGTTAAGATGGCCATGGAACAATTACTTTATGGCCCATGAAGCAGATAGGATGATTGTGCCTACAGAGGGAGAGGTGGTACAATGAACTACATTGAAGCAGCAGTTTTGCAGGAAGGGAACGTACATTCCAAGGAGAGGGACAAGACAAAAAACAACACAACTTGTATCTGGATCAGAGACAGAGAGTTAGGACAGCCACTTCCTATAATGTCTCAAGGTAAATCCATTATGGTGAGGGTAATATAGGGTAATCTGGCAAGATTCTGGTGTGAACAAATAAAGAACTGAATTTTGGCTGGATTTTTCTATGTGGTTCTTGAGCTGGGTTTGACAGTATCCCCAGCCTTAATAAATGGATACACTGCCCCTCAATCATGTGACTGCATGCCGGGCAGGTCAGCTTTATGACTAGTTGTCGTGTTCCGCAGGCACTTCACTAATGTACATCTACCAGATTCACAATATTTATTCATATCTCATTTTTATTATTTTTATAATAACTCAAGGCAATGAATATATCCAACCTACCCTTTTCCTCCTATTTTCCCCACAAGAACAACTTGTGAAGTGAGTTGTTATTCTGTTTCATTCTTCATTCTTGTGCTCCTACTTAAGTCACTGGGAGGGAGGAGCACAGAGGACTAGTTATACAGTATGTACATTAGTGAGTGTGAATGCATTTAAATGTTTCTATATTAAACTTTGGAGTGAAAATACTGATTACCTATAGCCTACAGCAGCAGCAAGAAATCCTTTTCCATTCATAGATTCACATTTTTAAAATAAATATTTGGGCCACTGAGAGCAGCAGATGAATATACCTGGTGTATAACAATGTCACAGAGTATATGGAACTGAAGCATTGATAAATGGGAAAGTTTGCTGCCAAAATTTGGCAGGACAGCCTGGGAATATGTTTGGTGCCACTTGTGACCCACAAATTGCCTACTCTGTATTAGGTATTACAGTTGCTTTTTAGCTTATTTGATTGCCCTAGGCACCCTTATTTAGCAATAGCACTTAGGTTTATATACCGCTTCACGGTGCTTTATAGCCCTCTCTAAGCGGTTTATAGAGTCAGCATATTGCCCTCAACAATCTGGGACCTCATTTTACCAACCTTGGAAGATGGAAAGCTGAGTCAACCTTGAGCCAGTGAGGATCGAACACCTCGCAGTTAGCAGAATTAGCCTGCAATACTGCATTCTAACCACTGTGCCACAACAGTTCAGTTCTTGTCAGACATGTAAGATTGTCTTGAATAGTGTTGATGTTTTAGAAGAAATTGTTGTCATTATGAACTAGGGGGTAGTCCTTGCTTAAAAATCACTTGTTCAGTCACAGTTCTAAGTTGTGACATCATTGAATGAGTGGCACTTACAACTAATCTGAAAAATTCAAGCCATTGCACCATTCTAACTGCGATAATGGTGCTTTGTAACTAGCTCGTACTTTTGAAAGTTGTAGCACCCTGTGGTCATATAATTGCCATTTGTGCCTTTCCTGCTGTCTAACCCGCAAACAAAATCAATAAAGAAGCCAGCAGGGAAAGTTGAAAGTCACTCCGGTAGGTGCCCCTAGCCTCCCTCCATTTATATAGTGAGGTGTCCTGCTTCCCCCATCTTCCCTGTATTTGCATGGCTCCCTCTTTCCTCTGGCCGCCTTTCATCTGGCATAATGGCCTCCTTCTCTGGCCCCACATCATTCCTATGGTATTGCATGGTGCCCTTTTTTATTCAGCCTCCTTTTGCCTATGCACAGCCTACACCTCCCCCCTCCTCCCTGCAGCAACCCCACAGTCTTTACCTCAGGTTCCCACTGCTTCTCACACAACAGTTTGTGTGTCCTGGAGTTACAACAGCAACTGGGTCTGCAGTTATCACTAAGAGTTAGCAATCACATGACAACACTCTTTACAACCATATTGTTCAGTGATGGCAATCCTGGTTCCAACCGCCTCATGCCTTAAGGACTACTTGTAAACAACTAAGAATGTAATCTATATAGACAGTTTCTGTTTCCTCTCCAGAATAGCACACCAGCTGATAAGCTGTAATATACTATTATGATAAGAAAATACTCTGCTGGTAATAGAGCTCCAGAACTTTCTTTTTCTCAATCTAAATAAGTTGAAGAAGTCTGTTAAATACTAATCTAATTCTTATACATTTTTTCTCACAGATGTCACCACTACTGCAATTTACCAGTCCAATTCAAACCAAGGTCCCCAGGCATTTTCAAATGCTTATTGGTGGTTGAGACAGATAAAAGTGGAACTCTTACTATTCAACTAATTGGTGAGGGTTTGGCAGAAAAATAGTTAAATATGTTGTTAACCATGCAGACTATGACTAAATTATTAAATTTCCATTTTTGTATACAAAATAAATGTATAGGTAACTCAAATATTTGTAAATTTTAATAAAGTAAATTTATTAATGTATGTTATCATGGAACCAGTGCACTTTTGCTGTTGAAAGCAGCAATGTAAGTAACCTTTGTTTTGATTATGATTTCTCAAATGACAATGTATGAATTCATTTTTTTAAAAAAAATAAAGCTTTCTTTAAATATTTTCCCTTTTATTGTGTTTATTGCTAACTCTCCTTTATATTTCCTACATGAATATTTTGTATCTAATAAAATCAAACTCTATAACTTTCAACTGTATTATTGAAGTTGTCTGATTTGCTAATTATTGCAGTACAAGTTCCCATAATATGGTCTTAGGCCAGATGGCAATGGTGTTATTAAACCTCATCTAGGAATGTTTGAATTGGAAGATTGAATTGGAATTTGTATGTTTAAAAGTGGCAAAGGTTCTGTGAATGTTTTCACTTAAATCATTTCTTTCAGATGGACTGAAAATGATAACATTGTTACAAAGCATTTATAATAAAGTAACTGTCTCAAGGGCAGGCAAATTGTTCTGGATACTTTCACAAATGAAGATTAAATCTGTCCAGAAGTTGAGTATTATATAATGGTTCCAAGTAGACCACTTGATTCCAGTTGATTGAAAACAGTAAATTAATTGTGTGACCTGTGTTGAAACTCTTGGCAGTCAATACTATATAAAAGATCATTGACTATTGTAGTAATGAGTACTGGTACTACAGTCTCTACTATGGATATACAGATTGTAAGAAATCTCTGTTTGATTGTTCTGTTTGGATCTAGCTGCAGTTTATATGTATTATGTTTCCTAGAAGTGCTACTAGAATTTTATTAAATAAGCTATAGATATATTAGCAGGTTTCCCACAATCTTCCTGCCCAGATACTATTTTCAGCAGCACCCAGTCTGCTACTTACAGTATGGAATTAACAGTAGCTTGCATGTTCACCTCTGTAAGAACAGACATTATATTCTTCTCAGTCTCTGTGTGTTGCCTTGGAGGGGAAGATGATGGCAGGACTTTCTTGGGTGCCATCCAAGCAATTAAAAACAGACCTTCTAGGATATCAAACCAGAAGATAACCAACTATTTCTGCTTTGAGTAGCAGCACTAAACAGTTTGTTGAGATAACAACATGTCAGGGAGTGAAGGCATATTCCAATCTCTGTCTGACTGCAACAGCATCTCAGCCAGGTGTCTCCTAAGTAAACCTGAAGGATTTAAGTGCAGTGGAGAACACTGGCTTCAATATGGGGAACAAAGAGGAGAGTATTAGGCCACCCTGCCAAGGACTGCTACCTCTATGCAGCTGTTTGAGAATCTGCTTCTTTGCATGACAGAAAAACTAAGAGCCACAAAAAGAACCATTGTAAGTGTGTTCAGGTTTGCACTCTGATAGAAACTATAATCTTATTTTTAGATGGTGTTTTTTGTTGTTGTTACTCAAAGCTTATTATTTATTACCTAAATTAGCCCCCTCCTCCAGGATCTCATTGGAGGTATCAATTGAATTCTTAAACCAACAATCTTGAATTAAAGTTACTGATCACTGAAAGATGCCAGCAACTCCCGTGCACTCATTTATATACACTCATAAATAAAACAGGCATCTCGTTACCCAAAGTACTAACTTTGGGATGGAGTAGGGTCTCTCTCTCTCTCTCTCTCTCTCTCTCTCTCTCTCTCTCTCTCTCTTTTTGTATTTAAATTTTTTATTAGCCATTTTCTTCACTTTACATCATAATTCCTATCTTTATAACTCTCCTGTACCGGTATACATTCATATTATATATACTATTATAAATACACTATATAGTTGTTATTTTTTTTTTACATTCTACATTTTATAACAACTTACTATAATACTATACATTCTTTATCTTTTAGTTTGTTATCCATCTTTTCTTGTTGATTTCCTAATCTTTGCATCTACTATCTAACCAGTTATACCATGCATTCCAAATCAAATAGTATTCCGTTTCTCCTTTATCTTTTATTTCCATTGTCAGCCTATCCATCTCTGCGCAGTCTAATATTTTCTTTATCACCATTTCTTCAGCTGGTTTATTTCCATTTTTCCAATTTTGCACGTAAACAATTCTAGCCGCTGTCATTACATGCAATATTAAATATTGGGTTTTTAAATTGTAGTTCCTTGTTAATATGCCTAATAAGAATATCTCTGGTTTTAGCTCTATTTGTTGTTTTACTATTTCCTCTAGCCACTTTCTTATCCTTATTCAGTATTTTTTTGCTATTGGGCATGTCCACCACATTTAATAATATGTTCCCTGTGTCTGTTTACATTTCCAACATTCTGGTGATCTGTTTGGAAACATTTTAGATGGCTTTTAAAACCATCAAATGTAAAGCTAAACTTTTATAATCAGATATATTAAGCCCTGTTGAATTTTGTGAATTTTATTTCTGAGAGGTGTGCAGAAGATAGCGCTGGAGATAATTTTCTATCTTTGGTAGGCAACTTTGGAGTACCTCCAGATGCTTGAGACTCATGCCTTCATAATACCCATCTCTGCATTGTGTTATAAGAGATCAACCAGTAATATAAACTCCAAAAAGTACATAGCTATGACCTCTTTTTTTCTTCTTTCCCGATCCATAATATGAGTATGAGGTAGTTATATAACTCTGATTTTTTTTCCTCTTCAATAAAGAGCTTGTGTGGATTTTAGCTGCACTAATAGCACTGGAAATGTCCTTTTGTTCCTTGAGGAAACTTGAAAGTTCTCTGGCAAAGACACTGTGAAGTTGGAAGGAGCTCTCCGGAACATACTTGGGAATCAAGTCTTCAAACTCTTTGTGTTAATTTGTATGATTTCCAAATTGGAATGCTGAGGGCCATATTGAGTCTTTAATAAACAGTAGGTTCATTAGGTAAGTAATTGTAAGAAAATAGTCCTCTGTAATGAAATAAAATCAGCAGGAGGGTTACTAGGCTACTTCCTTTCTTACCTTCCTTTCACATGTCCTATAGGGTAGCGGTAGGTAATACTCATCCTGCATAGAATTCTCTCTCTTTGTGAACATTCTGTCACCAGTCAAAGCTGTCCAGTATGTCATGGAGTATTGTGTTTGTGTCAGAGAAATAAAAAGAGATTAGAAGGCTACAAAGAACTGAGAATAGGGGAGTAAATAGTGTTTAGGAGGAGAAAAAAGTTAAAGAAACTTTTATCAAAAGGTCTGTTACAGCTGGAACAAGATGTTTGTGAAAGAGATCGTTGGGTGTTCTCTGTAACTTGCTTGATACTCGCTAGAAATATTCAAATGCTTATTTTGTATTGCTAGATAGTACATTCACCAGATAATACAATCCTTTCAGAACATGTAAGATTTATGCCAGGAAATGTTAGCAATAGTTTTATAACACCCACAAGGAATATTTGTACTAAATGAAGTCCCTAAAATGCATTTTTACAAAAGTTTCCTTGGAAAATCCATCCAAGCCTTTAATGAGAAACATCAATTTCTTTTTGGTTCAGATTTTTTCCCCCTCCTGAATATTTTCCTCTTGTTTGTGGGCTATGGACATTGCATAGACAGAATAGAATGATTAGAGCCTCATCACTGGGCACAGAGTACCTGTTCTTTTGTAGTTTAGCAGTTATCATTTACCAGAAAGAAATGTCCATTTGCTTATATGCATTTAAAGACTGCTATCTCTCATCTTACTTATTTGAATGAAAGGCAACTTAAATAAAAGTTTTCAATGAAAAATTCCCACAGACAGATTAATACATACCCTTATGTAATTAATAAAGCATTACAAAGTACTTATGCATCATTCAGATAAATTTAAACTATTTTCTCTAGGTGTGTCAATAAGAGAAACAGATAACATTTGTTCATATTTGTAGCAAATAATTTCCTCAGTGCTCTTACTAATGTCTGAAGTGCATTTGAAATATTATTTCCCACTAAGTGGGAGCCACCTGTACCTGAATGGAGCCCAGTTGTGGAGTACTTGTAAATTTTGAAGTGCAGGAGGTTGCCATAACAATATACAAACCAGCAGTGCATAGCAAAACTCATAAATAGCTAGGATCATCTTGCTCGTAACACAATGCATGTACTGTGCAGGTAGTCTTCAACGTACAACCACAATTGAGCCCAAAATTCATGTTAAGTGAACAATTTATTAAGTCAATTTTGTCCCATTTTACGACTTTTTTTGACAAAATTGTTAAGTGAATTACTGCAGTTGTTAAATTGGTAACATGATTGTTAAGTGAATCTGGTTTCCCCATTGAGTTTTCTTGTCAGTAGATCATTAAAGGGGCTCACATGACTCTGGGACACTGCAACTGTCATAAATGGGAGTCAGCTGTCAAGCATCCAAATTAAATCATGTAACAATAGGAATGATACAATGGGCATTAGCAGGGGTGAAATGTAAAATTTGTTACTACCGGAGGGCGTGGGCATGGCTTGATGAGGAGGGGGTAATGTGACTGGGTGGGCGTGGCCAACTTTTTTTTAAAAAAAACTTTTCAAAGCATTTTTTCTAATGCTTTTTAAAAAATGCCTCTGATGATCAGGCAACTCAGCTGGGATCGTCAGAGACTTTTCAAAGCATTAAACGAATCTTAATGTTAAAAAAAAATAGAATTATTTTATTTTTGCCAGTATGCTGGCTGGAGAATTCTAAGAGTTAAAGTGCACATACGGTATCTTAACAGTTGTCAAGTTTGAAAAACACTGATGTAGTTCTTTGCCACAATTTAATGTTAATTAATCTTGATTTATTTTCTTAATAGATTATACCTACTTTTCTGAAAGCTTTGCAAAATATGGAAGTTCAGCAGCCAGACAGACTACAGGGCCTTCTCATATATAATATTATATTTGCTGCATTCTGTCCAAATTACCTGCATTCTGAGCCAAACGTTTCCACAAATGGCATTTGCAAGGTTTCAATTTCATATATTTTCAGTGCAAAAGCTGCCTTTTAAAAAGTGCCTCTGTTGTTATTTCAAATTGTTTTATTTTATTATTACTTTTTTTAGCTCCTGGTGACAAGCGCCATTTGAACTTTAGAACCACCCACGCTTTAAATGCAGTAGTGTGAATAGGCTTCAAAATTCCTTTGGGTTTTCTAATCTTTTGTACTTTGATATGGTTTACACAGACAAAAGACTACAGGAGTTCCATTTATCCACTTAATAGTTAAAAGACAAAGGGTGGGAGAGCTGGGTGGGAGAGAGAGAGAGAGACTTAAACTGAAGTGCCCTCTTACAAGTGTATTAAAACCCATTTTGTTTACTCTCAACTTCCAAAATGCCTTAGGCAGCTTATCATGCCATCTTAGCAAATTACTCATGTTGGGCACAAGCCCTGCTCCTAACAGTCACACAATACCCAACACAAAATCTGACATTTTAATCACTCAAATCACATGTAGATAAATTATCTGTACTCCTTAGTATGTATAATGGCCTGTCAAAGCATAGCTGGTGAATATTTATCAGTGCTTTGGTGAAAGAATCCCATCATTTGAAAAAGTGAACTGAGTTGGGAACTAGCTGTTACTGCCTACAATCTAATTAGAAATTCAGACAGTAATAGAAATGTTGCTACTTCTGTTTTCTAGTTGACTATAATAAGGATAGCACTTTCAATTTTTTAAAAATATACTATTCAACTATCTTTTTGTAATTATTATCTTACTTGCAGTCTATTCAGTACTAGAATAAGTTTATAGTGTAGTAACTTTTAAAAAAGCAGTGCAGGTTATTTGGTATAATAATGTAATAAGATAAAAGACAATATATTAGGTAAGATAAGTTCATTGCTCCTTCTTTGATTAACATTCCTTTGGTGTTTTTATTGTATTAATATTAAAGTCGTGTCAACATTTAACATCACCTTGATTGTACTCACTCGTTTACAGAACTTTTCTATATTTTTCTAGACTGAAAAACGACTGCATCTTCCAATTAATTGCCACATGAAGATGAGACTATTAACTGCTTTTATTAAAAGCAGTAAGCACTTGGGACCCATCAGTCTCCCTATGTCATCTGACATGGTGAGAATCTTATTAGTGAGGAGCAGTCTTATAAGTCTGGAGGATGGGTTGGAAATATGTATTATACCCCGCCATGTACGGTATATCATTTTAATCGAGTAGCTACCCATAGTATGTTCTTAACATTCCAAATGTTCATACCATCTTGTAAATTTGTGTCCTTCATTTAGAATTGCTGTACATGTAACCATTGTTTAAGTAATCGTTCTGGGAAGAATAAATTATGTATTCAATAAAGAATTTTTAAAAATCATGTAGTATACATGAAGGATTGTGTCAATAATTGACAAGATACTTCCTTTATTCCTGGTGATGAATATTTTTATAAGAGCTTATGGGATGCAGCCAAGCCCCCAAATTCTGACCTGAGGCAAGGTAATGCAAAATAGTGGCAAGGTGTTTTATTTGAACCTTTCTGACCAGTCCTGAACATCAATGGAACTCTAGAGCACTATAATGGCTAACATCATCATAGTACAGTACCAGCAAAAAACACACATTTTGCAAGTAATTTCTCCATATTATATTGAGGTAGAATATAACAGAAGTCTTTCCAGTTCTTCCTCTGGATCTGAGCATCACTGCAATGGCACCAGTTCAGGCCATTCCGACTGGACTTCCAACTAGATCAAATAATCCTTCTATGCTCCTCGCTTTGTACCTCTCAAAGCTGGAAACAGTAGTAACAGTTCTTAGGTTGCATTTAACATATTAGGAAGATCTATAGCATTTTTGTTGTATTATACAATGTGTTGGTAATCAGTAACCTTTCTAGCATTCATAAAAGCGATGACAAGTAAAAATAACTCTGTCTTTTTTTTTCTATACTGAAGAAGAGCTTTCTTAGTAAAATTCAATTTTTTTTATCACAGGTCAGCAATCTAGCCTAAATAAAACTTATTAAGAACTTAGTTTACCGAGTTAGAATCTTTGATGTCTCTACATTTCTTTAGTGTAATCTACTAGAAGCTGGTTTCAGTAGATGGCAGCATCTGGCTGGTCTCAGAGACTAACTTAAGTCTGGTTAGTAAGTGAATTTATGACTTTCAGGACTTGACTGGAGTAGTTGACTGGAAAGCTAAACAGCATCCTAGAAGAAGGCAGTGGCAAACCATTTCTCTACAGTATTATTGCTAACTTGTCCATGCATCTCATCTCAATAGTTCATTTTATGCTAGGTTAGTATCACCAACGTGTTTGCTGCTCTAATTCCTACAATGTTTGAGCAGCATAGCCAAAATTTTACTTGGCTTGGAAGCCTAACCTAAATGACAGCAATACAAGAATTCTGTAATCAGTGATATGAAGTAAATGCCCACCTTTGAGTGATTTTTAAAAAAACTTGTTTCCCCCTAGCTTTAAATTAGGATACTAGATGGACCGGCTTTGGGTTGGAAATTATGTCCGTTTTTTGGTAGTATGTTTACATATTGTTGGTCTTTTATCTTGTGAAGAGACCCAACATTCTGGTCTAGGGTACATATAATAGATTTTTGCAGTTGAGTTCCCTACAAATGAGAGGATCAGTGGAAATAAGGTTAGTTTTATTTAATAGGTAACAAAGGCTAATAAAGAGCATTCTAAATATAGTTTATTATTATCTAAACTAGGTTGTTTTATTTCACTGCAATGAAGAAGGTGAAAGTAGTTTGCTGGGTTGAACATGTACTGTTTATGGTTGTGCTGGCTGGGGATTGTATGAATTGAAATCAAAACACACCTGGAGCATTCAAGTTTGGAACATGCAATTGTAGAAAGTTACTCTCAGTGAAGGTCATCCCTAACTCTAGAAATGTGCATTATAACGGCTTCTTTTGGAGCTACAATGCCTTTTTTCTCTTGCGGGATGGGCAAAGTTTTACGGAGTGCCTTATTTGGCGATGTGCTATATGAGCAATTGGATAACGTTCTCCATACGGTCCTTTTTTTAAAGTACAACGAGGTAGGCTGGAAGAGCCGAGGAGGACTTGCATGCACGATCGCCTCCCCAAAGTGCCCCACAGCAAGAAGGTCGAAACTGAAGCGAGGCATTTATCTGCTTTCGGTGAAGGCGCTTAGAGCCGCTTCTAACGTGGAAGTTTGGAAGCTGGTTCCTTCAACAGATTTTGTTCCCCAATGTATTTCCCCAAGAAATTCTCAGCCTCCAGCCGAAGGGGGGGGGGCGGATTGACTTTGAAACTGGATCCCCTCCCGCGTCTTCGCTTCTACATTGGCCGATGCCGAGGCGAACTTAAAAGAGGCTTAATGAACTACGGCCAAGTCACGGCCTTCCCTTTTGACAGGGGATTTTTTTTCCGGGGGGGGGGCGGGGAGAGTGGGAAGAAGCAGCTCCCCGAATAAAACAGATCTGCAGCGTCGACAAGCCTGGAGAGAAGTTTGCACCAGAGCGGCAGAGCACCGGGTTGGTTGCCCTTCTGTCGAAAGGGAATTGCGCCGGAATGTGACCAAAGAAGAGGCCCTGCAAACTGTGAAAAACCCAGGCAAGCCCCCGCGGGAGAATAACTTTTCTTCCCTCGCCGCTGGGCCAGTTGGCGGGCAGAGGCCGGTCCGGCTCCTTTGCACATCCGACCCTGCAGGTGTCAGTAGAGGCTGCGAATAGGCGCGCGAGGGGCTGGGCAGGAAGCTCGTCCTCCCTTCCCCCCCCCCTCCCTCCCTCCCTCCCTCCCGCGGCCCCGCTCCTTTCTTCCCGCGGCTCCGGGTCTGCTGCCTGCTGTCACGAAGAGCCAGACTAGCTGCAGCCGGGCAGCAGCCGGGGAGGGACGGGAGGGGGCGGAGGAGGCGGGAGCAGCAGACGCAGCCTCCGCGCGCAGGAGACAGACTGAAGGGAGGAGGAGGCGGAGGCGGCTGCGAGGGTCTTCAGCTGCTCTGCGAAAGGCAGCCCTCCGCCCTGGGGCGGGTGAGATGGAGGGGCTTTCGGAGGGAAGGTGAGTGCGGACAGCCTGGCGGTTTTTTTTTTTCCCCTTCTCCAGCCTTTGCCTGGCGGCGGGATGCGGCTGTCGCTCCCCGCCAAGGCAGACAGGAGTTGCTACTCCAGGACGACGACCTAGACAGCTAGCAACTAAGTGCCGGGCAAAGTGAGGGGAGGCCCAAGTTAAGGTCTGGGGCTGTTAAAGGGACCAGGCGCTGCCGGGCTTGCTCTGGGGAAGGTATCTCGCCTTCTCCTTTGTGCCTTTGGTTGCTGCCGACCTCCCGGCTCGGCAGGCGAAGTGCGCGCGGGAGCCGAGGGGATGCGCGGATGCTGGCAGGCAGGCAGACGGGCAGGTCTCCCTCAGCGAAAGATGCGGTCGGAAAACGCCGGTTAGATCAAGAGCGCTGAGGTTTAGACTCTTGACAGCGGCCGGACTTCTCCAAACTGCAGATGGCCGGGAAACTTGGCCACGTTTGGACTCCTCGCCTATCTTTCAGGAGGCGAAAAGACAACAGGAAATCTAGAAGAGAGTATCCCCGCGGGGCTTCCCTTACCCGCTCGTGTCCCTGTTACCTCGCCAGCCAGGCTTCTTTCTGGAGGCATGTCGCTTACAAGAAGTTAGCCCCGTTCTATTGCTCTTTTATTTAGTTAAGATGGGGGGGGGGGGTTGTTCGCCTTGGCGAGGGCTTTGGGTTTCTCCGTGCGTGTCGTCTGCGTGCTCCCGAGTATACTGTTTTTGTTGCCTCATCCTTATATGGTAAATAAAGCTAGAAAGACGAAAGGCATACGTTGGAACTGGTAGTTTAGACGGGCTGTTCTGGAGATCGTTTCAGCGTCGTGAGAGAATGGGAGCTGCATCTCATGTAATTTATAAGTAACTCTTTATAGCGTGGGACCGTTTAATAAGAATGAAATGCATTACCGAAAAGGGAGAAATGACAAATAATTTTCCAGATCGGTGTTCGAAGTATATGTGAATATTCTTGTCATCGTTCGGAATAGTTAAGTGTTCAGTCCCCGTCAGTAAAAACACACATCCACTTGACTATGTATTCCAAAACAGTCTGAAGAAACTATCACAAAGGGGACTGTGTGCTATGAACTGTATTATGGAATCATATATGTAATTTTCATAGGAGAGGTGATAAGTGTCCACTTAAGACTGAACTAATGGGAAATCAATACTGGTAGAAATTGTTTTTTCTGTTTGTACATCTTTCAGTTTATATATGCTTACACTTTTCTTTAAGTTCGTTTTTGTTATAAATGATGATAAATTTATACTATACTATTTATACTATAAATTTATACATGTTTATTTTATCTTACATATGTAAAATTTTGCTTCCCTGATCATCAGAATACTTTAATGGCAAGGGTGTTTTTAAAAAGTTGAAATGAACAATCAGATAATTCTATATGTTGCTTTCTTATTTTGACCTTTTTTTTCCAAAGAAAAGCCCAGAAATTGTCATATGGTACATAGCTTAAGTTAGGGTGACAGAGAGGTATAAATCCCTCCATGCTCAATACAACAGTAAGTAGTTTTATGTAGTAGCGTACAACTACTTGTAGTTGAAAGTCCCTGTAATGAGGATACTGACTTTTAGCAAATGATTCTTAATAGCTTCTTGTTTCTAATTGTTCTTGATTAGCATTTTGAATTTCCTTGCATTTCAAAGTTACTCCTGAAGCACTGATTTATATTTGTCTAATCTGATATAAGTCTCATTTAATGGAAATTTTATGTTTAGTTTTCTCCACAACTCTTTGCAGGTGGTACAGTTATTCTGGAGGTACTAGGAAGCATGTAAATATTGTGGCTTCCCAGTTACTGGAAATAAACGAGATATGTTATTGGTAAAGACATTATGAAGGATGGCATAATTAAAACTGGTGAATGTCCCAACTTCATTGCCAGCTGAAATAGTGAGAAAATGTTCTGCATGTCTGTGTCTGTAACGTACACATATTAAGTTACTGACTGTGAATGAACCACAAATTTGTACAGTGGCAGAATCTTAACTGCAAAACATCCTATATCCACATATATGTATATGTGTTGTTCTTTGACATACTATTTAATTCTACCATAAGCCTTACATAATTATTTCTACATATGCACAGGTGATAGATGTTCCTGTTATTAAATGTTAACAATGTAATGGGATAAGAGAGGAGGAATACAAACCGGCAACTTTGAATACCAACCAACTTATTTTTATCATAATGATAATGTGCATTGAGTCTACAAATGTTTTTCTTCACTTAAAAATGTGAGCAAAATCTGGCATGAAACTCCTTTGTGTGTACTTTTTTCACTCCCCCATTCCAATGGTAGCAGTAGCTATGTGGCTGTATCTATGAATGGAAACATTTAGTAACACAAAGATTGATGCCATGCTGCTCACTTGATCTGCTGAAGAGGCAGCATGCGCAAAGGTGTGAGCACCTGTGCCCTGTCCTTGTGGACAACGTGTCTTTTTTTTTCTGCCTTCCCTAAACCTTCCTTTAATTAAACGTTGGTGTCAGTGCAACTTATCATATTGTGAGACAAGCACAGAAAATTGATGTGTGACTTCTAATAGAGGCATAATACAGTTTAAGGGGGGGGGGAAATTCCCTAAAAAAATCCTAACCTGTTCCACTTTCTCTGAAACATCACCTTTTTAGTGCAGTTCTGATTCCTTAGGATCATCAAAACATTGTCATATTTAAATTAATGTTCTGATTTATATATTGTTCTAAGCAGGGATGAAATGCTCCTGGTTCGGACCGGCTCGGGCGAATAGGTAGCAGAGATTGGGGCTGGTTTGCCGAACCGGGAACAATGGCTGGCTGGCCGGCCACGCCCCCGAACCGGTCCACGGCCCACAGTCCTGCCATGCCATGCTTGCCTGCCTTCCACACTGCCTTCCTGTGTCCCGGTGGCCAGCTTGCGAAGGCAGGCAAGCGGAAGCCCACGTGGAAGGCAGGCAAGCATGGCAGGGCTGCGGGGAAGGAGCTAGCACCTGACCTACTCCCTGAGACTCGGAGTAGGTCAGGTGGAGCTGGCTGACTCAGGGCTGCTCAGAAGCCACCCCCGCCGCTGCCAGAAGTTTGGATGCCTTGGCTTCAGATCGCTCCCTCCCTCCCTCATACACATACATAAAAACAGAAGTTGGAGAGTTCTCTTATTTGCTCTCTCTCCAAGTGCCCCATGCACAGCCCATTTGAGGAAAGGGCACGCCCAGCTCGGCACATTTGGCTGCAGGAGGAGGCCCGGGTGGAAGGCGGCTTTTTCTGCAGCATCCCCCTCCCCTCTTTGGATCGCCCTGCAAGGGGGAGGCTCTGCCTTTGCAGAAATGGGGTGGGCGGTTTGTATGGAGGATTGGGGGGGGATGCGCGGCCCTCTGGGATGAAGAGCAGGGCAAGAGAAGGCTCCGAGGTTCGCTTGGGCAGTCAAGCCAGAGGGAAACTCAAAGCGTTGGGGGCTTCAGAAAGGCAGAATGTGCTTTTGTGCAGCTCCTGGCTTCTGCGACATTCTGTGAAAGACAGAATGTGCTTCTGTGTCAGAATGTGGAGCTCTTGGCTCTAACAGTGAATGACATGAGTGACGTCAAATTGGCCATGCCCACCCAGTCACATGACCACCAGGCCACGCCCACCAAGTCACACCCACAGAACTGGTAGCAAAAAAATTTAGATTTCACCCCTGGTTCTAAGCCATTGTTTGCTTGGACTTAAAAAAACCCACTATTGGTTGAGTGTACTCACCCAATAGACCAAAAACCATAGTTTACAAACTTTCTTCCAAAATCAAATGAAACACATTATAGCTTGTTTAACCCAAACAGTTTCTAAGATATATTCCCTATTAGGATCTCAGATTCTTACAGTTCTCAAGTCAAAATAATAATGGTATATCTTCATAATTCATTACTAGGAAGAATGAATGAATACTTTAGTATGGTCTTTGACCAGTAGGCAGCTAAAATATATTCAGTATAAAGCACATATTAATGGATATAAGGTAATGGCAAAATAGTTAGAATTCAAGATATTTAAGCTTTTTAAAAGATGCTCTAAAATTTCATATAACAATTTCATCCCTGAGGTTTCTTGCTCATGTTGAATTCTCCTAACTCCTAAATAAAATGCTGTAACTGAATACAGTATGTAGCTTTAGAACATCTATCTGCCAATAGATATTGAATAGGAAATGTATCTGGATAGCCTGGGACATTTTAAAAATAAAGGCTAATTTATTTTTAGAAGAGTTGGAACAAAATTTACCATATAGAACATTGTTTCAGTCTCTCCTGGTTTATCTGGACAAAATTTCTAGAGCAGTGGCCCCCAATCTTTTGAGCACCAGGGATTGATTCCATGGAGAAAGGTTTTTCCGTGGACCAGAGGGGTCGTTAAATGTCTATGGATTCTCAGTCATCCAGGCCATGGTGGTTCCCAAAGGTGCTTTTTCAAGAGGCAACTGGACTTTCTGGTTTTTCCTTGAAGACGTTTTGCTTCTCATCCAAAAAACTTCTTCGAGAGCTGAAGAAGCTTCTTGGATGAGAAGTGAAACGTCTTCAAGGAAAAACCAGAAAGTCCAGTTGCCTCTTGAAAAAGCACCTTTGGGACGGAGGGGTCATTGTTTTGCATGTTGCCTGCATCTCGCAGATGGAGCTTCACTTGTTTGTATGGATTGGTTTCTGGCATGCGACAGCCCGGTGCCAGTCCATGGCCCGGGGGATCCCTGCTCTGGACTTTGGGACTTGTGGACTTCAACTCCCAGAATTTCTTAGCCAGTATGGCTGGTTGAGGAATTCTGGGAGTTAAAGTCCACAAGTCCTAAAGTTGCCAAGGTACATGACTGGAATATTATGGTATCTATGGTAAATACCTATGAAAATTTGGCATAGGCAAGAGAAAATAATGGAGAATATTTCTGGATTCCCAGTGTACAGGTCTTAAAAATTCCATTTAGGTTGTTCTGTGAATCTGTCTCCCAGGTCTGCTGTTCCTGCTTTTGGCTATCTAGACTTACCACTAATAATTCCTTAGACACAAAGCTGTAGGAATATAGTAACCTTAGATATATAATTGTCCATGATGCTAGAGGGAACAGCCCATTTGGAGCCAAGTTGAGCCTTAGCAAAGCAAATAAAATGACTAGTCAGATTTTGGCTTCATTTCTAAAGAGCTTGGTTTCTAATCTCAGTGCCACATTAGGGACACATCTGGGGGGGGGCAGGAAAAAGAATGTTAAAAACACTGATTTTATTTTTTCAAGAGACCTGAAGTTAAAATAAAAGCTTAATTATAGCTATGGAATAACTGTGGAACAAATTTTTACCATTAGCAGTTTTATGTCAGTTGAAATAAAATTCCATCTCTGCATCCAAAGAAATTTTAATATTGTTATGACATTTTTTGGGAGGCATAATTGATGTGAAGTTTTCATTCTGGAGGCTTGAAAAACTTCTAGATATTAAAGATGCATTATCTGCTCTACAGCATGATCATCTAACCATCACTTGTGAATGTCAGTGCTACTAGAAAAGATCATGACTTTTGTTTCTTGATAACTAATAGTTAATTGTTGTTCGTTAGGGTGTTGGGTAAGAACCTTGACTGTTCTGAGCCCAATCTGGGTTCATCACTAGAAAGAGATCCCTACTGTTTGAACATGTTTCCCATTACATTTTCTTCACATGCTTTATCTTATACTTTTTCTGCTTTTTAATGTATGTTTCTCAATCTCTCATAAAGCTTTCAGGATTTTACTTGTTCAGTTGTTGATCTTCTATATATACACAATGCTTACTTTCAACAGTGAGACAATTGCGTTCTTTTATTACTACCCACCATAATTTATTTCCTTCAGAGATTCTTGGATATTTGTGAATATAGATCTCCTAAGTACTGTGGACATTTATCAATGCTTTGTGGCATCCTAGTAGCACAGCTACGTAGTCACTTGAGAGTTTTAACTATGCATTTATTATAATGGTTTTAAATAGTGTTTCACATTCCAGGCAGATTTGCAGTTTCCTCAGCCAAACCAGCTTTTAAAACAAATGTCCAGGGTGTTTTTGAAATTCTTGAGATATGCCTATGTTTAGCACAATTAAGCATTCACATTGATAAGCCTTAAGTTGCATGCCTCATGTAGCAATACATAAATAAATTTAGAAACAATTTGAATTTCTTAGAAATACTATTATTTGGAATAAATTCAGGAGAAAATTATATTTCAGAGGAAAGACATAGTTGCACTAGTAAAGAAGAATAATTTCTTCTTTAATAATTGCCACTGAATGAATATTTCCTATACATGAAGCTGCCTTTCCCAATGTTTTCTTCCAGATGTCTTGGATAACAGTTTTAATCCCTTCTATTACCACGTAGTGGTCATACTTGCTGCTAGTAATTTGAGTTATATAGACCAACAAATCTGGAATATCAGTCTGGAAGAGAAGACCTAGAAACTCAATCATTATTGGCAATAACAAAAACATATATTTGAAAACAAATTATTACCAGTCGCACTCATTTAGCTCAGCTTTTTGTAAAGATTTGGTACCAATATATATGGTACCATATTGCTTCCTAGTTACTGGTTCTGACATGCCATTTGATAACGAACTATGGAAATGATTGGATAACATTTTCAAATGAAGATTGTTATGCTAGCTGTAAGAGGACATTGCTGAGAGATGTTTGAGATGTATGAGTATATTAAACATAGCCAAAGTGAAAGGGATCTTATTTGCAGTAGAAAAAAATCAAAAGGATTAACTGCCTGTATCTTAAGATATTTTCATCTTGATTTTTGATATTCCTTAATGATGCACTGCTGTTCATATATGAGTAATTTTTAAAAACCAAATGTTTTTTAATTATAATTTATGTAAGTGGAATTTAAATTGCACTTAAATAAATTTCAATATTTGGTAAACTGCATGGGTATGTAGAAGAAACTGGTTTTGATATACAAGTTTATTACTGTGACAGATCTATTGTTTATTTGCACAAATACATGTCATAAGAAACTCTACCTTTTCAGAAAATGGTCATACTTATATCTCAATTCCATTTCTTGTGAACCTATGGTATATAACAGTGTACAGTAGTTTTATTTGGAGATGTGACTTATACATGCAACTTCAGTTATACTGAACTGCTGTCCAGAGAGGATTTGAAATCATGAAGCAATGAAATAAATTTTCTCTGTAGAGTCAATTTTTAGATGAAATGTGATTGACTTTTCTAGCAGGAAAAGAACTTGAGAGAGTACATGAAAATTAATTTGGTGATGTTCTTAGAATGCACTAAAACATAGTGAGGATACAGAATATTTGCCATAAATTTGCATAAACACAAAATAATCCTAAAAAGAGAGAATTTGTAAGCTGCATATCAATAGCCAAAATTACTTTTTCATTGCTGTACTTTCCATTTGAAATGGGTAGACATCTTTTCAGTTTGATTGACTGATTATTGACTGTTATGTCCTCAGTATTGGTGTATTTTTCTTCATCTACCTTATTTAATTAATTCTCTGTGAGGGAACAGAATTTGTGTTTATTTTGTAAAGCTGCAGTCATGCTGCATAATTTGACTTGTAGTTTTATACAATTTAGCATAATTTGGCTTACTTTTGAGAACTCATGTACAGAATTGCAAAATGAAAAAGTTAAAGGTAAGTTGACTTTTAATATCCTGCCTAACTCTTTAACCTATGAATGAGTGTAAAATTATGTTGCAGCTGTGCCACTTTGCATAATTTACATTATGATTACAAGATGTACAAAGCCTTATTTATGGAAACAGTTTTAGAAAAAAATGCTCACTTATTTCACAAATTGCTTGGGAATTATGTATTATTAATGTCCGTTTGGTTCTGTTTTCGGCTTTAAAGTAGGTCTTGATAGTATAACTGGTTTCAATAGTTGCCTTGTACAGCACTGCTGTCTGTTTTTGACCTCTCACTTTTGGCAGTGTTCTGCTGTGATTCTAATTTTTGTCTGTATTCGAGGCTTTGATATTTCTAGCCTTTTTAAGGTTTAATTTTCTCTCCATTTTTCTGAAACAGTGGTTGTATCAACAATAGGGGCTAAAGAGAGCTTAGTGATAAAAAATGAGAATAAAAATAAATGGCAGGAACTTGTCATATATTTGTTTCTTTGTCTACATACAGTATTTCTTTTTCTACATTTGATATAATCTATGGGCTATATATGAATGTCCTCCAACATTTAGCTACAGGCTTAATTTATTAAGGCAGATTCAGATGTGCAACTTTTCAGCCTCTGACATTACCAAAGAAGGAACATGGTGGTATTTGCTTGTACTCTGACTGATTCATGCCCTTACTTAAAGCCTTCCTTATTGGTGTATTAATTGAGGAAGCAGCAGAAAGACAAGCTTCCTTACTGGCAAATAGTTACATACATGTAAGACTACTCCCTAATTTATAAAGTGGAAAAGGGGGCTTTAACCGAGAATCCAAGGAATAATATCTGTATACAGGTAGTCCTCAATTTACAACCTGAATTGGAACCAGAGTTCCTGTTGCTAAGCAAGGCGGATGTTAAGATAGCCACACCCAATTTTGCAACTTTTTTTGCCACCATTGTTAATTGAATCACTGTGGTTGTTAAGTGAATCATGTGGTTGTTAAGTGAATTCAGATTTCTCCATTGATTTGTTTGTTGGGAGCTGGCTGGGAAAGTTGCAGATGGTGATCACATGACCCTGGGATGCTATATGCCAGTTGCCAAATGGTCAAATTTTGTTCGCATGAGCTGGGGAATGCTACAACGGTAATAAGTGCAAGAAGTTTGCTTAAATTTCTTTGGTTCACTAAAGCAGCAATGTGTGCAAGAAATGATAGATTTGTCAGACTGTTATGTGACAGTGCAAGCCTGTGCTTGCCAAAATCCAGACAGTCTGTCAACATTACATGTTGGAGATAAATAAATTACTGTGTCTTAAGACAGAAATGTCATTGCATTTGATGCAGTTCTGTGATACATACTTATAAATTTCTGCTAATACTATGTATTCCAGTGAGATCAGGTAACAAGTTTAGCACCTATTTATTTATTTTGTTTACAATCTGAACTTTTATAATGTCTCTTTGTTATTTATGGACAGTATAAACAGGTAGAACTGATTTTCTAAGACAACAATTTAACATGATAACCCTCCATATATCTCCCTTCTTTAAGATAACTATTACAATATGGAAATTCTTTTGGAAAGAATCAGGAGGACTGTAGTTATGGAATCTCAAATTTTGCATTTTGGTAGTCAGAGTTCCCTTCTTGTCTGGATTGAAGTGATTCGAACTAGAATCCAAAAGCTGGAATTAATAGTAGTCGTTATTACAGGAAAAGTAAAAATTACAAGAATTCCAGCAAGTATTGTTTTCAAATGAGATCCCATATATTATCTCTGTATGTTGGTATATCTTTATATATTTTGCAATTTTAAGGTGCAAAACTCTTGTCCACTTTCTCCTCCTTTTTCTGTGCAGAGTGTTGGATATCTTTGTCATTTTGTGAAATACTAGCAGTCTTCATCTGTTCTTTGTTATGGTAAGTGTCAGTCTTCTTACTGTGTGAGAAGTAACTTTCACATCTGCCTGGGAATTGCTAGTGGCAGACTGAAAATTAATTATTGTAAATTATTTTTTGTTTTGAGTATTTTATCTGCTTATCAACTTGAGTTCCACAGCTGTACGCACAATTTTAGGCACCCCTAGTTAGATTGTAAATTTTAGTGAATTCCTAAGTGAACAAAAGCTGACACAATCTCTGTATGGTAGAAAATTAAACATACTATAACATTGCAGGATCCAATTTGAGTTGGTCACCAGGACCAAAGGTTTATTCTTCCAAGCTTTTGGGCTTGAGCTGGAGCTGGAGCCCATCATCAGGGAACATCTGTCTCTTCAGAATATGGATATCGGGCTGTTCTACACATTGTATTTATATGGTTCCTGGATGTTTGTAGCTTTTGGTTGTTAATTAGGATTTTGAGGGTTGGCTATTAAGTCATTAATTGTTGTTTCCTTGTGCTGCAGTGCCCTATGCTCCTAAATGTTTGATATGCTGGTGGTAAATCAGTACTCCTATTAACTAACAAAGGGGGTCCAATAATTTCTCTGGCTATTGTTGTCTTTGCTCAGTCAACAATTGTCATAGTTGTGAAATTGAACACGTCATTGTTCATTACAATGTGAAGCTACCAATGAGTTTGGGTCTCCTCGTTTAACTGCTTTCTCATGTTCTTGCAATCTGGTGGTTAGCTTCCTCCCCATCTGTCTCACATAGTGGCAGGGCAATCTGTGCTGGGAATCTGATAAATTTACAGTCGAAGTTTCTCTCAATCTTTGCAGTGCATACTTAGGAGCCAAGGCAGGGGTAAAATCCAGCCAGTTCTATCTGGCTCAGGCAAACTGGTAGCAGCGACTGGGAGGCTCATGATGTTGCTTTTTTAAGCCTCTGCTCATGCGCAGATGACAGCACGCACACATTGGCGAACCGGTAGGGAAGGTAAGTAAATTTCACCCCTGAGACAAGGGTGCAGTGGCACAACGAAACAACAATTAATGACTTAATATCCAGCCATCAACACCCTAATTAACAACATTCAAGGGGGTCAGACTTCGACCTCTTGTGCCTGTGCAAGGACTCCAGACTAATTTCCCGCTGGACTCCTCTCCCTGGCTCTGCCAGTCTCTCTCCAGCACTAGTACCACTAGCCCAAATACCTGTTTCATCTGTAGCTTATCCTTGTTCTTCATTCGGTTACCATCATTACTCTTTGTTTAAATTTTACCCTTATTTTTGTAGCAGAAATCCCACCTTGCTGAACTCCAAAAGATATTAGAATGTATACTCTATTTTTGGTTTCTCACCATGAAACTATTTGTGCTCTATGTTACCCATGGGGGAAACTCTGAAACTGAGAGACAGGAAAGCTGTTATAGAACATCTTTTGACACCTTCATTTTACCAATGAGCCTGGACTGAAGTGTTGCAGAATGTGCATTAATTGAACAACAACAACAGATCCATTCTGGCTCCTTAATGTGAGATGTTGAGAAAGTACTTAAGAATTTCTGATACTCCAAGATCTGTATGAAGGCAGCACTTTTTATTTAAAATTTCCAATTGGAATATTTGTTTGATTAAGGAAAGTCATATCTTTTCCTAGTAATGATCCTTGAACATGCAGGCTGTTCATAGTTGGATTTGAAATAATGAAATTTGTAGTGGTGAATGCAAAATATATATCGCTTTAAACCAAAAACAAATCATGTTCTGGGAGTTATATTGAATTCTTTAAAATCAGGCATAATTTGGCAGAAACAAAACCTGGAACATTTTGATTATTTTGGGTTTTGGCTGAAATAAAAAAATGCTGTATAGAGAAAGGCCGATGCATGTCATTCTCTTCTTCCTCTCAGCAACTCTCACTGACTTGCATGCCTCTTTGATTTTTCTAAAGCAATTCTAGAATATGACAGTTTTTTTTTCCATGTTCTTGCAAGATAGCTTTTTCTAGGATCTGAGCAGTGAAAAGGTAATTTGCCTTTGAGCCAAACAGGTTTTTGTTTCACAGTTTAGTTAATTGCTGTTTCTGTTATTAAGTAGTGTGGTTGTGTGCACATTATATTTTAGGTTTTTTATCCTCTATTATCGGTAATCAAGATTTTTTGAAAGTTAAAAAGAAAGACCAAGGGCACACATTTTGGCTACCCAGTTGTTTCTCCTAAACTGAATTGAATATTCACTTTGAAAGGCTGCTTTGTATGGTGGTAGTCCTTGTCCCTCTACTCAGAGCAAGAAAGAATCAACCTCATAAATTTTGTAATTGTCTCAGCACATTAACACAAACTCCATTGCTAAAAGGTTGAATAGAAAATATTAGTTAGCAATGACATCAAAAGTTCTGAATGTCTAAATATAGGGTATTTAAGTTGAAAATGCATACTTAAATGTAATTATTGGCAGCATGGGTCCTCTGAAACAATTAATTCACCCAGTAAAATGTTAAATTACCAGCCTACTTGTTGACAAAGCATACTTCTGGTTCTGTTTTAAAAAACAAAAACGTAATATGCTACAGGCTACACTTGTTTGCAGAACATTGGGTTTAGAGTCAAAATCCTAGGCTTCTGGATAAATAAATAATACTTTAATTGCCTAGGTCTGTTTTCAGAAAGTATGTCAGAATATAAAATCAACAGATTAATTAGACTTCAATTAAAACAGCATTAGTGTATAAAGTGTAAAATTGCTGCTGTAAAAGTTTTATTCTTAGGTGGCACAAATGTATTCTTTTCATACTGTTAGACTTGTTAATAGCATGCATTCAACATGCATTTAATTGGATAGTTAATGGCACATATGGTGTTTATAAGAAATACACCTCTATGGAGGAAAAATGGGCATACAGAGGTGTTTTTTTTAAGGCATTGCTATGGGTCAAAGGAAAATACTGTCTATCAGATAGTTGTGCAGTGTATTTGAATGGTCTTTAATTATAGTAATTTATTAAATTTATATGCCGCCTGACTTCCAGTGGCTCTGGGAAGTTTACTAATTGTTAAAAACACTAAAACAAGGAAAATACAAAAATACAAAAACAATCCAAAACAAAAGAACAGAGATGACAAAGAAAGCAAACCTAGATGCGAACAAGGGAAAGGAAGAAAAAGGTGTCAGTTGTCTTTGTCAAAAGCCCTGGGCAAAGACAGGTGTTATCAAGGCTCTTCAAAATACCAGTGGTGGGGGGGAAGCATTAAAAGGTTTGGGAGAATCTGATTATGAAGGGCAAGCACTGCTACAAGTGCACTTCCAAGGTCTGATAAGTGCATTGTTTAATCAATGGATCATGCCAATTCTGCCAGATTGAATCAGATGGTTAGATAGTATGGGAAACAGGGATCCCTCATGTAACCAGATCCTATGCCTTGTAGCACTTTATTGGTAAAGACCAGCACTTTGAATTGTACCCAGAAGCAAATTGAAAACCAGTGCAGCTTGCAAAGCAGAGGTGTTAGATGGGAAAACCTATGCATGGCAATCATTGCTTTGGAGTTGTAGTCTGCACTAACTGAAGCTTCTGGCTGGGCTTCAAGGACAGCCTCATGTACAGTGTATTGCAGTAGTCAAGCCATGAAGTGAACAGGATATGGGTGACTGTCTGAAAAGCTCCCTCTTGCCTCCAGTCTTGAATGTTCTGTTCTACTGTAAAAGAACAATATTATTTCCCTATATTTAATCTTTTTCTAGAAAGATTGATGCTAAATAACAGCACAAAATATTTTTAGGTTTTTATATGACTGTTAGCAGGATAATATAGGTTAGCTTTACACAATTCAGTGCACTTGAGAGGTGTAAAATGCTTCCAAAAGATATGTTGGCTGTGAATAATGAAAGTTATAGTCCAACACATTTTGAAAACACCAAATTACCGTATTTTTCACACTATAAGATGCACTTTCCCTCCCAAAAAGTGGGTGGAAATGTCTGTGTGTCTTATAGAGCGAATATTGCGGTGAGGGAAAGGGCGGTTGGTGCAGCAGCGGGGGCTGTCACTGCTGCCGCCATTCGCTGCCACTGGGAAATGCTGGAGCCTTCGCTGCCTAGCAGCTTATTGGCGGTTATTATTAAAGTTATAGTCTAAATTTTTCAGTATTATTATTAATCCTAGTGAGTCTTTTCTCAGATCTGAAGTCTGAAATGTATTGTATTTCAGGCAAATTAATGTCTCTGAAATTCACTTTGCAAAATGAAGATAACTCTGAGCCATAAAATAATGTTGACATACCTTAGTGCCTGCATGATAGGTTGTAGATCTGTCCACAAAAAAATAGAATAGAATAGATTTTTTATTGGCCAAGTGTGATTGGACACACAAGGAATTTGTCTTGGTGCATATGCTCTCAGTGTACAAAAAATAGTGATTTGGAAGAAGTGTAATATTTTCCTTTTGCCCTATAACAAACTTAGTTTTTCCTTTTAATCTCATTAGCTTCTGAAAAAAAGTCAGAAAAGATAGGACCAGTTGTGGGTTCCTCCCGGTTCCGCCAAGCCGGTAGCGGTGACGATATGACATCACCAAACTGGTTCTGCCCCCTGCCCCCCTGCCCCCCTGCCCCCCCGCGTTATTCTTACCTTTTATTTGGCCCCACCCCCAATCTATTGCTGCCTCCTGAGTCCCAGTTGATGGCTAGAGGGAAAAAAACTGTTTAAACTCTTGCCGTGGGGCTTCAAAGGGCCGTCCTACAGCTGATTAGTGTTAAAAGAAAACAAATGAGTAGACCGGTGCCTGCAAAAATAAATGGGTAGACCAGTGCCTGCAAAAATACATGAGTAGACCAGTGCCTGCAAAAATAAATGGGTAGACCAGTGCCTGAAAATACATGAGTAGACCAGTGCCTGCAAAAATAAATGGGTAGATTGGTACAGCTCTGCAAGCAGTTAAAAGCCTGGTAGACCAGTACTTCTGCTAAATCCTAAATAATTGTCACATGACCATCAAGCCACGCCAACAAAATAAGCCACACCCACAGAACTGGTAGTAAAAAATTTTAGAACCCACCCCTGGATAGGACCCTTTTTAACATGAAGAAAGTGTTAATGAAACCAGTGGTGGGTTGCTACCGGTTTGCCCTGGATCGGGGGAACCGGTAGCGGCGGTGGTGGGAGGCCCCGCCCACCCGCCGGGACGCTTCTGTGCATGCGCAGAAGTGTTGCGTGAGCGTGCGTCCACCCATGAGCGAACCGGTAGTGACGGGTTTTGAAACTCACTTCTGAATGAAACCCATTTTACCAGTTTTATCTCAAACCTAAAACCAATATGAATTACAGACTGGGCTTGTATCCGGGAAATTTAATTTTTGAGCTTTACAAAACCTCCAGCTTCTGACATGTTTTTGTCTTGCTTTCCTTTCAGATTGCAATTATAATTTTGTTTTCATGTCACAGTAGGTTTATATTAAAACATTGCTTCTGGCATCCATTTTTAATAATGAAATTTGATGAAAGAGCCCTTGTTAGAATAGAAGCTAAATACTTACGAGCCCATTGAAATTGAGTGGCTAATAAATGAAATTAAATAAACGAATAAATAAGGGTGGGGAATGTAAGGACCTCTAAATCATTTAACCTCTCATAATCTTTATATTTCTTTTGTAACACCTACAATCTCTTGCCATTGTTCATAATGGTTGGAAATTCAAATGATGGAAATTCAGATCCAAAACTTTGCAGGGTTGTTCAATACTTGAATTCTGTTCTGTGGAAAAAAGTTGAGATTAATTTGTTTAATTAATCAATGGGAAAAGATTTGTTAATATTTTCTATTGCCTATTTAGCATTTTGCTTTTTTTATCCTCACAACTTTGTTACCAAATAAATGGTCATTCATACAAGTCGCCCACTTAAATAATTTTAGACACTAACCTTATATTTCTACCCTGGTGTTCTACTTGCCCAGTTGGCAAGTAAAAGGAATGATTCACAGTTGGGTTACTTCATTTATTTATTTTTATTTATTTATTTATTGTCATATTTATATGCCGATCTTCTCCCGAGGGACTTGGGGCGGCTCACAGAATAAACAGTCCAACAGTAAATAGAATTAAAATGTTAAAATCCAATTTAAAACCCCAAGTCCCAAATAAAAAATACACAGCAGATCAGGGAATTTGCTGAAAAAGCCATGTCTTTAGGTCGGCGCGGAAGGTGCGGAGGTTGGGGGCCGTCCGGAGCCCAGTGGGTAAACCATTCCAGAGGGTCGGTGCGACCACAGAGAACGCCCTCATCCTGGGGGCCACCAGCCGACACTGTCTGGCCGATGGAACCCGGAGGAGGGCAGTCCTATGTGAGCGCACTGGGCAGTGGGAGGCCGGTAGGAGGTGGTCCTGCAAGGACCCCGGGCCCGTGCCATGAAGGGCTTTATGGGTGAGCACCAGCACCTTGAAGCGGATCCGGAGGACCACCAGCAACCAGTGCAGCTCGCGCAACAATGGTGTTATATGGGAGTAATGGGAAGCACTACCTGCGCGGCCGCATTTTGGACCAGTTGGAGCTTCCGGGTACACTCCAAGGGCAGCCCCAAGGGCAACCATATTTAGTTTAACATATGGTTTGTCTTTTGAGTATTGGACTTCATTTTGATTATTGAATAGTGTCCTGCCTCAAAATTCCTCTTTCATGATATCATTCACTTTCATGATAAACCTAATGGGACTAGAAGATGTAGAAGATGTAAATAGCAGGATTTATAACACAATAACAGATAACCGTGTTCCCATTGCTGTCTGATAGGTCAACTATAAAATCCATCCCTATTTCCTCCCACGGTTGGGTAGGGATGGCTACAGTCTGTAACAACCCTAATGGTTTTCCAGGGCGGGACTTGGCTTTGGCGCAGACAGAACAGTTTTGTGTATATGTTTCTATATCTATATCTTTCCTCATATGAGGCCACCAAAACTGCTGCCTTGTTAGGTGTAGTGTTTTGAGGAAACCATAATGGCCAGCCACTTTATTGTCATGGCATCGGTGTAACACTAAGCCCCAAACCCCTTCAGGCACATATATCTTGTCCCCTTTCCATGAGACCCCGTCTCTGTGTGTGAGCAGATGTTGGTTTTCTCCAAACCACTTATCAGTATTTAACTCTCTTTGCATCAGCTCTTTCCACTTTGTCGAGGACTCTGTTGTTACGGCTGCTACAGTTCCCCTATCCTTGCCTGGTATCATAGCTTGCACTACCTCGTCCCTTTTGCTTTGGAACTGGGGCATCCAAGACAGAGCATCAGCCAGGAACTTCTTGCCTCCGGGCACGTGTTTTAATGTGAACCGGAATCGCTGGAAGTGATGAGCCCAACGGACCTGTTTGGGGGACAGACTTCTGGGTGTTTGCAACGCTATAAGGTTGCGGTGATCCATCCACACCTCAAACGGCACCTGTGCTCCCTCCAATAGATGTCTCCAGGTGAGGAGAGCCCAACGGACAGCAAACGCCTCCTTTTCCCAGATAGCCCAGCCCCTCTCTGTGGAACTGAACTTTTTCGAGGTGTATGCACAAGGGTGTAACTGACCTTGGACATCAGTATGCAATAACATGGCACCTACCGCAATGTCGCTGGCATCTACTTGTACTATGAACTGTTTCGCCTGGTCAGGATGCTGCAAAATGGGTGCCTCTGTGAACTGGCGCTTCAGGGTTTCGAACGCCGTTTGGCACTCCAGTGTCCAAGCCAAACGATGGCCCAGTCGCTGCGGCCCCTCCCCCTTTGTCCGTAGTAAGTTTGTTAAGGGCAAAGCGATTTGCGCGAATGTTGGGATGAACTGACGATAAAAGTTGGCGAAGCCAAGGAAGCTTTGCAATTGCTTTCTAGTCGTCGGGGCTACCCAGTCTAATACTGTTTTTACTTTTGCAGGATCCATAGCTATGCCATCCTTAGATATTCTATATCCCAAATAGTCTAGTTCTGTGCGATGGAATTCGCACTTGGATACCTTAATGTACAGTTGAGCTTGTAATAACCGTTCCAACACCTGGCGTACCAACACGATATGTTCCTCCATAGACCTGGTATATATCAAAATATCGTCTAAATACACCAATACCCCTTGGTATAAATAATCGTGTAACACCTCATTGATTAGTTGCATAAAGACCGCGGGAGCGCCTTGTAACCCGAAAGGCATAACACAAAACTTATAACTGCCCAATGGGCAGTTAAACGTGGTCTTCCACTCATCGCCTTGTTTCACTCGTATCCTATAGTAGGCCTCCCGCAAGTCCAATTTCGTAAAATATTTGCCGGTCGCCAAAGCAGCAAGTAGATCTTTCATTAACGGCAACGGATACACCGGTTTCACACTCACTGCATTTAAACTCCGGTAGTCAACACATAAGCGAAGGCCCCCATCCTTCTTCTCCCTGAACAGAACCGGAGCAGCCATACGTGACCGACTGGGTTGTATGAATCCCCGAGCTAGGTTTTTATCGATGTATTTCCGTAACTCTTCCACCTCCCATGGAGTCATGGTGTACATGCGTGGCTTTGGGAGCTTCACCCTGGGTATTAGCTCGATAGCACAATCAGTGGGTCGGTGTGGGGGTAGCGAGTCACACTCTTTCTCGTCAAACACTGCTGCCAAGTCCCCATAAACGGCAGGTACACCAATGGGACATGTATTGCTATCTATCCCCAAAGCCACCCCTTGCTCTTTTGGGATCTTCTGGATATCTGGGTCTGGACCTAGCAGCAAACGGAGTTTCCTGAAGTCCCCCTCCCACCAGATCGTGGGTTTCCATTTGTCTAGACAGGCCAGACCCAGGATCACAGGCTCGATCATCGTATCCACCACCACAAATCGTATATACTCCCAATGGGCCGCTATTTCCATCTTTACCAACTCCGTGACCTGGGTTACCGGGGGCCCCCCTAACGTGGACCCATCCATCTGTTCGAACGTTATCGGGGATTTCAGTGATCGTAACCGGATACCCAAACGGGTGGCTACAGCACGTCTCATCAAGCATCGTGTACATCCAGAATCAATAAGGGCCTCGTGTTGTACCCGTCCCGCCCCCTTTAACGGGATTAGTGTGATGGGTATGAGGAAGGGACGAATGGGCTCACTTACCATTGGGTCGCTGGTATCCTCATCCTCATCGCTATCAGCCACTACCACGGGGACTATACCAGGGAGTATAGCAGGACCCGGTCCCGCTGTGGTGGTTCCAGTTGGACTCTGTCCTTGCTGCGACAGGGCTCTAGTTTTCTCCGGAGATGGTCGCCCACGAGGCTTCCCACTGGTTGTCGGAACATTTGGCCCAGGTGGTTGAACCGGTGGCCACGGGCACTCCAGAGCCCTATGGCCGGGCTGGTTGCATCGGAAACAGCGTAATGGTCAGCGTGTGGAGTCAGCCACACGGGGATCGAGCTCCCCTCTCCCTACTGCTCTGACAGGAGCCAGTCGGTCTGGCTGGCGTTGAATGGGGATCGCGCTCACAGCACCCTTCACCCGAAACTCTCTCAATCCCACGTCCAGGTCGATGGCCGCTTTACACCACTCGGACAGGCGGGGTGGCATGCCCTGATATACGCAGGCTTGTCTTAGTTCACGATCCAAGCCAAGATGGAATTGATGAACAAGCATGTGTTCGGGCCAACCCCTCACCCTCCCTGCGAGCCGACGGAACTCCTTTACGTATTCTTTTGCTGGACGTCCCCGTTGTTTCAGGGCTACGAGCTCCCCCTCGGCCACCTGGGTTCGTGTATCATCCTTAAACCGCACCCTGAGTCCTTCCAGGAACAGACCAACATTGGTGAGCTCTCGAGCATGATCATTGTGAAGGTCCACTACCCAGTCAGCAGCTTCCCCTGTTAAGGTTGTTGTTATGGCGACTACCATGGACCACTGGGTTGGATATAGGCGCCCATATAGGTCGAGGTAGCTAAGTACCTGGCTCAGGAACAGGGCCACACAGTCTGGGTTGCCATCGAACGTGGTCTGCAGGGAGGGCGGTCCCCAGACCGGTTGGGGCCCCCACACCCTAGCCTGCCCAACTGGCACAGCTGGATAAGCCATCGGTCCAGCGGTCGGAGCCGTACGTGGGCCTGCAGGGCCCCGCACTGAGCCAGATGCTGTTCCTGTAGCCACGCCTCCCAATGGCCCAAATGGCTGAGTTGTAGCAGACTGGGTAGCCGGGGGTCGGGTATCGCTTTGGGAGGGACCCAACCGCAGCTTGGGGCTAGCCAATCGAAACCTAGTCTCTGTCCCTGCGGAAGACGCTGGCCAGCCTGGGCTGGGCTCTGCCCCCGCCATCCATGGTTGCCAGGACTGCGCATCCCAGAAGCTAGCTTCCCCAAAATGCTCTCGAAGGACTTCTATAGTTGAGTGGCCCAAACCTGTTGAATAACTCCATTCCCCGTCATCATCATCCACCCAATGACGCTCTCTCCAGCGGTGGAAACATTTGCTGTAAGGGAGCGATGCTTGGCCCTTCGGGGCTCCTATCGGGGCTGCCAAGGCAGGACTCTGCCACCACTCCCCCAACTCTGTCAGGGAGGGGGGCCTCCTCTTTGCCGTGACAGCATTCTTCCCCTCCTCTCCCTGGCTGCGACTTCGGCAGCGCTCTTTCGGACGAACCGCAGGTGGATCCTCAGCTGGGCTTTCTCCCGATGTCGGTCCTCCTCCTCTGAGGGCGGTGTTGCAGCGGCGGTTGGATCCACCCCCTCCACCATCCCGCTGAAGCAAGTATTAAGAGCAGTGCCGATTTCCTCTCAGGTTGACCGTGCGAGACGCAATCAAAACACAGCAGCACCCCTTTCAGCTCTTTTTGGCACGCTGGTTTATTCGCGTCCGTGGACGGCTACACGCTGTGACTCGTAAAGACGAATGAATCGGCGCTACAGTGTAGTAGAAACGGGCGTTTATATAGCCCTCCCTTCTCATTAACCCTTTTAAACCGCGCCCCCGTTTATCACCACACCCTTGTTAGTGCGGAAGCGTCTCAGCTGGTTCTCAAAGGTGCTGGTTGCAGCGTCATTTGGAGATGTCCTAATCCCGTCGCACCCGATACCACCTCCCCTCGCCCCGCAGACGGCTGCCTGCACCCAGTGCCACCACCACCACCAAGTATGTATATGTCCCTCGATGCTTTCAACATGCGTTAGCGGTGTCGAGCAGGTTGCTAGGCTCGACAACAGAGTTGGAAGGGACCTTGGAGGTCTTCTAATCCAACCCCCTGCTCAAGCAGGAAATCCTATATATTTTAAGATAAATGGTTGACTAATCTCTTCATCACTTCATCATAAAGTGATGGCATTAAACATTGTGACTGTAATGTGGGAAATGAAACCAGTATGATCCTATCCACCTGACTGATGCTTAGCACCTTTTGAAGATGTTATATGGGTTATCTATGTGAAGAAAAATGTACGGTGTATATGTGCTTTTACGTTCCTATATAGAAGATTTCTTTATCCTAGGCATACTTTAAGGAACATACAGTAATTTTGAATGCTTCTGAATTTAGGAGTAAATCTAACAACATAGATAGTTTATTCTCCAAGCTTAGAATACACAATGCATTATTTTATTGACTTTAAGTCCTGTTCTGTTTTGGTTCCAAGCAAATGTATTGATAATGGGGAAAGATTCTTAAAATAAAGTTGATTGTCATAAGAAATTAGTACAACTTAAATGAAAATGTCTCAATGGGAACAATGACCTTTTAAATTCTAATTTAGGAATGAATTAACTACTGTGAAGTTTTATGAGTCACAGTGAATTATACGTATTAATTACTTGATAGTCTTGCATACACTAAAAGCAGTGGTTATCCAAATGGGTCTTCAGCTGCCAGACCAAGCTGAATGATATTAAATTGCTTGATCAGGATGTCACATCTTAAAAGTGTTTCCTGCTCTATGATTCTTTTAATGAAGTGAAGTTGAAATATAGCATAGTTAAAACAAGAAATTGACTATTTATTGTCTTCTTGATGAGCTGCAAAATAGGGGAAATTGCTGTTGGCAAACATTCACATTCTGATACCTTGTAGCTAGATTCAGAAATTTTAAATTATACATACTGTATTTTTTGGACTATAAGACGCATCGGAGTATAAGATGGACCTTAGTTTTTGAGGAGGAAAATAAGAAAAAAGCTGATTGGCGGGTGGATTGGCCTCTTGGAATACCTCCAATCAGCTGTTCCCAGAGGTGAATTTTAGCAACAGGTTCGTTGGTTATGAGCTCTGTGCCTTGCTTGTTTTTCAGCCTCTGAAACCTCCATTTCAGAGACTTTTTTTCTGAAGCTCCGTTTCAGAGGCTTTTTTCGCGGGGCTGGGTGGGGCTACATTCAGAGTATAAAATGCACCCAGATTTTCACCCTCTTTTTGGGGGGAAAAAGGTGTGTCTTATACTCCGAAAAATACGGTACTTCTCATGGATGCCTCATAGTATGGGTTTTATTATTAGAATGTAAGCACCAAGGACTTCTAGGAGAAGAACATCTATTATACACTGGTATTTTTTCTCACAGTATTAACTTCGATCTAATTTTTTTAAGTATCTTCCTTTTTTCATGCTCTCTGCAGCTAGATGCTACTGTTGTATCTTAACAGCTCAAAGAGCATTTAAAAATGAGGTGGTGCTTACTTTTATTTTGTTGAGACTAGATTATTAACTAACTATAAAGTAGATACTCAATTTGGGAACCAGCATTCTTTTATGCAAGATACAAAAATGTGGTTGTCAGTTTTATTTCCCTGATCTAGAGTTCTATTGACTTTAAGGATGTCCCTTAAAGGCCTGTGGGACTGGTCTCAGTGTAGGTAATTTTTCTGAGGATACAGCAGTGATTAAAAATAATGTCAAATAATTATGTTTTCTAAGACCTTCATTCCAGGCCTCCCTTACTTGAATCAAACAGATTGCAGAATAGCCAGCCCAGGAAATAATGCTGTGATTAAAACTCTATTGGGTCATTATTGTCTGTCATAGTGCTTCTTAACCTCAGCAAATTTAAGACATGGGAACTTCAAGTCCCAGAATTTCCCGACCAGCATGGCTTGCTGGAAAATCCTGAGATTTGAAGTCCACACGTTAACATTGCTGAGATTGAGAAACACTGGTCTATTATATGCAGGGATATGTGCCAGTGGATGCTTCATTTTAGCATATTTGGAGCTATTCTGAAAATACAGAAGCCCAGTAAAAGAGTCTTAATTACATGGCTTCTATGCTCTGGGGAAAAGAAAACATTTGGACTTTCTGAGCCACCATGTTAAGGGAATTTGGTCTTGTATGGGGTTAAATTGCCTCTGGCTGTGTTGGAAATAAAGTTAGAATTAGTTAGAATAACAGACTTGGAAGGGACCTTGGAGGGCTTCTGGTCCAATCCCCTGCTCAGGCATAGTAGGTTTTTATATTTCAGTAGAGTAGGAATGAACTATAGGGTATACTTTCTAACTCATCTCCAGTATCCCCACTGGCCAGTGCTGAATTATTCATAGTTTGTTGTCACATCTTAGAACTAGCTCGGCAGCAGTTTTACTCAGAAATATAGCAAGTAATAGCCAGGAAGACCAATTGAAATGTACTGCATGATAGTATGTTATTTTAGTTTAAGGTGCTGCATGACATGCTTTATGAAATGACTTGATAAGAAAGCTTCCATTGATGTTTTTTATGTTATGAAAATGGAAGAATAGAATATCGTAAGTTGTTCATTTTAACAATATAGTAATTGATCTGGTATAAAAATATTGTAAATTCAAAAGCAATGGATAGTTTTTCAAATTCAGACGATGCCTATCTGAGTAAACTAGATCTTGTTGGTTGAGTCAGCCATGCTTCCTTATACACATGTTATGATTACTCAGAAAAAAATTGCTTTCTATTCTTTGCCCAAATACAGAAAAAAAACTCTAGGCTCCACAATAATTCTTACAATGCAAGAAGATTATCAGCAGCTTCAAAGGCAACCTCTTTTTGATAAGAAATTCTGGTTTGGTAAGAAAACCTGTACCTTGGGGCACAGAATGGTAACTTTGACAGGAAATAATATGTAATTTCATGGGAAGAAAAACCAAAATATGCCTGGAAAGGCAAAAAGAACATGCCTATTGATTGGATAGGTTATTGCCTAGTTCATGCTAAGAAATTACTATTTGTTTGTTTGTTTGTTTGTCAACAAGTACAAGGAAACAAGTAACAGTATAGACATAGACATGGACACATGAAAAAATCTGGCACAAATAAAAGGATATAAATAAGCAAAATATAGCCATAAACACATAAAATGAGTACATATAAATGGACATATAATGTCCTATCTAAGTACTAGCTGCTCATAAACACGAGCACAAAAATCAAATATATAAACCTAATTGAAAACACTCCTTTCCAGAATAATATCCACATTGAAAAAAAAAAAGAATAGGCCAACTGAGGATAAGTACTTTTATCTATATAGAATACTGACTGGAAAAAAGGGTGGAGAAATTGTTAGAACCTTAAACAGAAGCACTCTATTTAGATCATAGCATGTTTTTTCCAGAGCTCCACTTTGGGGAACCTTTTGATACTAAGCCAGTGAAATACACTATTGCTCAATTGTGTACATAATTATTTTAGTGAATTGTTTATAATGACTTAATTATATATTTTTTAATAAAGCAGCATTTTGCTGAAGTAGGAAACGTCTTGACTACCAAATGTTAGCTAAGAATAGAAACTAAAACTGAAAGCCCAGACTTTCCATAATTTAATATATGTTTGTCCAGTCATGCTCTTGACTTTAAAACTGACTTTTTTAAAAAAGGCCCTGTAGGTGTCTGGTTTCTGGATATCTAATTTCAAAGCAGAACTGATCAGAAATGATACTTGCTGTTTCATCTAACTAGGGAAGTACCGTACTTCATAAAGTTGCTGCATCAACATGACATGACATGAGATTGCACCAGGTCTGTATGATATACCAGGTTATTAGCATGTATATTGGGTCACTGAACAGTAGAAAATCTCCAAAGATGTTTTGGTATTATAGATACTATATAAAGTGACATTTCAGATGAAACTGTAGTAAAGAAACATGAATATAATTATAAAAACAATTGCCTGAGAAGCAATAATCTTTCCATAAGTTTGAGATAATTTTGGAAGGCATCTTGTAATTCTTTTCCTATTTTTTTTATTATTTACAGTTGCAACAATTAAGTTCCCTAGGTATATTAAAATAATTTGATTAAAAACTTATTCAGTGACATGAGTGAGGAATATTGTTGCCTACATTGTGAGAAAAATTGATATTCAAGCAATTTAGAAGGTTGCCATTGTGACCAATATTGGAATGTTAAAGGAGAGAAAAAGAAGTTACATTTAACTTCAGCTAAGCTTAATTACAGGTATTGAAAATAAATGAAATCTCCATTTGAAAATAAGCAGGGTTGTATACCCCTAGGCCAGTTTGAATTCTGGCTGTAATTGGGTCTATTTAAGAATAATAAAAAACTTGTGGGAGATAAATTTGGAAATAATAACAACAGCAGTGAGACAATATTATAGCTATTCAATGCACTATAATAAAATCTTACTAAACATTGTGAAGGTGATTTGCCCTTTTTGAATCTTTTTACCAGAAGTATTTGGTCTATCCTGTAATTATATTAAAACAATTCTTTCATGATTTAGCTGCAGCCATTAATGGGAAAAAAACCTCAATTTTGAATCAGCAGTGTCATTTTTCTTTATGTGTTGTTTCTAAAGAGGTGAAATAAGATTATTGGACATGTGCAAATCTGATAAAGCTGACATATACTCAAGGTAATAATAACAAAATTATTTTAGACTTGAATTCTGAAACCAAGCATAACGAGAGCTTTGTCACAGTATGCTGGTGTTTTTAACTAGGAAAACAAGCTTGGTTTAATCTTATGAAAGACATAATAAGTCATCTTGTATAATCTTGTATAATCACTACTATTCATGTGAAAAGAGAATTTTTACTCTTTTCATGTTTGTGATTCATGTTTCATATATAAATCAGTATTCTTCTTCCTCATATAACTGGAAAGTCCCTGTGCATTCAATTTCCCTTAAATTTCATGAAACACAGAATGGTAATGAGCTCATTCTTTACCTTTTCATTTCTGAAAAAAAGTTCTTTCATGTTTGTATCAGAGTCAATGATTGTGTCAGATTTTCATCTTGAGATTTCTTCCCCCTCCTGCTCCCACCCGATAGTTTATGAGATTTTGGTGTTTTTTCATGAGATCATTGGGGGAGATCACAGAAAATCCAAAGACATCTTAATGGGACCTGAAAAAATTATTGGTCCTTTACCTGGGTTCAGTGGAAACTTGTTTTCTAAGCCTAATTACTGTGAATATTCAAAAGATAGAGGTGTTGTGCTGGATGACAATATATATTGGCATGTGTTGTATTCCTGATCTTTTAATGATGTATATTGTGAGAGATGACAGTGCATTCTAATCTAGCTATTAACAGTGGTACAACATGTGTGTATTTTACATTTTAAATATTTTTTTTTCAGCTTTTAGGGTATTAAACAAACAACAATTAAGCTTTATAAACAATAACTTTAAACAAAAAGAGCCAGTGGTAATAAAGTATTCTGTTTCAAAGGATTAAAAGTAAAATATATTGTGGTCCTATAAAACAAAACTTTAGTAGAAGACCACATAACTTTTTTTTTAATACAATGTATTCTTGGAGTTGACCTGCATAACTAGCAATTTCATGAGCATGTTCATACTTTTTTTTTCTTTTGCAGCAGTATGAATATCATCTACCAGTGCCTTTTTTCAGGATGTGTTTACAATTTCCACTCTGGCTTAGACACCTGGAATTTCCTGGTATTCTCAATTTATGCACTGACCAGACCCAGCTTCTCTTAATTCCTGTCTAGATAAGAAAAGCCATGTGGCACTTGCTGAAACAAATTAGGCTTGTAAACTGGCTTAAAAGCCAGTCAAGATGGGCACTGATACATTTTTGTAAAGGTTTTCCAGAGATATGGTTCAGGTCCTGAATAAGACAGGTTCCTAGACTAAACCATTAACTGTATTCAGTTAATTGTAATAATTTGAATAAAATTGTCGTTTGTCTTGGGACCTTCTGCCTGAAGATATGAAAATTGGAGAACCAAATGTGAGCTTACATGCATATAATCAGAGTAGGCTACTCAGCAATTTGAAAACAAATTAGAATCTTAAGACATTAGCTCTTTATAAAGAACACTTTAATCTGTTGGCTAAAAGGCTTTGGTCATAGAGTTTTCTAGGATAAACTGTCCTGCCTAGAACAAGTAGGTTAATACTATACAAGAACCACCAAGAACATTCTGGTCATTGGTGCTAGTTATGAAGAATATCTGTACCTCAGTTGACTGTACTGGAGGTAGGACAGTGTTGGTGGGAGTGGGCTTACAAGTTCTTTGGTTGGGCTGTTTACTGTTGGTTTGTTTGGCAGTTCCTTGATTGGGATATTGTTTACTTGATTGTTGGTCTGATGTTAATTTTGGAATTAATCTATGCTCATCTGGGTGCTGATTGCTGGTGGGGAGGTCTTTTTGTTCCCTTTTTGGCTTGTTGATTGTCTCTTTTACATATCTCAAAGGTGCAATTGGACTATGTTTTTTCCTTGAGGAAAACATTTCGCTTCTCATCCAAGAAGCTTTTTCAGTTCTGGCCGAATAGTGGGGTAGTACTGTGATGGCGAACCTATGGCATGCATGCCAGAGGTGGCACGCAGCACTCTCTCTGTGGGCACGCGAGCCATCACCCCAGTTCAGCTCTGCCATGTATGCATGTGCACCTCCCGCCAGCCAGCTGGTCTTTGGGGCTCGGGGTGTGTACGGGAGGGGGAGAGGCGCATGGGGCCCCCGCATGTGCATGCATGGACCACCCCTGCACGTACATGCACAGGGGCGGGGCGCAGGCACCGCACATGCATTGCATTGTGGGGGTTTGCACGCACACGTGTTTTGGGCACTCAGTCCAGAAATGGTTAGCCATCATTGGGGTAGTAGCTTCTTTGATGAGAAGTGAAACATTTTCCTCAAGAAAAACATAGTCCAGTTGCCTTTTGAAAAAACATCTTTGAGACAACCATAACCTGGATGATTGAGAATCTCCATAGACTCTTTTGCATAGTATTTAGATATTGTTTATATCTGTGTGTCTATTAATGGATAATTTGTCAGAGTGCCAGGCTTCTAGAAATTCCCTAACATTTTTGGACTTGGCTTGGTCTAGGATGGTCACGGTTTCCCATTGAAACATTGGTTAAGTCTGTCTCATATGTTGTGAAATTAAAGATTTTTTATCATGTCTTGTGACTGCTAGTTGGTGTTCGTGGATGCATTCTGCCAGTTTTCTGCCTGTTTGTCCTACATAGTGGCTGTTGCAGTCATTACAGTCGAAGACCACTCCCACCAACGCTGATAGGACAAGCCACTATAATATAAAGTGAGAGCAAATCCCACTCCTTACTACTTACCGATGATGTTACCTAGTTTGGGTAATGAAATGTCTGCAAGAAAACAACCAAGGCCAGGGAACACCAAGGACTTCTAAGAATCTGAGAGATATGCACTTTAAGAAAAGCAAACAATAACATGAAGTTAAAAACTAATTTCTATTTTGTTAGCATAGAAATTTTATGCTTGAATCAAACTAGTGACTTTTTAAATGCAGCTTTCATAAGATATTGTGAAAATATTAATTTAAGGACAGTGGACCAATGATCAAACCGATTCACATTGGATCTCCTTGGATGGTTGCAAGATGCATTCAATCGCACATAAGGTTGTGAATAACCTTTTCATTCAAACAGTGTGTATGATGTACCAGTTCCGTCTGTTAGCAACTTCTACATTTTTCTAGTCCTGTGAATAAATCAGGTTTATTTTTAGTCTTGTTTTGAACTACTTTACAAATATATGCTCCAGGCTTCCTTCATTCTTGATGCAATTTTATCCACTGGAGACATTCATTATTCTTCTTTCACTTTATGAATATTGTTTTCAACCCAATACATTCAGCAGTCTAACTTTCTTAAGAGCAAGCACCTGGTCTTCCATTCATGTGGAATTACATGACAAATTGTACAATGTTAATGTTCTGAGTTATATTCCCTGTGTGCTTGAATAGAAGGCTACATAGATACTTATCACTTTATCTGTATGCATTTCTGTACTTTTTTATTGTTTCTGATCTTCTTACTATTTTGTTCAGCACTTTGTACTTATAATACTCTCAAATGAAGCACTTCAATAGCTCATGTTGTTTTATGCTGGCATTAAATAACTGTTGAAGATTCTCAATCATCCAGTAGAATTCTCTGAAAGTTGAGTCATGGCAACTGTACTTCTTATTGATTCGAAACATTTAGCTGCTTGGAACAAGCTATTTGGATAAGCAAACCAATAAGAAAAAAAATCCATGACTCAACTTCCAGACATATTAAATAACTGGATACCATTCATGTTACTTTGTACTTTCCAGATATGTAGCCAAAAGAACAGGGAAAAAGACTATGGTGGAATGGAAGAGTATGCATTAAAATGCACATATGTAGAGACCATTGGGCTGCTGTATGGTGTTTTGAGTGATCCTTTTCAATCCCTTAAAACGAGAAGCTTCTTTCATGTGGCCTTTATCAGATCATTTTATGTAAACTAGGCTGATCTTTAAAAAACCGAGTGTGCGATAATTACTCCAAATTGAGCTGCAATAGTTTTTGTATGTCACCAAAAACAATATATTGAAGAGACATGGCCCCCTATATTTTCTCCCTGACTTACTGAGGGTATTATCAGGTTTTTACCAAGGCTCATTCTAGCGCACCCCCCCCTCCTTAAGTGCTGTCGCAGAGTAGATAATTCAAACTCCTCATGTCTTATCCTGCCCCAAGGGATACAAGACGTAGATTTTGATAAACCCTGTTAAATTGATAAATTTAATAAATAAATAAAAATATTGCAGGTTTTATACTTAATTGCATTAAGATACATAATATTGGACTGAAGCAAACTGGTGCTTTCTTAAAATTTCTGTTTCTTAAAAACGATCTATTTTTTAGTGACTGGAAACTCATACAGTGATTTCTTTGCCTTATATATGGTACTCTTTTTGATGTCTTTTAGGGTTCTACATCTGTACGCTTTCATTTGGTCCTTTGCAGTGGATAATACTCAAATGATTTGAGGAATATATATATATATCATAAGAAACTAACATAATCATAAACATAAACAGAATAAAGAAAACAGAGAAATAAAAAAAATACAAGTATGATTATAAAGCTATATCTCTACGATTACCCAAAAAGTCCACTTTTTTCAATTATTCATTTCCGCCCCTAATCACCGAAATCACAAGTTATAAATGCATTTTTTTCTATCTCATGCAAAACATTTATATGGGGTTTCCAATCAGCCATAAATGTAGATACTGTCTTTAATCAAAGAAGTTAATTTAGCCATCTCTGCAAGTTCCTTCATCTTCACCAACAGCCTTTTTATATGTCTACCAACATGATAAAATGTGCTTTCATGTTCACATTTCCAGTAAAGATTTGAACAATGTTTGTACATTTGAGACAATTTATTAGGTGACAAATATCAATGATGCATCATTTTATAAAAATTTAAGGTTAGAACATAATGTAAATTTCAATCCTTTCAACAACATATTTTTCCATTGATTCATTTGTATATTGTAGCCAAAATTTTAGCCAATTTTATCATTTCTTCACTTGATTTTCTTCTTTCTCATATTTCAACAAAAGTGTATACATTTTAGCAATAGCATGATCACTATTAGTACATAGTTTTATTTCAAATTCAGTATTACATTCTTCAAACCCATACAATTCCTTATCACTTAAAATATTTCTGATAATTGTACATAAGAAAACCATTGACAAGTATATCTTTCTGTTGTCAAATCATCACTTGGTTTGATGTTTTTTATTTTCCTGTGACTTCTTTTCATTAGGAAGAATCACAATGTAATTTTTTCTTAGTTATGAAGAAAAAATTGAGCTAACCTAACATGATTATAATATGCTGAACATGATAGTGTATATAATAAAGTTATAGCCATCAGGAAATAAACTTATGATTACTGTCTGAAGAATCTTTCCATTTCTTTTGCTCCTTGGTGATATCTACCTTTCTCCTCTTTGTCTTCTAATATAGTTCCTCTTTGTTATCATGTTTGGTTCTGCAAGCTTTCGTTTTGTGTCCTTTATGGAATATTTTTAAAAAACCTATGCAACATCTTGTATCCAGAATGGAAGTTCCTATTGTTTTGTATTTAGTGGATAGATAGAGCTGATTTCTCTATTTTCATTTGATAATATTTTTAAATTTACTATTGGTTCATAATGTAATTTCCCTAGATAGTTTAGAAGTAAACATTAGAGAATCTCAAATAAGTTTGTAAAAATAAAATGTGCAAACTATGCAAAATTCAAAGCACTGAAGAAACCATTCTTCAAATCACATCAAAGGTAATATGAAAGATTGGGTTTAGAAATCATCTATGGTCTAGCACAGAGGTCTGCAACCTTAAACACTCAAAGAGCCATCTGGACCTGTTTCCCACAGAAAAGAAAACACTGGGAGCCAGAAAACCCTTCCCGTGCCTGACTATTTCTAGAGCGGCCACAAAACTAGCTTATGTAGTTGAATTAAACCTTCCGTTTTCTTCTGAAACTTTTCTTTTCTTGGATTTATCCATGGTTGGCCTACTGGGGGATGAAAAGCTCAATAAATTGTGTGCCGGTGGGTGTCGCACATTGGCGGATGTGATGCATATTTTGAGTAACAGGCAGCCGCAGCAGAGGGATGAAAGAGCCATATGCGGCTCCAGAGCCACGGGTTGCTGATCCCTGGTCTAGCACAAGGTTTTTCAATCTTGGCAACTTTAAGATAGCTGGAGAATTCTGCGAATTGAAGTCCACACATCTTAAAATTCCCAGGATTGAAAAACACTGGTATAGCATTTCATAAATCTGAGAACATAATGTACAGCACCATTCAAGTAATTATGTGCATTCACATTAGCTCCTTTGTAATAGCATAATTTATTATTGACATTTTACATTAGAAGTGTCTTATGCCAAATTATTCTTTCTACTTTCCAGATATATTTCTGACTTAATGCTTTTTATTCTCTGCCTCTCTGTCTCTGTCTCTGTCTCTGTCTCTGTCTCTCTCTCTCTCTCTCTCTCTCTCTCTCTCTCTCTCTCAACTTTGAAGTCTATTATACATCACTTGTGAAGTTTAGGACACATTTCACATAACTTGCTATGTTGTTCCTTCTGTGTGCATATGTCTACTCAAATGTTTCTCTATGTCTAAGCTTCCAGTTTGGGATGTGCAAGATGCTATATGATTTCCAAATTTGATTATTTATTTAATTGACCGTTTCAATTTCAATTTCCATTTGCTACACCATTGCCCAAAATTATTTTTACCATAGCAGTACAGGTGGAATCCTTCCTCTACTTAGTTTGTTCTGAAGACCTTTTTATTACACAAGCATTTAAAATAACTAATAGATTTTCTAGTCTTGACCCATGGGGTTTGAAAATAGCAGGAATAGTTGCACTTTAGTCAGATTGATTCTCTCTCCAATTCCAAGACTGTTATTACACTAATTGGCAGTGGCAATAGGATACTTAAGCATATAATGTAGTAGTTGTTTAGGAAGATCTAACTTCAAATGCCTATTTGACTGAGTAGACTTTGTATTTCAACCTAATTTATCATATAGGAAGGAAGGTCCTATGAACGAAGTGACAATGCATCACTTTAAAATTGGGTCCTTAGAACAATTGTGACTGTATGTGTTAGAGTATATGGGAATTGTATTCATGTTCCAAGCATAGTAGAAAATAAGGGCCTGTACCGGATTTCAACAACTCAGATACATATCAGTTACTTATGTATACTGTGATTAGCATGAAGAATAAATTGGAGGGAAAGGATCAATATGTAAAAAGTACACACCAGAACTTGGGGGTAATTGCAAATTTATTCATACCATCTGTTAGGTGAAAATACTGGCATTATTACACTGAAGTAGTAGTCTCACTGAAGGTCCTGTTCCCTGGACAACATTTATACCTGTAAAACTGTGACTTAACATCTGACTTAAGCAAAATATTTCTCTGTCAGGATGATGGAAAAATTGTACATGTAGGAATTATCTCAGTGAACATTTTCTTACAGTGGTTTATTTTGAGTACTTTGCTAACATATTGTCATGCAAGTCTAGTTCGTTAAGAAATTGTGATGAAAAGTGTTTGGAATGATCTGAAGAGCAGCACTACTGACTAATATAGAAGCTTACTTGAATGGGAAACCATGTACAAGATGCTTGAAGTCGTGACTAGAAACTCATTGGAAAGTTTCAATTTTAGCTCTTTTAACATTGCACATTTTGAGTGTACGATGATAGTTTATACTCTGTAATAGTGACGGGTAATAGAAGCACAAAGATTTAATGTACATTATAATGAAGTTGAAACCTGTAAAGAATTTGGTACATGCATTTGTAGTTAGGAATTTATTGATATAAATAGGTACCTTGTACCTATTTATAACATTATTGCTTATTACTTTTAATGCTTGCCACCTTTGATTTTCTAAATTAGAGTAACATCTAGCAGCTGGAAGTTACACTAGAGGTGTTCTGGTTACCATACTAGGCAATTCTTAATGGCAATGTCCTTAGAAGCTGACCTATGATTACAACCCACAGTTTTGCTGTCATTTAGCTAGAGGGGACATGTGTTACTGTCGTAATCAATTGATGAGATTGGATGGATGACCGAATGATGAAACTGTGGGCTGGGTGTTTAGCTTGACATCTTGTCTGTGACAAAATAGCAGAATGGATGCATGGGCAGCATTTCTTCCATCATCTTTATCCTCAAGATAGAATTATCTGTGCACTTTGACATTCTATAATGCTAATTGAGATTAACAAAAACCACAAGTATAATCACATTTTCATATTAATAAAACTAACACGCGTTATAGTACGTCTCATTTCTTGGTAGTTTTTCCTCTGTTCTTCTGTGACAGAAGTAAATATATTTGATGTGCTTTTTTGAGAATTTAAGAATGTATTTTCTCATTAACAGTTTAACAAGACATTTTTTAAATGATGGTAAACCAGATATTTTGCTTATAAAGCAATGATTGGTAGCCTCTTTTTGTTGAAGGCCTATCCACCTTCTGTTGAAACAAATAGCTCTGCAGAAAACTGATAAGACACTTGTCTAATGTCTGGCAGCCAGGCGTTCCAAAGCAAAGGGATTGCTTCAGAGAAGCCATGCTTTCACATTCATAGCCCTTTCACTGCTCATGAAAGTGGGATCCTAAAAAACCGTCTGCCCACATGGACTGCGGAGATTCTACCTAGAGGAGGAAATTTACTATATATAGAACTATATATAAGGCTTAGTTTTCTACTTCCTTTCTTTTTGACCCATTCATTATTCCTTTAATCTTTATATATGGCCAACTGATCTCAGTGCACCACTTTTATGTTGGCTATTCTTTTTATCCCATTAATTCATCACAAATTAATTCTTGAGTTTATCTTTCTTTCTTTGTTGTACCATTTCTACTGCATTCAACTTTTTATGTTTCTCTTAAAATATCCAATTGTTGCATCCATATAAAAAAGGAGACAGAAGCATATTTTTACATGCAACCATTTTCACTTCTTTTAACAAACTTTTATTCTTCATAACAAATCTTACATTACCTACTTATTTTATACCAGCATTCGCAAAATTTAAAATGTCTTCTTTTTCCAATCACACACAAACCTATCTATCTATCTATCTATCTATCTATCTATCTATCTATCTATCTATCTAATCATTCACTCCCATTTTCCCATTCAAATTCACTTTGATCTTTGACACATTAATTTTCAGATCCATACTCTTCGCGGCATCATAAAATCTAACACCAACTGCAAATCATTCAAGTTCTAATCTAAAGCAACACCAGTTTATCTATGTACAATAATATATGTCTCCAACCAACACAGTTCTAAGAGTACCCGAAACACTGATATAAGAGCTGATTCCCAGACTGATAAAGATACAACAGCTATTATATAAACAACCAGCTGCAAACTTCTTCTCTATCAGCAAAGATCAGAAAAAGGCTTTGAGAAAGAAAATCAGAGAAACTCTACCTAATGTGCATCAAGATATTTTGGATTTAAATTGAAAATAGCTCACTTGCTGAAATCCCTGTATCCCTTACCCTTTCATCTCAACAAACATTGCTAAACAGAATTTTGTGAATATTGTACTTGGAAAATAAATCATTTTTTGTTCAGGCAGCTGCCAAAGAGCTTGTCTTTTACTTATTCATGTATCCATCAAACAAGGAAGGGGGCTATCAAACATGCTTATTCCTAATTCCTGTTCAATGTTGAAAATTTGCTAAGCATTCCATTTATTTTCACACATGTTTTACTTCTAAATATATACCGCTATTACACATTCAGCAACCAACCTTCAATTCATGCAAAACACTCCATTAATTTAAGCTTATTCACTTTATCATATGCTTTTAGTGTATCAACAAATATGTAATTTTTTTCTCACTTTCATACATTTCTCAGTGACTTGTTGGCAAGCTAAAAATGTAGTTTGCCTGTCCCTTCCTACCATAAAGCCATATTGTGGTTCCCAAATTTTGCTCATTGTCACCTGTTGAATCTTTTGAACAGAATTCTGCTAAACACCTTCCCAGGAACATTTAACAAAGTAATTCTGCTACATTCCATTCCCCACTATCCTGCCAGAGCTGAAGAAGCTTCTTGGATGAGGAGTGAAATGTCTTCAAAAGAAAAAAACAAAGTCCGTTGCCTCCTGAAAAAGCACCTTTGGGACAACCATGACCTGGTTGGAATCTCTACAGACTTTAATTCTACTACAGTTTTTTTTTTCATTAATTCTCTCTATCTTTGCCTTTATAGAGGGGAACAATCATGGCATTCTCCTAGCTGCTGGTATCAAATTAATTAACATGGTAATTAACATTGTGTTTAACTCACTTTTTATATACAAGCATAACCTGTCAACTAAAGAACAGAGTCCCTGGGTCAGAGTCAAGATCATCACTCCCCTCCCAGACCTTAACATTATGAATGTAAGATTTGAGACCTTAAATCTGGAATAGGATAGCATCCATTCCCAAAACTCAGAAAATTTGGTAATGCATGCCAGATCACGCAGTCACCTCTCACCAATCATGGATAAATATAATCTCAATACAAATGGATTACCAGCAACATCTTGAGACTAATGTCATTGATGATCCAGGCTTTCAACCAAGCATGCAGCAAATTGCTCTTCCATTAAAGCCTTTCCTAAAGCCCCCTTCAGTGCTTCTCCCAACCTGTCATGTACAGAATAAATTGTCCTTCTCCCCAATGTTAGGTACCTTATATGTCCAGCCCTACCTTTGCTGCAAGCCAGCAGGACCACAGTGGCCCCAGATCATCCCAGGCCCAAATGCAACCATGCTTACCATAAGAATAGAACTGTGTTTTTTTTTTTAAAAAAACTCTTTCAAACAGGCCACATTCCATGAAAATAAAACATCTAAACCAATTAATCTATTAGTTTATCTGGCTAAATTGTAAAATGTGGTGTAAAATTTTACATATATGATCTATCTCCCAAACTAGATGGTATTCCCTGTTTATTTTTCACTACTGTTTTCATTTGCAAAGGAATAAACAGTTGTAAAATACTGATTCAGTAAGTTTCGGAAAGAGGTTGGAGAATATTTCACAAAGCTTCTAATACTGTCATATGGAAGCAGTGTTCCTGCTTATTGGAAAGATCAAAAGTTTAAACTGCTCTCCTGCACTGTAACATGTTGTATTAACAGCAGATTCATTTATTTCCTAATTAACAAAAAGTGTTCTTTTTATTTAAGCCATCTGGCCACAGAGCATGTTGTTTAACTGCTTGCTGTTACAGTTTGGAGCCACAGAGATGGGAGGGGGGAATGTTTTGGCTCTTATTTTGGCTAGCGACTAAATCAATGCTGTAGGTGTATTAACACACATACTTGTCATTGCAGCATTTACTCCTTATTGATCAGGCATACCACACACACACACACACACACACACACAGATTTCTTTTTACAGGCAAAACACTTTTAACATTGACAGTTGGTTCATGCCACTCGGCAGTTGCAATTGAGTGCTGCCGTTCTCTTTCCATATCAACAGTACTGTCTACAGCAAATATTTTTCAATGACCTTTTGCTCTAGACACTTGGGCACATTATGTGAAAAAAAAAATACTCTTTTGTCATGTCTTCATTCATGATGTAGTATAAAAATTATGCATACTTATATTTATATTTATTTAGTTATTTGCTAATTCTGAAAGGTCTGCAGCTTTCTACTGATCCTTTCTTGATTGCTTGATGTATACAGCAGCTATGTTTACTTACCTTGCATTGCACCGATAAAAGGAATTCTGGCTGGAAATCTGATTTTTAAATTACAGACATACCCATTATAGGTAGTCCTCAATTTATGACCATAACAGAGCCTGGAATTTCTGTCATAGATTATGATGGTCATTTGTCAAGACATGCATTTAACCATTTCATGACCTGTTTTATAGTGGTTGTTAAGCAAATGATGTGATTGTTAAGCACATGCATATATCCATATGGATGGTTGGGGGTTTTTTTTGCCAGAAACTGGCCCCAAAGGCCAAAAACCAGAAAAACAACTAGTAAACCACAATCATGACCATGGAATGCGGCACCCAGCTGTGAAGGTGACCTCGTTGCCAAGTGCCTGAAATGCTGTCATGTGACCATGGGTATGTGTGCGTGTGCAACTTTCCAATGTCCAGAGTTGGTTCCTAAGTAGCTTTTGGGGATGGGTTCATTGTAACTTATTGGTCGTAAATCAAGGACTGCCTATATATATGAGACTATAAATAATTATACTTTCCAATTGATGTATTCTGCTTTTCCTTAACTTTCCAAAGAGAGACAATTTGTTGTAGTGGTTAAGACATCAGACTAGAAGCTAGGTGACTGTGAGTTCTAGTCACTGAGCTGTTGATAAACTATTCAGATTGACGAGTCTATAGCGTTAGAGGACCAAATGTGATTTTATGGGCTTCTTGTGTTACTTAATCCTCTTTAAGCATATATTGCCTCAACAATTGTCTGGGTTCTGTAACCAGATTCCTGATTCCAAAATGATGAGTAGTTTTCCTAGGAAGCACTGAAAGCAAAAGACCTGTTTCCTGTATAATATGCAAAGATTGAAGTGTTTGGCCATATCAGTTTTCTCTGAAGCTCAACATTTTTCCATAACATGACGTCTACCTCAATAAATTAGGAAACTGACATTGTTCCTACAGTGTTGTTGTTCAAAGTCATCTTGCAGTTCCTGTTGAAATGCAGTGCCCTGCTGTATTTCTCTTATCTTTCATGTTTTTCCTCCTTTTGTATTTGTACATTTAGTAGCTATTGCATGTGCTCTGTTGCATTGCTCTTCTGAAATAATTTTGATGAATGAGTCCATCCTATATTATTTTTATTGTAAGACTTCTTTACAAATATTTGTAGAAAGTTGTCTGTGATTAGCATCATTTATTTTCCTTTTAAATGGATTTGGCATTTACAAAATTTGAAAAAACATATACTTGAATTTTCCTCTGTGGAAAGATAAAGATAAAGCAGCAGGAGAGGAGAGGAAACATGATACTGGTTTGGCTCTAGGTTGATTATTTTCCTTTGATCTGAAGGAACGGCATCATTCCTGCAGTTTAATGTGGAAGGAGAAATCAAAAAGTAGGACTAGCTCTGTTTAATTTGAATGTCTGGCTTAAAAATCCTAAATGGTTTGCCCTCATGCTCACTCTCCTCTTTAGTATAAATTCCCATCTAGTGTTGGTGTTTGAGTCATGGTATGTGGGTGTACTTTTAATGTGCTATCATTTATACTAACTTTTCTGGTCTTTTCTCCTTAGGTAATTGAATTGCCAAATTGTACAATGAGTCTCATTTTATAATGTATTAGGAAACAAAACAGCTACATTCTATAAAGAACTTACAATATATTATCAGCAACAAGTGATCTAGTTTTCATCTGTAGTTTAAAATTTGATCTGACCAAATGAAATATATAGTAGCAACTAATCACCTGTCAATTAACTTTCATTGTGATATCTTGAAATAAAACACAAGAAGAGCCCTACTGGATAAGGCTACAAATCCAACTGGATTCTAAAAACATTCTAACCATATTTACTATATTTTAGTTTTTAAATCCACATCCTTTCCAGCACTTGGGTTTTAACAATAAGTCTCTGTTGATTTATATTTTGATAAAACCATGAAATGAAGCAGCTATTTTGCAAAATGGTAAAATTAAAATTGTCTCCCTGATTAACAGAATGAGAATTTAACAAAAGAAAAGAAGAATTCTTGTTGTGTTGGTTTTGCCCTCTATAGATAAAGCAAAGAGTTTTCTACAAATACTCATTCCAGAGTTAACTATTTAGAAGTAATAATGTTCCCAAGTGCATAAAACATATTCCATCTCTTTAGTTTAAGCATTACAAGATCTCTTCTAAATTTTAAATCCTAAATCCTAACGTTTGAGTAAAGGTTCATTAATAACATTATTATGAAGTTGTGGCCCCTGTCTTCAGAACAGCAGCCCTCATGAAGATAGGCTACAGCTCCCATTCTTCAAATGTGCTGGAAATCTCTTAAAACCTGGCTCTGTTTTCAGGCCTGGGGTTAAAGTGTCTGTGGAATCCATGGCAATTTTTCTTGTTTCTGAGTTTTATTTATGGGGTTTTGTTCAGATGGTCATGATTCTTTTACATTATATATTCTTTCAAATACAGTAAGCTGTCCAGAGTCTTTTTGGAGTTGGGCAGCTCAACATCCAATAAACAAAATGAACCAACCAACCAACAAATCATAGTTTAAAGAAATGTTTTACATAATAAGGCAGGTGTCTCTAAACCTGGCAACTTGAAGACTTTTGGACTTCAACTCCTAGAATTCCTCAGCCAGCCATTGCTGCTGAGGAATTGTGGGAGTTGAAGTCCACAAGTCTTCGAGTTGTCAAGTTTGGATAGCTCTGTAATAAGGCCATTGTACCAGCATAAAATAATCTAGCTTGATTATTTTCTTACTTGACTATTTATCTACTGCTTACTTGGTAACAACTCACTTAATTTTAATTTGTTTCTCTTCTAATTGCAGCTGAGAGCTGTGGAAGATTTATCTTAAATTATGTATCCTAAAGTATCTTAAAGTATGTACACCTGTTTTTGTGCATATGATAGTTGATATACATACTAATTCACCAAACAGTCCTATTTCTAATTATACAGAAGCAACAACTATACAGATCATTCTGTACAGAATAATAGAGTTGAAAGGGATCTTGGAGGTCTTCTAGTTCAACCCCCTGCAGGAAACCATATATCATCATGGACAAGTGACTGTCCAATATAGACAAATGGCTGTCTTAAGTATGCATTGAATGAAACAAAATTGAAAGTAATAATAGAGATCATGAAAAGTTTGCAGCTAATAATGTTACTTCCTGTACTTGGATGCTTCATAGCCCAAGAAAACACGTAGTTGTAGCAAGCCAAACATCTGGCTGTCATTTGAAAGAATTTGAATTTAGAAATATATGCATTCTGTTCTACACTTGGGAAAGAAAACTGAAAGCGGTAACGGAGCAACCTGGCATATATAATTTTAAATGTCTGGAGAAAAACTATTTCTAATTGTATTTGCTAAATAATAAAACTAGTAAAAGTTTACTGCATAGGAAATGTCTAGGTTTGTAAGGGCTTAAAATTAATTTGGATGATTTATATTAATATGCTAGTTTAGAATGAGGAATGTAGCAACCTGAACTAGATGAGAATTGCCTATATTGGTTCATGCCTTTTAAAATGATAGACCTGTGAATTTTAGTTAGGAAATGGTATATAGAATACCGTTTTTATTAGATGATTTACCTCTAAAGTTCCTGGCACATGACGATAACAGGATATGACAAACACAGCCTTGAGAATTTCCTCTAGAATTTTAGAGAGGGATTTTCCAGTAAGACTTGCTCATTTTTTTCTCAAATGTCTGGCTGATCACTTGAGGGTGACATATGGTAGAAACATGCTTTGAGGGACAAGCCTCCTGTATGGCAAACAGTACCATGCAAAACAGACAGATGGTGGCTTATTCAACCTTGGAAAGTTGTTTAATCCTACATACTGGCAAAGTCTAAGTAGAGAGAGACAAAGAGAAAGCTATACAACCCTAATGGCATCTGAAACAAAGATGTGATAAAAATTCTCACAAACAGCTTTGTACTTTGAATGTAACAATGTTGCTCTGGTATAATCAAATAGAACAATCTGACTGTTTCAATATATATATAGTAAATAGCAGCAAATATAGCCTGTTGTTTGAAATTCATTTTAAAAGTGCATATTTGAAAAGACATTAATTTGAATTGTTCAATTGCTCAGGAGAGGGATGCATTTTTAAAAGTCTATTCTTATTTACTTGTTTGCTAATTATACTTTCCTTTCTCAAAGTCTTTAGTATTTATTATATTTTTTATTGCATGGTTGATTGATGATGTATATGCAACTGCATAGATGAGTTTTCTCCATAACAATCTACCCCTAACTTGGTTTTTCCATCTTTAATGGTACACCCACCACCATTGTAACAGAGCCCATGCTGATGGTCATCTTCTCTTTTCTTCTATCTTTTACCAGCATTATCACTTCCTTTAGACAATGAGGTCTTTACATACAAGTGGTCCTTAATTTACAACCACAATTGGGACCAAAATGCTAAATGATACGGTTGTTCAGTGAGTTCGCCTGATTTTATGAGTGCGTTTTGCCATGGTTGTTAAGTAAATCCAATTTCCCCCCATTGACTTTGCTTGTTGGAAGCCAAGGAAGATCAGGAAGACCCTGGGATTTTGCAACCATAGTAAATGCATGCTGGTTGCCAAGTATCCGAATCACGATCACTTGACCACGGGGATGCTGTGAAAATCATAAGTTGAAGAACTAGTTGTAAATCACTTTTTCCAGTGCCATTGCAATTTCAAATAGTCATTAAGTGAATGGCTGTAAGTTGAAGACTACCTGTAATATGTCCAAAGTAGGATAATTTGAGCTTGGTCATTTGTACCTTGAGCTAGAACTCTTAATGTTGATTTATACAGTAATCCACTTGCTTAGTTTCTTGGCTGTCCAGGTATTCTCAGGAGTCTTCTCCAACACCAAAGTTCAAAAGCGCTAATACTCTTTCTAGCCTGCTTTTTCATTCCTTCTATAATACGTAATAAAAAACTACTGTGTGCAAAATAACATACAATTTTGGAATGTATGTAAAAACAGTAAAAAGTACTAGTAAGCTTGTTTAATTTTTTCTAATTATTTTTTAAATATTTTAAAAGCTTGTATGCTGAAAACTATTACTTCTTAGCAATTATGACATAAGTATAATAATTAAGAATAATAATTAGCGAAAGAAAGTCAAGTAGATATTTATTTTCTTCTGTAGAAAAATGTACTATTTTTGTCCTCTGAATAGTTGTTAATTTGTCTTGAAAATCCATATTTCAGCTGAGATCACAATAGAGGTTCATCAAGGTCTTGCTGGAGAAGAATTCTTGGAAATTTAAAACAATTTTTGTTTGTTTCTCTCCACAGAATAACTGAAATTACTGGCTGAACAGGATGATTATTAATTAAATAGAATTCAAAGCTGTACTGTGGCTTCCTGAATCAGTTGTGGTGAGTAACACAATTTATATGTTATATATATATATATATATTGAAATTGAAAAGAGGCCGCAAAATATGAATAGATGAGATGACACCTCTAGGTTATCAAGTATTTGGAGACCTGCACTAAGGGAAACTCGAGTTTAACATCAGAGGATAGGCAGAGATCCCAACAGGCAACCAATGGTGTTGTAATGCCTGCCAGAATCCTTTCCTCTTTGCAGATGATAGCTAGCAATAGGGAGAGAGCGAGAACCGAGCCAGAAGATATGCTGAGATCTCAGCAGGCAACCAGTGGTACTGTGATGCCTACTAGAATCTTTACCTCTTTGCAGTTGACAGTTAGTAATAGGGAACCAGAAAAAGCTGGGCTGTTAACACGCAATCAGGCTGCAGCTAGGATAATGAAGCAGGACCCACAGCTTTACTTTACTGATAGTAAAGGCCCGAAGATACAAGGTAGAGAGCTTGTTAAAATGTTGCCAAACCTTTAAAGTGTTTGTTAGGATTTTAGCCAGAGTTTTAAAAGACCTTACAAAGTGTTTTGTTGGGATTTTAGAGGATTTTGAGCTGGGATCTTAGCCAGGATTTTAAGCATTTTAACTAACAGACTTTTAATGATGCGGGAAAACACCCGAGATTTTAACTTTATATATATGTGTGTATATATATGTGTGTGTGTGTGTGTGTGTGTGTGTGTGTGTGTGTCTTTTTCTTTTTCGTAGGCTTTTATGTGCATATTCTTTCTAGCCAGGTTTTACCTACGTAAACTAAGTTGTTCTACAGCCCTGGTTCTGTGAAATCTCATTCACAAGTTTCTGGGCCTTTTTTCTGCTGACAAACTGCAACTCTCTCCCAGAGAGCAACACAGAGTTGCAGTTTGTCAGCAGAAAAAAGGCCCAGAAACTTGTGAATGAGATTTCACAGAACCAGGGCTGTAGAATAACTTAGTTTACGTAGGTAAAACCTGGCTAGAAAGAATATGCATACATTTATATATATATATATATATATATATATATATATATATATATATATATATATATATATATAAAAGCATATATATGCAAGTTTTGTGTATTTGGGTCTTTTCCCATGTAAGATTGAAAGTATCTTGGCAATGTTTCGACGAGGTCCCACTCGTCATCTTCAGGCTGGTGTCTTCGGCTTCGTGCTTGTGCGAGGAAAGCTGTGGGGAATGTTGTGAGATCATTCATGACAGTGATTTCAGTAATCTTACATAAATAAGTAAGTTTGGTAATATTTTGTTCTTCAGACCAACATGGAAAAATAGCTGAGTAGCACTTATGGCTACTGGCCCGTTTGGTGAATATGACTCACTTTATTTAAACTTGATTTAGTTTTTGGGCTACTACAGGTTTACTTATATCATAAGTACGCTCATGTGCGCATGTACGCTCATACATTGGAATGATTGGCTGCTTTGTCATTCACATTTGCAAAGTGATCTGCTTAGGTTTTCACAATACCTAATCAAAATCAAAGGTAATACATTCAAATAAGGTTTTCAATTATAGTTGTCCATAGGAGATATTGTCAACTATTTTTAATTTGTCTGTGGCAAAAGCCAACAATACAAAACTCAAAACATTTCATTTCCAGTTATTGTCTTAAATAAAACTAAATTAAAAAGTACCATTAAAAGATGGCATTGCAGCAACTTCCTAGTTGCTTTGCCCAATGTTTCGTCTCTGAAGAGTTTTGGGACGAAATTAGGGCCTTCCACATTGCTGCAAATTGAGGAGGAACAATATAAAAAGAAACAAAACCAGCCACTCTGGAAAGTAGTGGAGCTCTGTCGCCAGAGAACATTTCAAGAAACAGGCGTCATCTTCAGATGCAGACCTGGTAACTCTGTTATATTTCAAATTGCTTTTCAAGGACACAAATATAACAGAAACGGAAAATTGTTTCTGGCTTACACTATCCAGTCTACGGGCTAGGTTGCCTCTTTCACATTGTAGGATATAAAAAATAATTTCCATCAAATTGGTTTGCACACTTTGGTGGCCACAAACTTCTCTTAAACACTTGATTCAAAAAGACATATATTTCCATGTCTACAGGCTACTAGATGAAATGTTTGACACATGCAGCACTTAGGATACAAGCCCGCTGTTTGTGGAAATAGCTTGTCTGCCTAAAAATAGACAAAAGGTTTCATTGTTTCTAGGAAAAATGAACACAAGTGTGTTTCTTGGACATTGTGATGAAATAACAAGCCCATACCAAAGAGAAACTTTTTCATCCCTTCTATGTCAGAGAAAAACCATATGAACATAAATCAAAGCTGACAATTTGATTTGCAAATGTGTATACGGTTAATGTTCATACAGGTGTATAATGCAGGTGAATATTTTAACTCTTCTATAGCCTGTGTAAAAAGATTGTCATACAATACCTTTTTTGTTGTTTCTGTCTTTTATTTGATATTTAATGCACTATAATGTGTTATAGTGATTTCTCTCTTGACCAGTTGTCAAAAAGTTATAGTTCTTGACCAGTTATTAAAAAGTAGATCAAAATAGTTGATTGAGCTTTCATCAATTAAACAAAGTTTTCCTGATATCTGGGAATTTCTTCCTCACTTTGGAATCTGATATGTACTGCATTGCCTATTTATTGGTTGCTTTTTTTATTCACTTTGTCTGCTTGCTCTGTGAGTAGAGCAAGTATTTTACTGACACTATAAGTTCCCAGTTCTTGAAGACGTGCAGAAGTACCATATCTGATATTAGACATATAATTAAGAAATCTGAGAAGGAAAGAATCTAAAGACTAAATGTAATTCCATTTGTGTGCTATATTGTTGATTAGAAACAATGAATGACACATTGCTACTCTAGTACTTCCATACTTAATTTCAATACTAATATTAAGTCTTGATAGTTTAGGGAAATAAATGCTTGGAACAAAGCCCACAAATATTTTCTGGCATGTTAATTCTGTTATTGGCTGGAATTCTAAGCAATATTCTAATCAGGAAAAGGAAGTAATTTCTATCACTTCAGATTTTAACCTTTCTCACAGGATGCAATCCTGTTCCCAGATTCCTCAAATCTATAATACTACTGTATGTTTTCAGGTGCAAGGGGAAGAGGAGCTCCATTCCATGGTAATGAAAACTATTCTTGACTGTGGAAAAGAAATCAGGATCCAAATAACTGTGTAATTGAAAATTATTTGGGGGAGGGCACTCCAACAGTGTGTGTTATCCAATTGTATTATACACAGCATAGATTAAACTAAGGTCTCTAGGAACTAGAGGTTTAGAAATGAAACAAACAAAATGTTAAAAAGGTATGATATTTATGTAGTTACTTACCAAGCACAAAATATATAAAAGCATAAAATATATAAAAGTAACCAATCCAAGGCATGTCACAACTTTTGAGCACCCCTAATGTTTGAAAATTGAAAGTTGAAATATTTGACATGCCCTAAATTGGATAGCATATGCTGAAAGGTATTAAGGAAGAAGAGGATGGACCCAAGCTAAAATCAGGTTATGCAAGAGAAATTTGAAGAGATAATATTTTTTCCTGATTTAAAAATGTACATTTGAGAACTAATTGGACTTTTTTCACACCTTTCTAAAAGCCTGGGCTTTTTATGCTTTCAGGCAGCTCCTCCTAGAGTCTAGTCTGTCGCACTTAGTTTTCTTAGTAAATCCCATCTTTATTACAGACTTGATTCTGCAGCTGCCTTGCCTATAATTCTTTTGAAGTTCAAATAGCTTCCAACATGGAGTGGACTGCAGACTTTGCCTCTGTGTGTTTTGGTTATGTAACAGATGAGATCATCAGAAGAACTGTGAGATGATCTCAACTGAGGGGAAATGAGAAACTTGAGCAGGAAAGAGAGAATTTTTTAAGCTGTATATAAAAAGTAGCTGCTACTTCCATAGCAGGTATCTTGAAATATCAAGAAAGTATTGTAAAATCATACTACATTTTGTTTTCCCTTCCAACTGGCAAATAATAGATGGAGGATCAGTCAAAGGAGCAGAAGAAACTACTGTAGTCACATTTTCTACAATGTCTTTGATTAGCACTTCATTTTCCCATGTACCTTTGATTCTTCATTCCTCATACTTTGGATATATAGTACAAAGTGTATAGTGTAGTATAGTGTAATGTAATGTAGTATAGTATTAATATTGTATAGTATTACCATGTTTCTCCAAAAAGAAGGCTGGGTCTTATTTTCCTTTGACCCCTTAAAAAACGGCTAGGCCTTCTTTTTGGAGGGTTCTAATTATTGACTCACCTCGCAGCGGTGACACCAACAGCTCCGCCCAGTAGGAGCCCACTGCTAGCCCACTTCTTCTGTGGCCCCTTGCTGCCACTCGCACACATCGCCCTGGCCTTCAGATGCCTGCCAGAAGGACTCTGCAGCAGATAACGGAGCTCTGTTATCGGCTGCAGATGCCTTCCAGCAGGCATCTAAAGGCGAAACGGAGGCCGGGGCGATGCGTGCGAGTGGCGGCAAGCAGCTGCAGAAGAAGGAGAGGCAGGTGTCAGGGTGTGCAAGGCCTGGTAAGTAGAGCAGCTCCATCCCCCATTCCCACCCTAGCTTATTTTTTACCTGTGTGCCTCGCCCCACCTCCTGCACCCTGGGGTGGGCGGGGTCTTAATTAGGGCTAATTTTGTGGGTGGGGCTTAATTTGATTGCATGCGCTCGAAAATATGACCCTTCTTTTCAAGGTGGGTCGTCTTTTTGGAGAAACACAGTAGTATTAGTATAGTATATATTAGTGTATAATATAAAAAAAGCATTCTCAGAAAGGTTTACTATAAGATTTTACTTGGAGTAATACATTGTCCATTTTGCAAAAATGTGGCTAATTTTCTTATTGAGGCAAAATTGCTGGTCTCATATGTACACAAACCTATCAAGAATGTTAGAGCTACTGAATATCTCAGTAGATGGCAGCACCTGCCTGACCTTGTTTGAACTGGATGGGGGCTCAAGTCTCAGTATTTGGATGAGAGACCACAAGGGAATACTAGACTATAGGTTAGAGCAGAAAATCAGAAGCATTATGGAAGAAGGCAGTGGTGGTAATTCACTTCCAAAAGATTTCAAAAAAACTTCATATATGTGTTGATGAAATCACTGTGAATTGACTTCAAGTCAAAGGGGCCTTGATCTTTACTGAGAGAGCCATAACAGCCTAACTTGTACCAAACACGAAGCCATTGGCACATCATGCTTAGCTAAAACTATGAGTTAATAAGTTCAATAAGCTTATTTAACAAACCAGGTTGTAAAATATGTATCTTTAATCTGTCTTGTTTCATCTTCAGAATGGATGTATAGGTGAGCTTGAATACATTAAAAACACTCCAATTTTAAATGTTATAATTATCATATTTATATATGGTCTAATAAGTTGTGTTTCACATGCAGTAAGAAGCTATAATGATAGTCCTATTATCTTTGTAACATATTTATATCCCATCTACAGATACTATTTTTATTTTATTTATTTTTTATTTTATATCAAATTTATATACCGCCCTTCTCCCTGAGGACCTATTTTACAGCCAAATAAAAATATAGACTACAAACATTAAAATACTATTAAAAAGATATATATAAATTTGGCCCCGTAATTAAAAAACAATGACAAACCAATATTTTGTGATTAATTCTGGTTTAGATTTTTTTTAATGGTTTGTTTCTTCTAAATTATAATTAAAATTAATTATAGTTTTGGATTCAAACGTATCAGTACATTTCAGTAAATTAAAGATAGAAGGAATACTATAATAATTATGCTTCTAAATCTTCTCCTCTTGGGTCTATAGGAAGAGAGGAAAAATGCAGACGCTGAAGCCATAGCCTACTTTAAATCTGGATTGGATCTCAGTGTGGCCTGAAATTAAATATAAGACTAATCAATTGATTATGCTGCATCAGTTATTAGAATCTGAATTTATACTACATGCTGTGCCAAAATAAGGAATTGGAAAGCAAAGCCAGTACATTAAAGTGACCTACATATCTGAACATAGTTTAGAACAGGATTGCACTATATTTCTTGGCAGCTACAACTGTGCTGGCATAGACATCTCAGCAATTTATTCTTTGTAGCTGCTTTTCCCTTGGCTCTTTCTCAAAGGAGCTTCGTTTCCAGTTACAAGAAGCAAAGATTTGGGTGCATAATAATTGAGAAGTCAGGTAAATGAAACTCAGAAATAACAGCATGCCATGCATATGTGGGACAAGCAATTTACTTTCTAACCTTTGATAATGTTCAAATGAAATCTCAATTTTCATGATATATTAATGAAAACTGAAGTGTTGCGTTAATGCAGATGAGTGAGCCATTCTTCAAGTCATCAAAAGAGAAAGGAAAAATAATAATTAGAAATCATGCTTGAAAGAACTATCTGTTGTGCTTTTAATGGCAGGTTGGCATTTTTCTCCCACCCCTCAAATCATGCTAGAAGAAAATTACCAGTGAGTCATGATATGCTGTAAGTGCTCCAGCAAGAGCATTTAAGAGTATGATTCATAAATAACTGCTTCAGGAGATTAAAAAAATACCTTACAAAGGCTTCATTTACAGGATGAATGTAATCAGTTTAAGTTTGTAACATGTATTAATTCTAAGTATTTTTAAAGCAATTTACTGGAAATTCACTATCAGTCTCACCCTCTAGATTTTTCTTGGGTAAAATGATATGTCTCAGATGTTTTAGGAATACACCACACAGTAGCTTATTTTGGGGCCTTATCATGGACAGATAGATTTATATACTAATATGCACATTTTCCTAAAGACATCTATGTTGAATATTAAACGTCTATTTCAGCATAATGATGGTAAATCTGGATTCAGAAGAAATTCATGTTTAAACAATCCTGTCTTCAAATCTTGTGTGTGAAAAAGGACCTGCATAAATGATGGGATCTTGGCTGATCATATGATTAGAGTAGAAATACAAAGTATTTCAGCAGGGTCTTTGAACTGCTGGCTTGGACTCAGAATGACACAAATGATTCCAGGCTAAAGAACTTAAGTAGGGTCAGGTCAAAAACTAATTAAACTAAATAAGGTTAATAGGATTATTTCCCATGTACTTAATTCACTCATATATAAAAATTACAACTTAGTGGCAAGTTTTGTAGAGACTTAAGGATTATATCTAAATCCTTTGGAAATCACATGTAGCCTGGTGATTTGGGTTTTTACTGGATTAAAGAAAAGAAAACAGAAAGTGGTAGACAAGTCTTTCATGTAGCCATTGTTATTCTGTCTTAATAGGGATGCTGACACGTAGATCTTGTGGAAGAATAGGCAGCAGCATCAAGATCAGAACAATGTTTACCATTGTTGTATTCCTTTTTTCCCTGCATCTATTTTACTTTCATAAAAGAAAAAAAATATTCACATAAAAAAGATAATTTATTTTATCTTTATTATATAACAAATAATATAAACAATTAAGATAATTATTTAGATTAAAGATAATGAGATAAAATTATCTCATTATTGGTGACCTTTTCTAATTTTTCCTGCTTATTTTACACCCAAATTAATTTTCCTAACATTGAGGTTGTAATATCAACCTTCATGAGCAATTGAAGATATTGGTGGTTAGTGGGATTTTCTATATGTCCCCAGAGCATTTTTAAAAAATTTTTCCCCTATTTAGTATCAGTTTAACTGAACTTTATAGTTATAAAACTCAGTTAAACTCTTCATTATCAGGGGTTGGGTGGGGAAAAAATGGAAAAAATGAATGTATCTTTGGCTCTAATATCTGGTTGTTCCCCTTTCGGAAGCCATAGTCTTTGAAGCAGTATATAAGTCTAAGTGCTATTGGTATTAAAAATGTCTTCTGCCACATAACTCTTATCTTAGCCTTGTCTATCCAGTGCACATTTTTCCAGAAGTCCTGGTGTTTGTTTAGGTATCCATGAGCAAACTTTAGTGTTGCCGTGATGTTCTCTCCTGACAGCAAAGATTTTCTTCTTGTACACCTGTGCGGGTCTGGATGGGGAGAAATAGGCTCAGGCTCAAGCCTTCCAAGACCCAATGGCTGTGCCTCCCGGCATCCCGGTATAGTCAGCTGGTGCCATCGCTGACTATTGGGGGTGAATCTTTGCCCCCCACAGAGAGGGCTCGCAATCTGGGTGTCCTCCTAGATGCACGGCTGTCTTTAGAAGAGCATATGACGGCTGTGCCAGGGGAACCTTTTATCAGGTTCGCCTGGTACGCCAGTTGCGGCCCTTTCTGGATTGGGACACCTTGCGCACGGTCACTCATGCCCTTGTCACATCCCGTCTGGACTACTGCAATGCTCTCTAAATGGGGCTGCCCTTGAAGAGCACTTGGAGGCTCCAACTGGTCCAGAATGCGGCCACGCGGGTGGTTATGGGTGCGACTTGTTGCGCCCATGTGACACCTCTCCTGCGCAAGCTGCACTGGCTCCCAGTGGTCTTCCGGGTGCGATTCAAGGTATTGGTTACCACTTTTAAAGCGCTCCATGGCTTAGGACCCGTGTACTTGCGAGACTGACTTCTGCCACCAATAGCCTCCAACCAGCCAATCCGCTCACACAGAGAGGGACTCCTCAGGGTGCCGTCAGCCAAGCAATGTCAGCTGGCGACCCCCAGGGGGAGAGCCTTCTCTGTGGGAGCTCCTGCCCTTTGGAACGAACTGCCCCCGGAAATACGCAAGATCTCCAACCTCCGCTGTGCCCTTAAGACCCTACTGTTTCGCCAGGCAGGGCTAACTATGTAATTATTTTAAATTGGGAGTTTTAAATTGGGGGTTTTAATCCGGGCCAAAATTGTGTAATATTTTTAATAATTTTAAATTTTGATATTTGTATATTTTTTGTTTTAAAATGGCTGTACACTGCCCCGAGTCCTTCGGGAGAGGGGCGGTATAGAAATAAAATAATAATAATAATAATAATAATAATAATAATAATAATAATAATAATAATAATAATAATAATGCAGGTCTTGAGAATGTTATCTGGGATGAGTTTGATCCTCTGACCGCAGATGACGTGGACAGGATTCTGGGTAGATTGAACGCAACCACATGTTTGTTGGACCTTCCTGGTTAGTGCTGGCTTCCCGGGAGGTGACGCAAGGCTGGCTCCAGGGGATTATAAATGCTTCATTGGGTGAGAGTGCCTTCCCCGCCGCCTTGAAAGAGGCGGTGGTGAGGCCTCTCCTCAAGAAGCCCTCCCTGGACCCAGCAGTATTGGCTAATTATCGTCCAGTCTCCAACCTTTGCTTTGTGGTGAAGGTTGTTGAGAGTGTGGTTGCGCGACAGCTTCCCCAGTACCTGGATGAAACGTCGTATCTGGACCGTTCCAGTCGGGTTTCAGGCCTGGGTACAGCACGGAAATGGCATTGGTCGCATTGGTTGATGATCTCTGGAGGGCTCGCGACAGGAGCTGCTTCTCTGTCCTGGTCCTGTTAGATCTCTCAGCGGCTTTTGATACCATCGACCGTGGTATCATGCTGCACCGGTTGGAAGAGTTGGGGGTGGGAGGCACCGTATTACGGTGGTTCTCCTCCTTTCTCTCCGACCGGTTGCAGTCTGTGTTGACGGGGCAGAGGTTGACCCCGAAGCCGCTCATATGTGGGGTGCTGCAGGGATCGGTCCTCTCGCCCCTTTTGTTCAACATTTATGTAAAGCCGCAGGGCGAGATCATCCGTGGTTTTGGGGTGAAGAACCATCAGTATGCTGACGACACCCAGCTGTACATCTCCACCCCGGACCACCCCAATGATGCCCTTGAAGTGATGTCCCGGTGTCTGGAGGCCGTACGGATCTGGATGGGGAGAAACAGGCTCAGGCTCAACCCATCCAAGACCGAGTGGCTGTGGCTCCCGGCATCCCGGTATAGTCAGCTGGTGCCATCGCTGACTATTGGGGGTGAATCTTTGCCCCCCACAGAGAGGGCTTGCAATCTGGGTGTCCTCCTAGATGCACGGCTGTCTTTAGAAGAGCATATGACGGCCGTGCCAGGGGAACCTTTTATCAGGTTCGCCTGGTACGCCAGTTGCGGCCCTTTCTGGATTGGGACACCTTGCGCACGGTCACTCATGCCTTTGTCACATCCCGTCTGGACTACTGCAATGCTCTCTAAATGGGGCTGCCCTTGAAGAGCACTTGGAGGCTCCAACTGGTCCAGAATGCGGCCACGCGGGTGGTTATGGGTGCGACTTGTTGCCCCCATGTGACACCTCTCCTGCGCAAGCTGCACTGGCTCCCAGTGGTCTTCCGGGTGCGATTCAAGGTATTGGTTATCACTTTTAAAGCGCTCCATGGCTTAGGACCTGGTTATCTACGGGACCGCCTGCTACCACCAATAGCCTCCCACCGGCCAGTACGCTCCCATAGAGAGGGGCTTCTCCGGGTGCCGTCAGGCAAACAATGTCGACTGGGGGAGAGCCTTCTCTGTGGGGGCACCTACAATCTGGAACGAGCTCCCCCCGGAGATACGGGGGATCCCGGATCTACGCACCTTCCATTGCGCGCTTAAGACTTTTTTATTTCATCAAGCTGGCCTGGCCTAAATCTTCTCCCCTTTTTAAATGTAAATTTTAATTTGTTTTTAAATTATGGGGTATTTTAAATTTAGCCAAATTATTTAATTTGTTTTTAATTTATTTTAAATTTTTGTATTTATGTGTTTTATCTTGTGGCTGTTCACCGCCCTGAGTCCTTCGGGAGAAGGGTGGTATAGAAATTTAATAAAATAATAATAATAATAATAATAATAATAATAATAATAATAATAATTATTATTATTATTATTATTATTATTATTATTATTATTATTATTATTATTATTATTATTACACCTCCCATGTATATCTAATGTGCACAGTTTCTCTCAAACAGTAGACTTTCACATATTGACATCAATACTGGCAAGAGCTACTTGTTAATCACATACTTGTTAACTTCTGGAGTTTTTCAAGACTTCTTTCAACGTCTTTCATTCAGCTCTTATTCCACATTTTGTAAGATATCTTGACCTGGACATGTTGGCAGTTGTTTGAAATCTTCTTCACTTGTAGATGATATTCTAGACAAATGGAATGTTTGATATCCAATTGTTGCCAGTCTTTTAATATCCTTCCCAGACTCATATGTATCTATAACCTTTGTTCTGAAGCCCTACGTGTCTTCAATACCATATACTTGTACAACAAAGAGCAAAGCATACAGATATTTGATCATATAGTTTGATGTCTGAAGTTTCAGTAAGACAGGTTTCTCCCAGATCTTCTCTATTGAGGATCTAATCATTTGCACCTGATACATCTGATTCTAATTTTGGGTATTTGAGATAGTACTTAATGTAGGTTTGTACTACATTTTCCACATGTGATATGTACACTTACGTTTATTTAAGTTACACAGTGGAATACAGAATGTAAATGATGTTTATTATATCTTTTTATCAATGTTGAAATGAAGATCAAATATCTGTATGTTGAAATATGTTGAAAAAATTTAAAAAACCCCTCAATGGGTGTATTTACTTCTTTGCATGACTGTATACAGACTATTTGTTTATTAATTTAGTATAGAACATACCTTTTGTAGTATCTGTAGTTTCCATGCAGGGAGGGCACTTTAGGATAATTGTCTTTATCTTCTTATATATCAACTGGAAACTTGTTAAGTAGACATATTTCAAGTTGTGATATAGCTACAACGAGTGGGCTGAAATTCAACAGCATTGCAGAAAACCTAATATCAGTGGCTGTAACCTACTAGATGTCCTCTACAGAAACACCAAAGTGACTTTGTGGACTGCTGAGACTCAGTCTGTTGCAATTGGCATCAGTTGCTCCAGGCAAGTAATCACAAGAAACTGACCTTGGCAAAAAGCACATTTTACACTTCAGTGCTATTCAATTGTCTGTGTGTGAGAGAAAAAAAAACAAGCAAGCAAGAGGGAAAGAGCTGGCACTGTCCACACGTCTAAAAATTAAACTTTCTGAGATGAAGTATTAATGTATGTGAACAACTTTGGAAATACTGTATTTCTGGGAAGGATATTTTACAACCCCCTTTCCTCTCCTCAAATAAAATGACAAAAAGCAGCTATTTTAAAAATATCTCTCTTCCATTGTGCACAACTCTCAACTATTTTTAGTTCCTAATGTTGCCAGACATACTATATTTCAAAGTAAAATTTGTTTGAAAATTATGGTGCATAATTTCCAGTTTGGTTTGCACTTACCACACTCTGAGTCAATCCCTGTATCTAGATCAGAGCAAGCACATATGCCACTCATTGCAGGTAACAAAAATAAATATGGCTTGATGCTTATTTATTGGACACCAGCAAACATCAGAACAGTTAATTGACAGAAACAGGACAAAGGCAGACAAAAAAACAAAACAAAAAGAATCTCCCCTTCCCCCTGCAAACAAGCATGAATTTAGATTATCAATGTATTTATATTAGCATATACATCAAAAGAACACAATTATTTAACGCTGTTGAAAACAAAATTGTTGGTAATTAGCATGAATAATCCCAAAGAGAATAGTCTGGTTATTCCAGTTTTAATTTGTTAATATACATAACAGCAGAATGGAGATGAAAAGCAAGACACCAGGTGATCCTCTATTCTGCAACATTAAAGGGACAATTTGGTGGATGGGGATAATTATCCTAAATAAAATTTAGGATTTCTTTTTAAAGCACTTTTAGAATTATTAGAAAATCAGGCCTTAACATGAATCATAACTACAGGTTGAACTTTTGCAAACATTACTGCTAGATGTGTCTTCAAGTTACAATTTTGCTGTTGAAATGTACCATTAGGAACAGAATGTTGGGCTAAGGTTCTGCAGTTCAGGACACGTTCGGTGCAATAAAAATTTTGGGGAAACTTGTAGCCTTGCCCTCCTCCCTCATTTTATTCTCTCTCCCCCTCCCCCACTTATTGGACATCTTTCATTGCCAATCCTTGCCACCTTTGCTTTCTTTATTTTCTAAAAGTATTTTTGTGGTCTGCGATGTGAAGGTACAACTCTATGTGGCATTCAGAGAGCCTTTATGTGATCTCATTTGATCCCACTTGGAGAAACAAATATGCTAAGTGCAAGTGACAGTGAGTTCACTCTGCAGCACATCCATTCTTTAGAAGTGAAATGTAGTCTGGTATTTTAAAACTTTTTAAGGCCATGGAACCTGTTAAAAAAAAAAACTAGGACTTTGATCAAGTGAGCAAAATCTTGAGTGATAAGAGAATTAGCTACATGGAAGCCCATCAAATTGTCATACAACCCTAAATTGTGCAGAACACAGGTTGAAAAACCCTTGTGCATAGTGTCGAGATCAGAAGAAGTCATTACTCCTCTTTGTTATTCTGCATTACTCGGATCACATCTCGAGTTATTGTGTCCAGTTCTGGATATCCAATGTTAAAATGATTATTGTTCTATGGTGGTCATCCTTCAGATTATCAATCAAATCAATCAAAATGACGAGGCAGGAGGGAAAAAACTTGCAAGGAATAGTTTGAGGTGATGAGGATGTTTACTTTTGAGAAGACTGTGGGGATATATGTTAGCTATTTTTAAGTATTTGACGGATTGTTTTGCAAATGATAATGGTTAAGAATTGTTTAGCTTTGATCCAGGAAACGGAACAAGAAACAATTGGTTTAAATAACTTACACTTCGTTCACAAAACCTGTCCAGAGTGGGATCTGAGTAACTGGGAAGGAAGGAAGGAAGGATGGATGCCCTACTGGAAAGAGCTGTTCAATACCTCTGTGGCCGGAGCTGGAGGCATTTCTTTCATTGGAGATATTCAAACTGAACTTACTCAGTCATCTGTCAGGGTTGTATAATTGTAGACTGCTGCAGAGTGTTGATAGTCTCCTAAGGTTGATCCTTTTCAACCCTTACATTCTATGTACAGAGAAAAAAAGAATATGTGATAATAATGGGAAAAGACTGAAACACTGAGAAACTTTTAAGAAGGAATGGAGAGCAGAGTGTTAAAATGTATAACAAAAATCGAATAAAGTAGGGAGAAAGCCCAGAATAACATTACTATAGTTGTACAAAATTATAACATGTAAATACATAATGTAGAAGTAGTCTTTCAGTTTGGAACCCTAGAATGCATAAGAACCAAGTTTTATTTAAAGAAGTTCCCAAGAAGTCTTATTTAAGATTAGATTTGGATTTTCTTCTGCAATGTCACAGTTGAAGGTTCAGGGTACCATACAAATTGCTGATTATATATTTTTACTTATGTGTTTATGTGTTCATCGTGCAATATATGAGAGTGTGTGTGGATGTCTTGTTTCTAGTATAAGAAATTTATAAATTTGCATAATAATATTTAAATGAATAGTTTTTTTAATGAAGATGACAGGGTACCATTTGTAAATTTTTTAAGAAACAAAAATTAGCTTATTAGTATTTTTGCAGAGAGTGGTAAAAATCAAATCTCTTTCTTTTTCTAAATCCCCAGATCAGAAAAATACAGATCACAGACATCAATATCTCTAGATAGTATTTTGAGAACCCTAAAGTTGAATGAATGTTTTTTTCTAAAAAAATTAGAAATGACTGAAATTTCAAGAGACTTCTTTGTATTTTGTAGAGTTTGCGTGAGATCACGGAGAAGAGAGTTTTGAAACTAGTTATATTTTAGACAACGGGAAAAAAAAACTTTTTGGTATCTCTGCGTTAAGTTGCACAGTTGTGCTTAGTACCTGCAATGATTATATGTCATGTAGCTGCTTCATAAGATGCTCCTAACTGTCTGCTGAAGCAGCTTGAGGCCCAGCTTCTTAAGACCTTAAGAAATCTCTAGATGAAAATAAAAGAAGAGATTGCAAATCAAGACTTATTCAATCTAAAAAAAACAAAAAACAAATGTCAATAGGCAAATATAACCAATACAAAAAAGTGAATAAGAAGTTGAAGTAGTAACAGACTCCTTTTTCAGGAGGAAAGTCTCAGAAAGTTCACAAGCATAATGATTGTAGCTATGATACAAAGAAAAGTTATAGGAGGAAGAATATTATAGCTATACACCAAATGTGGAAGTGAAGGGTCAGTTACACTGACAACAAAGGTATGTGTTTTCGAGCCCAAGGTTTGATATATGGCTGTGAAAGATTGAACACGATAAATTGGTATCTTTGCACTGTGTTGTAAAAATTGTTGATAATATTTTGAATTGCAACAAGAACAATTGTCAGAATACCATTAGACTGCTCACTGAAAAATTAATAATAAAACAAAAGTGTAACTATTTTGGACATATAATACAAAGTCAAGAGTCATTGGAAAAGAACCTGATACTTGGAAAAGTGGAAGGCCATTGAAAAAGAAGCTGACAGAAGACAGGTGGCTCAATATTATCACTGATGACAGAAGCCTGAGCTTGTAAGAATTCAAAGAGGCAGTTGCTGACAGATAGTCCTGACAAAGGGATATCCCTTGGGTACTGAAGAGTTAGAAGTGACTGAATAACTACACCATCGCCACCGCTTCCACCTAAAATTACACACTGAAGCCAATAACAACATGGTTTAGTAGAACTTACAGAAGAGGCAAGTGTCTCATATTAGTTGTTGAAATTGTAAAGGACAATGAATTTTAGATTTTTAATGAAACAACCAAAGTTATTACAGTGTTTTTGATATTGAGAATTATTGTTAGCAAAGTGGTCTAATGAATATTTTTTCAAAACATGCTATGTTTGGTTTATAATTAATTTTTCCTCCCTGGTATTCTTGGTTTTTGTTTTCTTTTAAAAAAATATTTAGCGACTTATTTTAAATTGATGAAGTCATCAGAGTTGCTACAAGGATAAATTTTAATTAGTGTTTTGTAAAGCACTTTCTTATATAAATAAGATTTTCAGAACAATTGTAATGTATTGAATTGACTGTTCACAGAAAAACAAAATAGGAAAAAATGATGATACATAGCTGTAAATTTGAACAAATTGGAGTAGCATATGTGATCATTGAGACAATTGAACAGACTTTGTGATTTCAATTCAGGAGAGGGGCACTCTAAATTGGGCGGACTACTAGGTAGGTAGGTAGATAGGTAGATGATAGATAGATAGATAGATAGATAGATAGATAGATAGATAGATAGATAGACAGATAGATAAATTCTTCCACTGTAGTAGGTCAGTATTGCATTCTTGGCTGAAAGAAATGGGAAGAATGGCTTGGATATCTAACTATTTATTGTTGTGTTTAGACTGTTTATCACTTAAATCCCTGAATGATATATCAATGACAAAAATGTTATAACCATTTCAATCATGCAAACATATAAAATATGTTTATAATAAAATTTAATATGATAAAATCTTATATTAAAATAGAATCAAATCAAATTGATGAAAGATTTAAAAAATCAAAACAATTTAAGATTGAAAAGTATTTTTTAGCTGACCAGAACCTGGCTAAAATAAAGACAATCCTATTATTGTGTTCAGAAGTAACTTCTGCAGAGGTGGCACAACTAGCTAATTAAATAAATAAATAAATTTATTTATTTATTTATTTATTTATTTATTTTATTATATTTTTATACTGCCCTTCTCCCGAAGGACTCAGGGCGGTGAACAGCCATAATAAAACAATATACAAGACGAATTTAAAAACCATATTAAAATAATTCAATTTTGGCCGAATTTAAAATTCCCATTCTAAAACCCTTATAAAACATATTAAAATCCATATTTAAAACCCAATTAAAATGATTGTCCCATCAGACCGGCTTGTTGGAATAACAGGGTCTTCAGCACACGACGGAAGGCACGGAGGTCGGGGATCCTTCGTATATCTGGGGGCAATTCGTTCCATAGGGCAGGAGTCCCCACAGAGAAGGCTCCCCCCCTGGGAGTCGCCAGTTGACATTGTTTGGCCGACGGCACCCTGAGGAGGCCCTCTTTGTGGGAGCGTATCGGTCAGTGGGAGGCAGTCAGTGGCAGCAGGCAGTCCTGTAAATATCCAGGCCCTAAGCCATGGAGCACTTTAAAGGTGGTAACCAACACCTTGAAACGCACCCGGAAGACCACTGGGAGCCAGTGCAGCTCGCTCAAGAGAGGTGTTACATGGGAGTGACGAGTCGCCCCCATTATCACTTGCGTGGCCGCATTCTGGACTAGTTGGAGCCTCCGGGTGCTTCTCAAAAAATGTTTAATTAATTTTCTTAACTTCAGATTTCTGATAAGAATAGTAGTTTTTAATTTCCAAAATGCAATGGACCTAATTTCATGGGGCTAATGTTTACAAGGCCATATTTTATTCATGTATTATACAATAGAGTTCATTATATGCTGCTTTTCTACATGATTATTAGGACAGTCCAACGTAATGAGCATGAGAAAACTTAAAGATAAAGTTTCTTTAAGTGTATGATCCAGTGTCAAATCATACAATTGTTGTCTCCTTTATTTTCATAATGTGCCATATAAAACCACTGTGATAGTCTGCTCTGTGCGATTCAAGGTGTTGGTCACCACCTTTAAAGCGCTCCATGGCTTAGGACCGAGGTATATACGAGACCGCCTTCTGCCATCAACAACCTCCCACCGGCCAATACACTCCCACAGAGAGGGGCTCTCATGGTGCCGTCGGCCAAACAATGCCGACTGGCGACACCCAGGGGGAGAGCCTTCTCTGTTGGGGCACCAGCCCTCTGGAATGAGCTGCCCCTAGAGCTCTGTCTTAGCCCCGACCTGCGTACTTTTTGCCGCGCCCTTAAGACCCTCTTGTTCCAGCAAGCCGGACTAGCCTAATACGAATTTTATTATGGGTGTATGTGTGTTTTAATTCGGCCAAACAATGCTGACTGGCAACACCCAGGGGGAGAGCCTTCTCTGTGGGGGCACCAGCCCTCTGGAATGAGCTGCCTCTAGAGCTCCATCTTAGCCCCGACCTGCGTACTTTTCGCCATGACCTTGTTCCAGCAAGCCAGACTGGGCTAATACAAATGTTATTATGGGTTTATGTGTGTTTTAATTTGCGGGCCAATTTTATAAATTGATTTTAATTTGGTTTTAAATTTTATAAATCTGTCTGTTTTAATATGGCTGTACACCACCCTGAGTCCTTCGGGAGAAGGGCGGTATAGAAATCTAATAAACTTCAAACTTCAAACTGCTGTTTTACAAACATAGTTTCTGAATTTTTTCAGACAGTGAAATAGATGTATCTTTTTGGATCTTGGTCTATCAACTGGTCCATTGGACTGAATTGTATACAACATATACATTCTACATATTTCTCTATATACAGTTGCCCAAATGCATTCCATACTCATTAATTTGTGAATGAGTATTCCTGCAAGTTATTCCAGTATTTTTCTGCTAGCTCATTTAAATAGGCATCTGGAATATTTTTCACAGGATTGCCTCTCACCTGATAATAGCTCCAAAAGCCAGCCCCCAAATGCAACATGTTTCATTGGATCTGGACCATATACACCTTGTTTGGTCATGGAGACAGATACTAGATGGATTGACCTCTGTATTTGGTATTTGTTCTGATTTTAAAAAGTATTGGAAGATGTTGGGAAAATTACGTGATATCTATTCATGACTTACAGTACAGACACCAGTAATATTGTAATTTTGTTAATCTTGAACTATTCAATCCATTGACTCCATTTTGCTTTCATGGGCATTTAACATAATGCTGTGCAAACAAAGCAAACCAAAATAAAGCTACTACATTCAGATATTCCTGAACAAGGCTTATAATTAATATCCCATTGGCAATTCCCTGCTGTTTCAAGCACCATGTTTTCTCCCTTATTCAAATATAGAGCATTGGATGATGAGATTTATTTTGTTTGGAAGTGTGGCTTTGTCAAAACCTCCAAAATGTCACTGTGAGATTAATCAGACTCCCTGAAAAAGTTCAACAGACCTGGTATTTCTTTTGCAATTATTGGTTTTATTTGGTGTGCTTCTTGGAGCAGATCTTGATGCTTAAATGATACTTTTTTTACAAGAGGGGTATGTTTTACCAAAGATTGGAGCAATTGATACGACATTGGGAAGAAGGTGATTGGGGGCAAAATTATTATTTCATTAAATGATGTTGCACTTTTCTTAATCATTTCTAGCTTTAGTTTCTCTTTTTGCATCTGTTATCAGATGTTCCAGTTAATAAATTTGCTTCCAGAAGTCAGTTTTTTTTAAAAAAATAATCCTAATGGCATTTCTGTTAGCTGCAAATATTTCTTCTTTGCTATTAGGGACTGAAAGTATTGTGAGGCAAATATGTAGATTTTCATGTTCTAAACCATCATTCATTCATTGAGCTATTCGAAATGGAAATTGCTTTTAATGCCAGTTTACAGCTTCTAGTAAATAAACTATTATTTTTCACTAGATATTATGAATGTGTGGTGCTTCAATTTGAAAAGAGTTTGTACAAAACAGTTTCTTGGATTTCCTTTCCAAACAAAATAGTTCCTTCTTAAGAGTGAAGCAAAGTGCTAGGTTGCTTTGCCATCAATTTATTCTGGAGTTTGCACTATGTGAGAAGCGTTCCAAAGTGCTGGTTGAAATTCTTCCAGTTGGGCAGCTTTGGGAAATGATGCATGATTGCTTTCAGTGTACATCCAGTCTTCATTGGATGATCCTAAGCATTAATTTACTAGCATGTGAAATTAAGGAAATTGTTTGCATACTCTGTCACATCTTTTTTCTTTAATATTGGTGTATAGACTGATCTCTATCAATCAGTTGGTCATTGGGTTGCTTTTGTTTGGTTAAAATCTTTACAGATACTAGTCTTCCAACTAGGAATGTCCAGAGTGCTGATCTGACTTCATCTTCCAGGGTTCTTAGAGGTAAATAGAAATAAGTTTTATGATATCTTAGATATTGCCAGTTCTACAACACAGAATTTCAGGATACTCCTTCCATCTTTGTATGATCTTCTTTGAATCAGTTATTCTCTGTCCATTAGCATTCCTTAGCATACCAATTCAAAATTGGAACATCCTCCCAAGTTAAGAAATCTTTTGGAAGATTTTCCTTGTTTTTCTATGTCTATTTCCATTTTTAATGTCTGTACAGATGTTGTTGTATATTGTTTCTTGTCTCTTTTAACAGCTGTCTGAAATGCTTTGTTAAATTCCTTCCTGAGATCTTTGTCTTTCTTGGCTTTGGTTTCTCTTCTCTTCTTGGCAATTTTCACTGTCTGTACTGACATCCAGTTTAGTTTCTTCTGTTCCTTGGTCTTTGGCAGTCTCTTTTCACAGTCATTCTTAACAATTTCTTTGATTTCATTCCACAGTTCCTCTGGTTTTCTATCATGAGACTCAGAATCTCAAACCAATTTTTATATTCTCCTTGAAAACATCAAGATCACATCAAGAAACCAGTTGGCTTTGTTTTTCTGCTTTAGCTTAACTTGGAACTTGTACCTGAGCAGTTTGTAATCTCTTCCATAATCAGTCTGTGGCCATCCCTTTTCGGTTATAACTGATACCCTGCCCACTACAGAACAGAGATTGGAGAGGAAGGGATTTCAATAGACTAATCTATTTGCGTAACATATCCCCAGCCTCAACTTGCCAGCATGTTCACATTGCTTTTGATGTATACAAGACAGTAAACAGGCACTTGCACATTCTGTGGTTCTACAGAGAGTGGTTAGGAGACAAGGAAAAAAAAAGGTGTAAAACTGAGTGGTCTTGTTTCTTTCCAGCTGGAAAGCAGTCTCAGTTATTTGATTTACAACTTAGTGACCATTTGGCTTAGCGACAAGAGTTGCTGGTCCCAATTAGTATTGTTATGTAAGCACTGCTTGTAGTCAATTTGATTTCTGTTCATTCTTTCTGTTAATGTCCATGTATAGAGATGTCTTTTTGGTTTTTTTGAAAAAATGTTTTGGCAATGAAGAAAACATTGGATTGACAGAAACTGATGAGTTGGTCTCCTGCTTTGTTTCTGTTTTCTTGGCCATACAGTCCAAACGCTGTATGTTTTTTTCCTTGCTATTTTAATTTTGGCATTGCAGTCTCCAATCAAGAGCAGCACAATTTGCTTGTATGTTTTGCCAATTTCAGATTGAGCTTGACCATAACAACTTCCTTCACTTCTGTATCAATGAATGGAGCACAAACTTTGGTAACCATCATGTTAAATGGGTTGCCTATGAAAACTAGTATTTTTCAATTTTTGACTGCCCTGTACCCTATCTTATATTGCCATATTGTTCCTACAATGAATGGAACACCATTCCTTCTTTGTTTTTCATGATTGATAGCAATCACCTCCAATCCATTTCATTTGTTGATACCTAAGATGCCAAAATATAGTTGATTCATTTAATCTTTCACTGTGTTTCTTAAGTTCCATGTTCCTATTGCCCTTTTTTTCTTTTCAATTTTGAATTAGTTTCTGCAGCAGTTAGACATCCAGCAGGCTATAACACCATTAATACTCCACAAACAATCTTCTGCTCATCAGTAGCAGTTATTTGAAGAACCACCTATACTGATCCATCCTATCAGGAGAGGCATGTTACAGGCTCTTGTCTGCTAAGGAGTTCCAGCTGATGCACCCAGGAAATGAGCCTTTCCTGCCAAAGCACCTGCCATTTAGAGCATCATTCTCCCCAAGGTGAAACTAACTGTACTGACTATCTGGAACCCTTAAAATGTGATTTCCTCAGCAGGCTTGGGGATTTCATAGTAATAAGGTTCTGCTGGTGTGGCTCCATTGTATGTGCACTTTCCAATGATCTTATTTATGTTTAATTGTTTCAATACTTATTTCAGATTTGTTTTTAATTGTTTAACACAATTTAAATACCATCCACAGTCATATTAATGAGAAAGTGATTATATAAATTTGAATTAAAATAAATATGTAAATAAATAAATAAATAAATAAATAAATAAATAAATAAATAAATACATACATACATACATACATACATACATACATACATACATACATTTTGAGTGCTATCCAGCCTGAGGGATCCGGTTCTTCTACCATTATTGGTCATTCTATTTTGTCCATTCATGTAATTTTCTTAGTAAAATACAGGATTGGTTTAAACTTTTCTCTCCCCAACAATATAGGATGGTGCATTTGCCATTGTTGCTAATGTAATCATCCACTTCAGCCATGATGGCGAACCTATGGCACATGTGCCCGAAGTGGCACCCGGAGCTATGTCACCTGGCTCATGAGACTTTGCCCATTCTTGGTGCACATGCACACACAACAATCAACTGGCCTTCGTGTGTGCGACAGTACCAGAAACTGGAAGAGTTGGTCTTCCATTTTCCTGCGTGATCATGCGCACCGGCCAGCTGATTGTCGTGCATGCATGTGCACCAGAAACCCAGAAGACTAGCTGACCAACATGCATGTACGCACCAGAAACCAGAACTTCATTTTCGGGGCACGCATGCACCCTGGGCAGCTCCTCTTCTGGGTTGCGGGCCAGACAAGTGCTCCCTTTTCGGCACTCGGTGCCAAAAAGGTTCGCCATCACTGATTTACAGCATCTTCCTATAGTACTGTCGTCTGATATAGATACCTACTAGCTTTGCCTGGACAGCTGGGATGACTTTCATACATTGGACAACCCTGTTGGGAGAATATATACTTGGGGCACATGCCAGCATTTTCTGCTCAACCCTCTCAGGAACAACTCCCCTTTCTGCTTCTGCATTTATTGTGAATACTTTGTTAACATTTTAAAAACTAAACAAACTAGATAATTTAGAAATGGACAAAATAAAGTGTGTGTGTCTGTGTGTGTTTAACAGTGAACTGATCTTGAATTGTGAGTTGGTAAGAAATATTCATGAATATCTGGCACAACTTGAATTCCCCTTCTACTTTAAGGTCACTTCAACATTCAAAACCTCTTCTAGTCTGGAGCATTCTTTCTCTAGATATATGCTAATACACTGTGAAAGTGTTCATCATGCCTGGATGGATCCTGCTGATAAACTACTGCCTGGAGATCTTTCCAAGTGCTAATGTGTCAAAGTGCCTCCGAGCACAGAATGAACATCATTAGTGCTTTCTAAAGGTCGTATCTGCTGAAGTTAGCTCGCACAGTCCGGGATAGATATTCTTTTTGAAGGATTTGGAGAGGATTTTTGGAACCAAGCATTAAAGAAAGAAAATCTGAATTGTTGGGAGGGGGTTGTAGAAAACTGCCTAATTGGTAATATGTTTTTTAAGAAGTAGCACTATTAACTTATTTCACAGTTTTGATATTCTTGGATCCTTTGAAATATTGCAAAGTTGAATTATTCTTAAAGCTGTTTAGGTGATAACAATATAAAAATATAACAGGTGAGATCCAAGGTCTAGTATTGATAAAATTATAATGATATAATTGGCCAAACTAAATACAAGCCATGTTTTTCTTTAAAAAAAGAGATAGTGGAATAGAGTTTATTACTACAAAAAGAATTAAGATTTAGACTTTACATTAATCAGAAAAGCAACCTCTTCTGGGTTAGCGCTGGATGAGGAGATTACATTTTATTAAATAAAATGGAAAACTGATTTGATAGCAACATGAGTAACATAAGTGAATAATAATTAATACTCTGAGATGAAAATTAGCTAAAATAATCAAACACAATGAACAGCCATCTTGGCAAATGAATCCAATATTTCATTTTGGAAATTTAATTTAATTTAATTAATTCAATTTATATGCTGCCCCTCTCTGAAGACAAAGTAAAACATTATGTGACAGTTTTGAATCTAGGAATAAGTGTAGCCTTTATAAAATAAATTACATTTATGTGTTAACAATCTTTCTTTTAGGTTTTCCTATTAATTGATCAATATGCAATCAAGTTTTTAACAGTATTGTAACCTTATGATTCAAAAAGATTCCTACAGCATGACTAATCCATTAACTAAATGTTACCATATAGTTTAATACAAGTGACGAATTTCTTACGGTAATATTACTTCTTTTTGTAGCCTTATATATGTTTAATGTCCTTTTCCATTTAACCAGCATATCTAGTTCTCTTACATTAATTAAGAGTATTTTTTTAATCCTGCATTTTTACATTAATTTTGTTTTTAATGTTTTATTTTCTAGTTTATTAAAAATGAAATGTATATATTTAGTCCTCAGAATAAGCGAGTACTTACTCAATCCTTAATGTGTGTATTCTTGTTCCTTTTTTCAGACAACAGTAATATAACTACTGCTATTATTCCTAGTATTGTGCTTTAGTAATTTTATGTGCCAGATATTATAGCAGTAATATATAATAATTTTGAATACATATTGTATCTTCACTGCTAAGAAATCTATATATATTGAATTATTTTGCTTTCTACAGTAAATGATTTTTACCCTATCCTATTTTTCTACTAAGCACTTTATTTTTTTAACATATAATTCATTTTAATTTTTTTAGCTAAAATCATATTTTCATTTTTAAAATTAATTTAATTTGTAAAAGTTTGTTTTAACTGTAGTTATTATTTTAGAATATATAAAATCAATTCCAAAGCTAAATCTTATTCATTTAAGATTTTTATATAGCTCCAATCACCAGGGGTGGGCTTCAAAAATTTTAGCAAGGGGTTCTCTGCCCGGTTGCTGGGTGGAGGTGGCCATGATGGGCATTGCCTAGTTGGCCTCCTGCACAGCGGCAGGGGGCGGCAGAGTTTTTTGCCCTCCCCGGGCTCAGAAGACTTTCCTCGAGCCTCTGGGAGGGCGAAAACTAATCCTTCCCGAACTTCCAGTAGGTCTGTTTTTCACCCTCTCAGAGCCTCTACATGTGCCCTGCACTTACCTGCATCCAAAATTGGCTGTGTGGGGACTCCTGGGAGGGGTGGGGTGGGTGGGGGCAGCCAGGAGTGGGATTTGGGGGTTCTCCAAATTGCACAGAATCTTAGCTAGAGGTTCTCTCGAACCCCTGCATACCCCCAGCAGCCCACCCCTGCCAATCACACAACTTCGGGTAGTACACGAGATTCTGAAAATGCAATCTTATTAAATAATATAATCTAATAAAAGCAATATAAAATAGATGTCTAGTAATAACTGATAGGTCTTCCTGTAATTTCTTTGATTCTCTCCATTTACCTCATTCATTGTCTTCTTCCTACTTTCCTTAGTCTTAATTAAGGCATTATTAATTTTTGAAAATACTCACTTTACTTTTAAAAGAATTATGTCTTAATTTTGTTGTAACTTATAAATAAGAAAAAATGAATTAAAGTAGATATTTTATTTACTCCCCAAAGTTATAAATTCAACTGAACAGTAGTAGATTTCATTGATGCTAGAAATAGATTTAAATTTAAGTTTCTTGCTATTTTATACTGAGTATAAAATGAGTAATACAATTGGGCTATTTGATCTATATATAGGAGATTTGTTCAGTCTGAATGTTTTGGATGTTAAGTGTAACTTTATCCAATTAATACTTTAAAAAATACAGCACCACTTATAGGGAATTTCTAAAACAAAATGTCACTTGAAATGATTGGGGTTTTTTTTTTCTGGAAAAGAAAGGTGCAACCCTCTTAATAACTAACTGAGAACAAAGGTTCTGTTTTTGCCCATAGTCAAAAAAGAGGAAAACATTTAGGGCATATCCGCATTTATTGTTTAAGTAACTACTTCTGTCCTTTGCTCGTGGAACTTAATGCTAAACTAGTTTAAGAAAATGCTGTCTAGATTGAGATATTTTGGCAAGTCACCATGCCAGTGGACAATTCTTACATTACTGTGCCCTCACTTCTTTTTTTACCTAGAAAAAATAAGTACTTTCTTTCCTGTGGATGGCTCTCCCTGGACACACACAAATGTATGCACACATACACATGTATATATAAAGTTGCAGCATGAAAGTGCATGTAGGCATAACAATCCAGAAAGTGTAATCATTCTACCTCAGATAGCTAAAAGGTTAATAAAATGGTATATCCCTGGATTTGCTTAAAAAAAGAGAGAGGACTAGTTACCTCAGGAAAAGGAAATAATAATTTTAAAAAGTTCTGCCAGGTTCTCCTTGAAGGCAAGAATTTTATCAATTGTGCTATTGCAGTATTTTAAGGGAACATGGGGAACACTGACTCTGTTGAAGTCATTCCCTCTTCTGCCAAGTAGTCAATGAACTCCTGGAATTAGCCTGCAACAAACTGCTGTTGAAAGTGGACAGGAGTGAAAAGTGGACTTCAGAATTGGAGCAGAAAAATACGCCCTGAATTATCATAATCAGTTTCTGCCTTCCAGTAATGATTGTCTGCCAGTTCTAGCAGTGGGACCACTGTGTAATGCAGCTTAATGCAATCTGGGGCTATATCATTTATTCCTTGCTGCCTCAGAAACAGATAAAGATTGAATATTTTCACTCCTCTGTTTCTGGAGTGCTTTGAAATTGTAACCAACCACGTAAATTCTCAGATTACTTCATGGAATTATTTCCAGGTTAAGGTTTCAAAGAAATCCTATCCACTGGGTGAAATTTAAAGTACAGTTTCTGCCACTGTTTTGTATGCTTTAGCAGAATTTGGAAGTATAAAGTTTGTTTTTATCATTGGTTTGTTTAGTTTGTAAAGATAAGACTTCAGAGGAAATGAACTGATCAGTTTGAAACATGATGTCATGGAGCGTATTGATTAGTTCTAGAGAACATAAGAGATAGGCTTTCCTGTCTTTTATGCTTATACTTTTTATTAGATTCAATAAAATTTCTTGTTGCATTTCAAACACTTTTTTCGCAGAAGCATTTCAGTTAATGTCTTTGAAAAACTGCATTATATAGCATTTAACTTAGCACTCTGTTGTTACATATGAAAGTGATGTTACAGAAATTCACATTATTAGTAATCTAATGAATAAAATGTGTTGTGCCTTCAGACTGATACAAAGACACATTGGTTCTCATTTTTAAAATATATATTGCAAACCTTTTACATTTTATAACTGAGGTGTGTAATAGTACTAGTCGATAAAAACATGTAACCAGTAGTGTGAAGAAATAATTTTTTTAAAATGAAGCAAGGTCAGGGTTAGATCTGGATCTTGTTAGAAAAGACTTAAAAGGAAAAGTCAGCTAATGTCACAGGTAACCAGGGGTGGGATTGATGTTCAAGACGGAAGAGAATTTGAATGGCAGTGCCCCTCCCTTGTGCTTGTGAGACTAACTAAAATTGGGTTTCTTTATTTTCTCTACATCTAGCTGGCAATATGAAAATGAGATAGGGTGATATTTATCTGAACAGAATACATCCCTGAATTTAAGAAGACTATATTCCCTGTATATAGTTTTATCAATTTTAGTACGCAATATTTGGATCCAAAATAGGCAAAAGTTGCTTATTGCCTATATCAGTGTTTTTCAAACTTTGCAATTTTAAGATGTGTAGACTTTAAATTCCAGAATTCCCCTACCAGTATGACCTACTTGCTGTACTTGTTGAAAGGAATTTAAATGAATTGTTCCCTTTTTTGGACTCATGTCAGAACAGCTTGAACTAACAAAATGCATGTTTAAATTAAGAAGGCATTAAGAGGTGGTCATATGTGGTTGTACACCATATTACTGTTTCTGGTGTTGCCCGCTGGAATTCTGGGATTTTCCAGAGCCCCTATAGCAACTGTGGGAGCTTCAGAAAAGGTACAGCTCCTTTAAAAGGTTGCCACAAGTACAGCAAGGGTACCCATGAAAGACCTAAAGCACCTTTCCTGTTTCAAATTCAAATCCTGCATATCTCTATTACCTAGGTTTCTTGACTGTAATTTAAAGTAATTCTGGAGATTTCATGTTCCTTTTTAAATACATGGTAACAATTTTGCTAATATCCTGCAAAGTGGCCAGCATTTTTGTTAGTTATTATTGCTCCCCCTTGCTCAATAAATTAAGCTGATATGACTTATTAACCCCCCATTTCCTAACTCTTTGTTCCCTCTTTGCTGCTAGTTTCTTTTATTCCCATGAGTGGAAATAAAATGAAGCCTGTCCCTAAATTACAGATTATTTGAGAGAAAGAAACCTTATCTCTCTAATGGGTAAATATAGCATTATTTTAAGATTTGTTATTGGAGGTCTTGATTTATAAGAACTAGTCCTCTTGACCACTAAATATATATGAATGCCAGTGTAGATGATTGACAGATGAAGAGCTATATTTAAAATCCATTCCATATATACTTTATATTCATTGACCCACTAAACAGATTTGGCATGAAGCTGCAATTGGTTTTGTATTCTCATTTGCAATGCATATCTGCATGGTGTGAAATCTGTCTGAAGCTATGAGGTTTCTTCATTAGACATTAATCATTCTAATCAGGATCAGACTGCTACATACTTTTGGGTATGTAAGTATGGAAGAAATTTTATATGCTACAGAAGTAGTGTGACAGGTAGTTAGTCTGGATCCAAAATGTATCAAACATCACAACTAATGAAGCTTACTGTTCTTAGAGAAATATATTTAACAAAAGTTTTCTTAACTTTAGTAGCATAGTATCGCAATGGGGAGCTTTATTGCAATGTTGCTATACAATTAATACTGCAGCCACAGAAGATCCCATAATTCCATTCAAGCAGGTTCACTGGTTTGAATGTCCAGAGGTTGGTTTATCTGACATTATTGAATTGATTTTATTGGCCTATTTCTCATATGTATTTTACTATTGATGTTTGCCTACTATTATGAATGACAAGATGTGGAAATACTGTGCACAAGTGTGTATTTAATTTTATTTTGATGTTAAAGCACTACGTTTGTTGGACTTCGACTGGTTTTTGTTCCAACATATCCAAGAACAAAATACAGGGATTGCTTCAGGTTTTCAGATGTTTGTATATTTTGTTTAGTTTTTCACTAACTTCCTGATAGCAAATTGTAGTTAAAGTTCAAAGCCTTGAGGGAGATGATTGCAGCTACAAGGGATATAGAAAATACTGTTTGAATTCACAGAAAGAACACATTGCTTGACTTCTAAATTATAGAACCTGATTATTATTTATGAACTTGAGAGTTGGTATTCTAATGACGAGTTGTTATTTGAGGGGAGGTTTGCAGAGTTTTGATTAATTGGTCTGCTACTTCTGCTCTTCTGGCTTTCTGAAATTATGGTGTTTTTCTCATTGTCAGCTCTGTTTTGTATTCACTGCCAAAGTAAAGTGATCTTATTTCTTTAATTTGGTTGCACTAGTGGAATTGAATTAACCTCCTAAGAAGTAAAAAGAGACTTCGCAATTATCCAGAGCTTTTGTTGATTGATGAGTTGATAACAGTTAGTACTTATTGCTCTTATTGGTGTATACATTTCTGCCTGTTACTTCTTGGTTTATTTTACCTTTTCTTCAAGATACCCTGAAAGTTGTGTGCAATAATATTATTGTATGTGGATATTGCAGTATTACAGATTCTGCCTATTAAAGGAAGGAAGTAATTATAATGATTATAATTTTTTAAAAATCCTCTTACCTGATCCCTCTTGGCTACAGGTTTGATTATCAAGGATTCCTGTATAGATATGTTCCATTTCCTTTTTTACTCTTTCCAAGTCAGTGAAATATTGGAAAGAAATTATATAAAGGGTTGCCAGATTCTTTCTATGTGTGAGAAAGAAAACTGAACATAATAACTGCATTTTTCAGTTAATAGCAATAGAAATAGCACTTTAGGCTTATATACTGCTTCATAATGCTTTATAGTCTTCTCTAAGCGGTTTACAGAGTCAGCAAATTGCCCCCAACAATCTGGCTCCTTGTTTTACCGACCTTGGAAGCATGGAAGGCTGAGTCAACCTTCAGCAAGTGAGAATTGAACTGCTGGCAGTCAGCAGAATTAGCCTGCAATACTGCATTCTCCATTGATAGCTGTGGCATCGTCCAGACATGGGTTGCTTCAGTCGGATCTGCATATGGATCAAAAAACTATTATAGTTTTTTGACCACACCTCTGGCTCCTCCCTCTTAGGCTCAGTTTCGACTCAGTTGGCCTGAGAGAAACATATCTTACAGATCTGGCTCTCAGCCCATGTCTGTTTGATTCTTATATATCACTGTAAGTTTTTTGACTATTTTAAAGTTTTCCTTTTTCTAAGGGGACCGGTCTACCAGGCTTTTAATTTCTGAGCCTACTGGTCTACCCAGATTTTTTAAAAAATTTTTGGACCATCCTGGTCTACCTGGTTTCTCTTTCGCTCCTGGTGACTGCCATTTTGAAAACCTTTTTCGGGTGGCCATTTTTATTTTTATTTTTATTCCTTTCAAGGGGGCATTCTGGAGCTTCCCTTACCACCAACTTCTAAAGAGCCCAGAATGCTATACCACCAACTTCTAACATGCGAAATCTGGAAACAGCTCCAGGCTCGCATTTTTCAATCGCGGCTGCCCACAGCTTCCAGATTGCTGACGATCAGCTGTAGGGCGGCCCTTTGAAGCGCTGTGGCCCTTGAAATAGCTTTTTTTTGCCGCTTTGCCACCAACGAGAGCAGCGGAGAGGCCTGGAAACATTTTGGCCTCATTTTTTTTCTGCTATTCCACCAACGGAATTTCAATAGGAGAGGTGCTCATCCATAGTTTGCACTCTCCTTGTGGCAATATTCTGGTCACTGGGCTTGATCTCCTGCCTGTGACCATGGGCGCTGGGAGTGGGCCAGATCTAGGGTTCTCCCTAGATAGCCCCTCCTTGAGTAGTATAAGTCCTGCTCATGTGTGTGCTGGCTAGTCCGGTCTTCTCCGGCACAGCCGCCGCCGTTTACTTTGCCATGTGGCAAAAGTGAAACTACAGCATTCCCAGTCGCCATCTTGGACACAGTGAATACAATTTCAAAATGGCAGATCGCTCTTCCCATGGGGAGGGAGCTGGGACTTCCACTGGGAAAAAGGCCACTTGCAAGCGCAAGCATGTTTCTAAAGCAGAGGAAAAAGATCTTGAAAGGAAACACAAGTCTTTAGAAAAGCAAATTTCCAAAGTTGCTGCTAATTTGACTGATAAGCAGATCTGTTCCCATCCTAGTAACTCTTCTCCTCAGACCCCTCCCCCAAATCAGACTTGGTCACCAGAAGGGGAAGGAGGGGTTTTTCCTCAGGGGGAACAAGGATCAATTCAAAATCCCTTTGCCTGCCAATTAGCTACTCTTGTAACTCCTGAAGCTGGTGAAATTTCAGCAACAGCAGCTTCTGTAAGGAAGTCTCCTCTACCAGAACAACCTCCAGAGGATCCATTTAAAGACTTGCCAGAAGGTTTGCAACTCCTTATAGACCGAGCCATTGCTTCACGCATGGCATCTGTTTTCCAAGATCTTCACTCTGGATCAACTATTTCAGAACATTCCATTCAAGTTAGGGGTTCTCCTTCTGCCAGTTTAACTGGTTCCCATTCACCTGAAGCTTCCAGAGCTAGTGAGGCCTTTGCCTTTGAAGAAGAACGTCACTCTGATTTTTCTGATGATGAAGGAGTGATCCCAGACAAACTTGCCTTTACAGGCCTTTTTCCTCCACATAGATTCAAGTCCTTACTTCATAAGGCACCAATCACTGCTGCCCTTAAAGAGGGTGATTCCCTCAAGGAAGTTCAGGAAGTTCAACAAGGCCAACCCCAAGGTTTATTTTCTGAACCTGCTCCTGAACAGTGTTTTATTCCAGCTCCACAATTATTTATAGACGTGGTGCAAAAACAATGGGCAACTCTTGCAGCTGTTTCTTCAGCAAATGGGGCAGATAAGAAGTATTACTCTGCTGCCCCCAAGTTTGCCCAATTGTTGCAGGTCCCTTCTGTGGATAGTCCTGTTGCAGCACTATCATCATCCTCTTCGTATGTGGCCGGGGATACCTCAGATGGTCTCCGCCCTGAGGATAAGAAATTTGACCTTTTTTAAAAGAAGAATCAACAGGCTGCGTCCTGGGCTATTCAAGCGGCTTCCTCAGCCTCATTTTTCAATCGCACCACTATTCTTTGGCTTCATCAGTTGCAGGCCAGGGTGGCCCCTGGCGAGGCTCGCCTCCATCAGGACATTAACAAGATCATTGCAGCTACTCAGTTTTCTGCTGATGCTACGTTAAACACTGCCAAGTACGCATTTAGAGCTTTGGCTTCTATCTGTCAGCCCGCAGATTGCTTTGGCTTCGCCAGTGGTCAGCAGACCTCAAAGCTAAATGGCGTTTGGCTGCAGCTCCTTATACAGGAGAAAAGCTTTTTGGTGAGTCACTTGAGCCGCTAATTGAGTCGCTAGTCCCTCATTGAACAAGGGATAAACGTAAAATTCTCCCTTCATCCACTAGAAGAGCTGACAGGCGATCTTCCCCATTTTACAGGAAGCAATCTTTCTGTGCCTATTCACAGGGTGGCTCTTCCCATCAGGTCTACCCTCAGGGATCAAATCGATTGGCTGATCGTCAGTCATTTTGGGACAGGTCCAAACAATTTCCTCAGTCCAAGCGATTTTTTCGCGGTTCAGGTTACCGCCAATCCTGCGGCCGCCTCCCATTGGGGGCCGACTGGCCCTCTTTGCGGACAGGTGGGAATATTCAAACTCAGATCATTGGGTACTTTTGGTGGTAAAATTTGGACTTCCCCTAGAATTTCTCTCCCACCCCCCAAACTGCTTTCTTCAGTGCCCTCCTTTAAAAAGCTCAACCAGGCGACAACTGATGGACCAGGCTGTCCAACACCTCCTGTAGATTCAGGCTATAAAGGAGGTTCCAAAAAGCCAGTGGACGGGGCTATTATTCCATTCTTTTTGTGGTACCAAAACTTTCGGGGGGAGCTATTCTAGATCTAAAAGCCCTTAATTCCCACATAGTCTACCGAAAGTTCAAAATGTGCTCCCTGATCTCCATTTTACAGGGGATTTGTCCAGATGATTTCCTGGTCTCAATAGATCTCATGGAGGATTATTATTATTATTATTATTATTATTATTATTATTATTATTATTATTATTATTTAGACTTCTTTACCACTTCCTAGTGCTTTACAGCCCTCTCTAAGCAGTTTACAAAGTTTACAAAGTTAGCATATAGCATATTGCATTAGCATTAGCATATTGCCCCCAACAGTCTGGGTCCTCATTAGCTCCACATTCCCATTTTACCGGCCCATCACAAGTACCTGCACTTCAGGTATGCAGGCAGGCATCTACAATACGGGGCCCTTCCCTTCGGTCTGGTCTCGGCCCCAAGGAGCTTCACGAAGGTCCTGGCCGCCGTGGCGGCTCACCTACGTCTGATTCCGGTCAGACTTCAGGCATACTTGGACAATATATTGATCCATGCTCCATCATACAACCAAGCCCTTCAAGTTCTCAATCTCACGATACAGACCTTGAGCGAACATGGATTCTTGGTCAATTACAAAAAAAGTCAGTTAGTTCCAGTCACCAGGATTGTTTATCTGGGTGCCATCATTGACTCAGTGCAGGTGGCGGTCTACCTGTCTCTGGACAGGAGGAATGACATACGGGAGTTAATAGCCCAGATTCACAAGAGCCCATCAGTTCCCTTGGCCACCCTGTCCAAGTTACTAGGCAAGTTGGTCTCATGCGTTCAAATCATTCCCTGGGTGTGCCTTCATGCTCGACATCTGCAGTGGTTCCTGCTTCCTTTTCAACGGGCTCGACAGGCTCACACAATGACCAAGATCAGAGTTCCTCTTTCAGTCAGGCGATCTCTTCATTGGTGGACGTTGCCTTCTCTGGACAAGGGGTGTTTTTTCGCGGATCACAAAAGACTTGTTCTCACTACGGACGCCAGTCTTTCAGGCTGGGGAGCCCACCTCGATTCTCAAGTAGCACAAGGCCGCTGGTCTGCCAAGGACCTATCCAATCCAATCAATTGGCTACAGTTAAAGGCCATCCGTCTAGCCCTCAGACATTTTCAACAGGTGGTGCAGAATCACCATATCCTCATCTTGACAGACAACATCGCAGCAAAGGCACATGTCAGTCACCAAGGGGGACACACTCGAGACGACTCATGGAGGAGTCTTTTCGTCTGGGCAAGTGGGCCAAAAAGAACGTCTTCTCCATCTGGGTGGAACACATAGTGGGGACATTCAAGCGGACTTTCTCAGCTGAACTCAGATGGACAATACTGAATAGCAGCTCCATCCGGACATATTCCTCGACATATGCAACATATTTGGGACTCCGGTCATCAATCTTCTTGCAACAAACCTGAACACTCAGCTTCCTTGGTTCTTTTCAAGATTCCCAACACCAGGGGCAGAAGGTGTCAACGCCCTTCGAATCAAGTGGCCCCCCAGTCTTCACTACATCTTTCCTCCGTTACCCCTGATTCCAGTGCTGCTTCAGAAAGTCATCACCGACAAGGCAGAAATCATCCTGGTGGCCCCTCATTGGCCGCGTCGACCATGGTTCACGGACCTGATCAGTCTCTCCATCTCTTGACCATGGAGGATTCCCTCAGATCAGATCATCCTGCGCCAGGGGGTCCTGACTCATCCGGAGCCTCAATGGCTCCAACTGACTGCCTGGCACTTGAAAGGGTCCTTCTGAAGTGAGATAAATATTCAGACAGAGTTATCCATACTGTACAAGCCACTAGGCATAGGTCCACAATTAGGCTTTACAATGCCACCTGGTTGACCTTTTATAGATGGTGCACCTCCCACCAGATTAATCAACTTTCGCCCCACAGGTACTTGAATTTCTTCAGGATAGCTTAGACCGCGGCCTGGCCCACAGCACCATTCGGCGCTACATAGCAGCTATCTCCTCGGTATTGTCAGGTAACGCAGGGGAGCCCCTTACTCAACACCCAGTCATTAAAAAATTTTTTACGGGGTGCCAGTCACTTACGGCCCTCAAGTGTCCATAGATATCCCACCTGGGATTTAACCAAGGTGCTTAATGCATTGACTGGGGCTCCCTTCGAACCCCTCCAGACTGTCCATCTCCATTTCCTCACTATGAAAGTAGCCTTTCTAGTGGCCATAACGTCAGCTCAACATATATCCAAGTTGGCAGTGCTTTCAGTTAGGGAGGACCTCTGCCTTTTCCGTCCAGACACCGTTGTCTTGCGACTGGATCCTTCCTTTATTCCAAAAGTGAATTCTCCTTTCCATAGGGCACAGGAGGTTATCCTTCCTAATTTTTGTCTAAGACTATCTTATGGTTTGGAGCGGAGGTGGCACACTCTAGATGTGAGACGAGCTCTCAAAATTTATATTAAAAAAACGGCTCCCTTTAGAAGATCTGAGGCATTATTTGTTTCCTTTCTCCCAAATTCATTAGGGTCTAAAGTCTCCTCCACGACCATTGGTTGATGGATCAAAGTCTTCATAGCCTTGGCCCATCAAGCTCAGGCAATTCCTGTTCCCAGGCACATCACGGCCCACTCCACGAGAAGTGCGGCCACCTCAGCAGCTTCGGCAACACACGCCTTCCTTGAGAAGATCTGCCGGGTGGCCATCTGGTCTTCCCCTTCCCCCTTCATCCGCCATTATAAATTAGATGTTTTCACTTTGGCGGAAGCATCTTTCAGAAGGAGGGTGTTACAGCAGGTGCATCAAGCCGGGGTCTCTCCAGGCCCTTTGACATCCCGCCCTTAGGAACGCCAAAAACTTTGGTAAGTCCCATGTCTGGACAATGCCACAGCTATCACTGGAGAATGGGCTTTGGTCCTACCTTAAATGCTGATTCTCAGAGACGCTGTGGCATCATCCAGCCCCTCCCTCTGTACTCAGGGCCTGTAGTGGATTTCTCTAATGTCAAAGGAGTTTTTATTCAGTATGGAGCTTTGGACCGGTATTCTGTCTTCAACAGCGTTGGTTCCTGTTGGAGTATTTCTTCTGGCCTTTCTTCGCTGAAACTGAGCCTAAGAGGGAGAAGCCAGAGACGTGGTCAAAAAACTATGATTCAGCCCATATGCAGATCCGACTGATCTGCATATCTGGACGATGCCACAACGTCTCTGAGAATCGGCATTTAAGATAGGACCAATGCCCATTCTAACCACTGCACCACCATAATACTATGGTGGGAGAATCTGAATTTGAAAAAGGTGAAAAATTGGTCAAAAATTCTAATGCATCATTATGGAGAAACAGAGGGCAGGAGTCCAAGTGGTAGAACTGCAACTATAGAGGGGTCCTTTTTACATCCAGAGTACTCATAATGTAGCCTCAGAATAAGATCTTCATAACCTGAGGGCTCAGGCCAGCTGGAATTCAGTTCCTCTCAAATCAAAATACTTTTATCTGGTAAATGCTGAAGAAATTAATTATAGCGACTCCTCAGATAGGCTTGGCAAGCATTCTTTCTTACTACAAATACACAAAAAAGTGTATTGATTTGTGGATGAGGACATGTATGCTCCTTTTCATAACTACCTGGGTTCTTTTGGCTTAGATTTCATCAAGCTTGCTTTGAACTTCTATCAAACTCCATACACACACTTCAATTGATTTGGGTCAAGACTAATGGGGGATGGGTGTGACTGAAAAGCAAATCTAAAGTCCTCTTGGCTGATGGAAGTAATTTCATAGTTCTTTCAATCTATGAGTTTTTTCTCCTTTGGATGTGCTATTCCTGATGCTGATTGGATACAAAAAGAAAAGATACAGACAGAACAATACCTATTGATTTCTGAGTTGTGCTGTGTAAAGACATCTTCATTTTCTTGCCCCCTTTTGTCTCAGCTATGTACAAAATGAAATTTGTGAAAAGGTCTTCATGAAAGTTTATTTGGCACTCTAACGTGAATGATTCAGACGAGTCCTTTTCGATGGAGGAAAGTATACTCCTTTTACTTCAAATGCCAACAGATTTGTGCTAGCCTTCACCCTTGACTTTTACTGTGACTACTTGAAAAACCCTGCCAGACTTTGAGAACACGTTACCTAATCTCACTAAACTTTGCTACGTACTGAAATATTGTGCCTTGAGTATTTTTCTGATCTTGATCATGATTTTTTTTCAATCAGTCCTGCTATAATAATGCCAGAGATCTCTGTTGATGGAAAACAGAAAACAGAAAACAATTGCACTGTTGTGTGAGACATTGGTCTTCATTAAATGAGAAATCTAGACAAACTATAAGGTTTTATTTCTATATTTGTACACACACACACACACACACACACACACACACACACACACACACACTGTATTGTGTTTGAAAGACATGTTATGTTCTGGTTTTAATCTACTGTTGTCCTCTAACAGAAAGTGAAAGAAAAATACAGATTTAAGAAGCTAAATTATATAATTGAAGAGCAACAGATGGTGAAAAACTGTCTGGAACCTAGGTTTTTTTTTTCCCATTTCTGATTTTGAAAGTTTGATGAAAAAAACCTCTAAAAATTGGATGCATGCCTGTTATGCATGTGTATTTAAATGCTTTAAAGAAAGTGAAAAATATATTCCATCATCTCTCTCATGAAAAATGTACTCCATCATCTCTCTCCTATCAAATTAATCCCCCATTTCATCAATGCAGGAATTTAAATTAAAATATTCCTGATAGTTAACCTCTGGCCTATGGTTAAACATAGGCAACCAAGTGAAGTTCACCAACTCTCCAGGTAATTGTTATCACTATCATGCAGATTTCTTTTAAGGCTGTTTTCTTCACATTCACATTAAATCTGTTTTTCTGCAACATAAATCCTGAATTTATGAGAGAAAAACATTGTCCTATGACATCCTGTCAGCTTTACCAGGTAGACCAGACAGGAAACATGATTAGATAACTAATTCTACATTATTGTAAAACTGCGTTAACAGATTATTGCAAGCCTGAAAATACAATTCTTTCACCTTTTTCTTTACAGTCTGAGAAACTAGGGAGAGTCCCTTTTGAACCTCTTATCCTGCCTATAATTCAGCTACAGCTATGATGTCACTTTTCTGACCATTCCCTAGGCAGCATCTCTTTGTTCCACATATCTTTACACATTCTTTCAAATACTTGAAAAATGCTGTCATACTCACCCTCACTCCCAGTTCTTTCAATCTCTCTTCATAAATTTCCAATTTCTTGTTCATATTGTTTTTCTCCAAACCTTACCCAGAACTATATATAATACTGAATGTTGGTCTGACCAACACAGAATAAAATGGAACAACTACTCCCTTTAGTTATAAACTATATTTCTGTGATGCAGCCTAAAATTGCCTTTACTTTTATTGATAGACACTGAGGGTAAAAATTGAGGGCTAGAAAGCGAGACTGCTTTCAAGTAGCAGGCCTGATGTCCCTGAGATCAGCTTACCCTTGAATTTCTGCCCTCTCCCGCTCTGGAGTCCTGAGTACCCTGCCAACATTGCTGGGGATGTAATTTTGTCTTTGCTAATTCCTTGATTAGGGTGTTGTTTTCTACTTGATTGTTTGTCTGGTGTTAATCCCTGCTTATCTGGGTGTTGGCTGCTAGAGGGGATATGTTTTCTTTGTTGCATAAATATGGTTTATTTATGTGTCAGTTGATGGCTGACTTGCCAAGCTTCCAGGAATTCCCTAATATTTTTTTGATTTAGCTTAGTGTAGGATGCTCACAAATTCCCAATTGAAACTATGATTGAGTCTGCCCAAGCTAAATCCAAAAACATTGGTTACTTGGCTTCATCTCTAAACTTTCCCTTTCCTTCTCTGGTCTCATGCAGCTTTGGAGGCCTCAGGTGTCTCCAAGGTTTTGTGATAGCCTAGAGAGCCAAGAAGTACTATACTGGATTCTCCAGCTTCCACCAATGACAGAGTTCTCCCCACTAGCTCATTGGTTGTGGGTACCAGACAAATACATAGAGGCACAGACACATGCACCCTCCACAGAAGTAAAAAGCATTCAGACAAACCCAGAAGAACTGGAAAGAAGGGAAAAAATATAAAATTATAACGTTACAGTGGCCCACAGTAACAGGAAATATACCCAGAAATGTATTTTAGCAATAAATTGAAACTGATTAAAAGTGGTATTTGCTTTATAAAATGGCACTGACTAGAAAAGTTAAAAAATATGAAATTTTCAATGGCTCAATTTATCAATTTATTTTAACAACTCTATATTATAGATGAATGTCTTATTCTATTCTATGATTTAACCTGGGGAGGTAATTGAAGTTAGATTTCTTTATGGAAAAAAAAACCTAGTAATACAGTTCATTCAGTCACTATTATTCATTTGAATGGTTGTTGATTTTCTTTTAAGAACATTATAATGACACTGTATGTCAGGATTTTTGGAGTAGGAATTGATTCTTTCATTGTTGTGAGGATTTGTTTGTGTGAGGTACTTGCCAAAATGCTATGAAGTAATGCTGTAGCTGTGTGTGTGTACACTATATATATATTTTATATATATTAACAAACAAGATGGACCGATGACATCAGCCAGTATTGTGGGCCCAATTGGCAAAAGAAAGCTCAGGACTGTATTGGTTGGGAACATGGGGAAGAGGCCTTCATCCTGCAGTGGATAGACAATGGCTAAATACCGTATTTTTTGGAGTATAAGACACACTTTTTTCCCTCCTAAAAGAGGCTGAAAATTTGGGTGTGTCTTATACTCCGAATGTAGCTTTTTTGAAGCTTTTTTTCAGCCGTAACGAGGTGCTAGCGAGTGAAGCAATCTACCTCAGACTCTCAGCTGTGCTTTAGAAGCTTTTTCAGTGAAGCAATCTTCCCTGCTTTGCCTGCTCCATCTGACTCTCAGCTGTGAAGTTTTTTTTCAGCCCTAATGAGGCACTTGTGAGTGAAGCGATCTCCGTTGTTTGCCTGCTTTTCTCATTGCTTCTCTCTCCAAAGATCAGTTGTGCTTTAGAAGCTGTTTTTTATCCCCAAGCAGGGGATAAAAACCAACAAACTAATGTGCTGAAGCTGACCAGACTAAGGACGCTAGCCAGATGAATACCTGGTAGGCAGATTCCCCCTGCTTTTCCTCCCCCAAAACTAAGCTGCGTCTTATTCTCCGGTGCATTTTATACTCCGAAAAATACAGTAAATGTTACTGTGGGATGCTGCAGTGTCATGTTTGTGAACTGCTTGCCAAGTGCATGAATTTTGATCATGTGACTGGGAATACTGCAACAGCTTCGAGAAGTCACCAAACAAGGGGTCATTAAATGAAGATTACTTGTATATTTAGCACACTTAAAGAACATCCAAAGTGCCTAATAAAATATTTTGCCTTTAAAAAGTTGTGAGATATGAGGTTCTAGCTATCTTGAACTAATTTCGCAGTTTATTTATAAATGATATCACCCAAATATAGACATGTTTATGAAAGCGTATAGGTTTAAATATTATATAAAACTCTAGTGTGCAGTAGTAAGTAACTGAAAGCATTTTCAAAAAGTATTAGCTATCTCTTTTCTTCAGATATGGAAAACTGCTAAGAATGAAAGCACTGTTTTATAATCAAATTCAGTAGGAGCATGGTGGATCGCATGATAAGCATGCTGGGTTGGAGGTTAGCAAGCCTGCATCGGGGTGGGGTGAGCTCTCTTCCTTTGCTCCAGCTCCTGACAGGAACATGAAAGGACATGGCAGGCAGCTCCCCTCCGTACACAAAAGGGAAAATGGCTGGAGAAAAGAAACTTCTTTTCGTCAGCTCCATGTTGCAGTTCCCCTCCCTTCCATGGGCAGAAGGGAACTCCAACCTCAAATGCTAATAGAATTTTGGCATGGAGTGTTTTCAGCATTGGGCATGCTGAAACCCCGAGAAACTAGAGGAAGTCCTCTTGTTTTTGGGACTGGCTGCAAAAGCCTCATCCTGCAAATGCCCTGTGCCAGAATCCTGCTTGGATTTTGGGACTGACTTTTTCATCCAGCCTCCTTGAAAACAAATGCATAGCTTGGCAGAAAAGCACTGCCCTGCAGAGTGAAATCAATCCATCAAGCACTGCTTTTGCTCTCAAGGAGGCTGGGTGAAAATGTCCCTTCCTTTTTCGCCTAGCGTCCTTGAAAGCAAAAAGCACTTCTTGATACATTGATCTTGCATGGCGGAGTAGAATTTTGTCTGCTAATCAGTGTTTTTGCTCTCTCAAGGAGTTTGAGTGAAAAAGTTCCTTCCAAAATCCAAGTAGGATTTTGGGCCTTTTTCAGCCAGCCTCCAGGAACAAAAGGGAGTCCTCTGGGCAGGCAGCAGGAACTTGCAAACTTCCCTACCAAATTCCCCATTGACTTTTTGGGGAAGCTGGCAGAGAAGATTGCATATGCTGATCACATGCAATGAGTTTGGGCACCAGTTATAAGTCCCTTCGTCCAGCTCTGTCGTAATTTCAACAGTCGCTGAACAAATAACCATTAAGCGAGGACTACTTGTAGACACACATAGTCAGGGACACAGTGGCTCAGTGGCTAAGATGCTGAGCTTGTCAATCAGAAAGTTGGCAGTTCAGCGGTTCGAATCCCTAGCACTGCATAATGGGGTGAACTCCTGTTACTTGTCCCAGCTTCTGCCAACCTAGCAGTTCGAAAGCACGTAAAAAATGCAAGTAGAAAAATAGGGACCACTTTGGTGGGAAGATAACAGTGCTCTATGCGCCTTCGGCGTTGAGTCATGCTGGCCACATGACCACGGAGACGTCTTCGGACAGCACTGGCTCTTCAGTTTAGAAACGGAGATGAGCACTGCTCCTAGAACTGGAAATGACTAGCACACATGTGCAGGGGAACCTTTACCTTTTTTACCTGCAGACAGATTCTCCTCACTTGCACCAACCATACCAAATAATTATGTTGGGGAAAGGATGATTGCAATAAAAAGAGAAAGAATGATAAAGGTGAAGGACAAAAATAATTGATGAGTAGTAATGTTTGATAAAGTTTAAGGAAAGAAAAAAGTACAAACATTTCTTCTGAAAAATTAGACTTTTTTCTTGTAGAATTCATTCATTCAAAATGTTTTTTATTTATTTTATATCCCAACACACTAGGGCTGTGTACAGGAAAAACTGCAAGCAGACTGAGCACTGTTCTCATTCATACCTGAAAGTCCTTCATTTCAGCTATTGAAAAACATATTTTCCAATGACAAAAAGTTACTTTAAAAAGTGACACAATCCCAAATTTTCCCATTACAAATATTCAGTATCCTTTTTCATCTTAAGGGGTCAAAAACAGTATATTATTATAGAAAAGTACAGTTTTGTAATAGTTCTCAGTCAGTACCTCCAAGAGCTTTGCAAAAAACAAACAAACAAACCTCTTTGCAAAAACTATTTGACCTTCTGTGAGAGTAAATAGGAACAAAACATGCTGTTAAGAACGTTGATTTGGGTTATGTTAGGCAACAAAATCAATTTTGACAAATCGTAAGTTGTTTATGCTAATCTACCATACAAGACATACTTCATGAAATGTTATTTTCGTTTTGATATTATTATCTATTCTTCCATCTTCTCTGAGAGCACTCAATGCCTTCTTCAATAAAATAAATAAATATGAAAAAAATCTGTGAAGAGCAATGGAAATAAATTAATTCAAATGAAAAAAGAATGATTAAAGAGGAAGGTTTTGAATGCAGAAAGAACATAGGCAAGTACAACTCTTGAGAAAGTCTTTTACTTTGGGTTTAATATCCAGACTTTAGAAGCTTCTTTAGGAGAGCTTTTCCTATTACCTTTAATCAGGGCTGAAATGCTCCTCGTTCGGACCGGATCACCCAATCCAGTAGTGATGGCGGTGGGTAGTTCAGAGAACCGGTAGCAAAAATCCCTGCTTCCTCCCCATGCCCAGCTGAGCCACACGATCATCAGAGGCTTTTTTTTATTTTTAAAAGCAGCTTTTCTACAACCTCTTTGGCCGGAAAAATGCTTTTAAAAGCCTCTGACGATCCCAGCTGAGTTGCCTGATTGTCAGAGGCTTTTAAAAGCATTTTTTGACAACCTCTTCGGCCCACAGAGCCGGTGGTAACAAATTTTACATTTCACCACTGCCTTTAATGTCTAGTCATGATCATATGAAGTCTCTCAGCCAGGCCTCAAGCTATTTAAGCCCTTAATGCTCACAATTAATATCTTAAACTATGCTTGAAAAATAATTGTTTACCAATGAGGGTCTTCCAGACCAGAAGTACCTAATGTTGTCCATCAGTAAGCAGCCTAGTTGTTGCATTTTATATAATTAAACATTCCGGACAATTGTTCTGGGCAGCCCACATAGAGTCTACTGCAGCAGTTAAGTAACACAGGTAATTTTATAAATCCATTTGTGGAATGATTGTAGCTGGTGCACAAATCATAATTATGCAAATTGATTATTTGCTGCTGCCGCCAACTGGGAATCTATGAATTACTGTGAACCTGGGGAACAGTGAAAGAACCTGCCTTCCTTCCTTTTCCTGACATGGTGTTTGTTCTTTGAAGTAGTCCTGAAAAGAAGCAACAGCCATGAGTAGTAGCACTACTTTTATCGTAATGTTACAATACTAGAATATTACAAATCTGAGCTCCCCTTCCCTTATTTTTATTCTTCTGAAAACTAAGAACCTTTTGAGACACTTTCTCTACCCCAAGCCCTCCTTGGACTCAGGTTTCATTTATCAGACCGTTGCCTAGATTATGACTGTTCCTCCTGTCTCCTAAGATCATTCCCGCATTCTGTTACATCTGGCCATGGAAGTCTTGAGCCATATTGGTAATTTCTCAGTGATCCCTCCCAAGATGTTGCCTGTTTTCCTAGATCCATTCTTCAATTGCAAGGCCTTCCGTTCTCTTAAGGAAAGTTGACCTCTTCTCTGTGCACATTTTATATTTTTCTCTAATAATTTAATGTTAGTAAATTTATATGGAATGAGAAAAGAGCCAGAGTTAAATTTAACGTTTTACAAAATTTTAAGTTTTCTAAATATCAGAGTCAACACTGTATAAATACCAATGGACCCAAATAATATAATGTACTATTTGGGTTTTATGATAAATAAAGCAATATTTTAAAAAGTTGGTGTTATGGCAGCTATTCCCCCCCCCCCAACAGGCAAAGTTTATTGGCCTTAAGACAACAATGATCCAGTGAGGCTAGATGAGTGGAAACAGCCCTAACTTAGATTGGGAAGCTCAAATATTGGAAATTAATGAGCAGTCAAGGATTCCAGGATCTGATCTACTTCAATGAAAAGGAATGAGAGAAGGCATCCAATAGGCAAATGATTGACTTACTGGCTTGTCCACCGAATCTTCATCTAAGCAGATGACAACCTTCTCTTTCTGAGATTGCTGCAAACTGTTGCTAGCTGTGCTGTTCCTTCAGGGCTTCTTGAAATATGCATGATGAACACACTTTATTTTGAGGAGTCCTTTTTAATATGGCAGTGATGATTTTATCTGGTTTGAGTAATGAAACATCTGCACAAAGCTCAGAGAGACCAAGGACCCCTCATTTCAACCCCGAGCTACAAATATTCCCTTATATTGGTACACTTTATTTTGAATGTGTCTGAGTCAATAATAATAGAATTAGTGTGGACATGCATTGTAGACAGGGGTGGATTCTACTTACCTTTACTACCGGTTCGCAGTGGTGCCATGCGCGAGCTCTTCTGCGCAAGTGCAGAAGCATTTTGATGATGTCGGGGTCAGTGGGTGGAGCCTCCTGCCGGTTTTATTACTGGTTCTATAGAACCGGTGCGAACCGGGGGCAATCCACCACTGATTGTAGGGCAGCAAATAAATGTTATCCTTGGCTTGTTGCGTTTAGAAGAACTTGAAAGATGCATATATTTGTACCATTTTACTAAGAGTATGTAGATTTTGGAAATATTACAGGTTAGAGTATAATTTTAGCCATTCTCCAACAAATGTAGTTGATTTATTACTTTCTTTGTTTAACTTCATATGATGGGTGTATTATTACCACAATGATTGAAAAGTTAATTTCAGCTCTCAGTATGGTAACTATTTGGCAGTATATAGTTAGTGCATTTTTTTGGGTGCGTGTTACACAACTGAGTTAAAATGGAGGGAGAACAGATTTGTCTGGGGTACATTTCTGGTAGAAATGTATGTATAGACTACAGTTTTTGTTCTTAAAATGTTCTCCATTTACACTGACCTGCAGATATAACCTATGACGACACATTCCATGTTAATTTCTTTTGACAAGTATCTGAATTGTGTATATTTTTTATTACCTGTTTTCTTATAATTCACCATAACTTGGAGCGAAAGATAAAAATCTTTCAGAATTTTTGTATTCTTCAGGAGATGTGGAGTTAAGATAAATATGGGCCGAGCTGCTGACAGAAGAATCTTGTTTAATTTTCTATGGTATTTCCTGAGGCTTATTTTCTAGTTACCAGTGTACAGTATTAGACATTTTTAATGAAATACATGTATTATTAATATTGAACACTTACCATCATTTCTCTTTTATAACATAGATGTGGCATGTGATTGGACATGAAGACTCTTCATGTATCAATCTTGTTTTTCAAAGCTGCCAGTACTCAGTTATTAAAGGAAAAAGAAAGTAAAATCTAGCTCAGTTTTGTAAACATTAGTGTTATGAGCAACCTGCATCTGATTGTGTCTGCAGGTTTTTAGACACTGTTTGCTTGTCTGGGTAATGTTCCATTTGCACTTCTTTATTTAGCAGCCAGACGGAAGATGTTGACTACTAAGACATTGTAAATAAATCAGATTCATTTGTGCAGCATGGTTTGCTTTGGATAAGAAGACCATTCTGCTTTTCCGAGTAACATGTATAAGAGTCTTGGATTTATTTATTTTTTGTTGCTCTATATTCATTTGACTCTTGAATAGCTGTTGGTTATGGCAGACACAATTTTAACATTACTGACTGATTCATCTTTCCAAGAAGACAGATTTCTACAGGTTTTTTTTAAAAAAAAGTGGAACCAAAGTTTGACCAGTATCATTTCTAAAGATCAACAGTAAAACTGCATTTACCAAATTAAGTAGTTAATTCATCTACTGAAAATTTGCTTTCCCACCTTGGAGATACCAATCATTGTTGCAAATGAAGCATGTGCTTAACAAAATAGGTAAAAAAAGATGTCTACACACATGCCTTCTCTCTCTCTCTCTCTCTCTCTCTCTCTCTCCCACACACACACACACACACACACACACACACACACTCTTAAAGCTTTCGCTACTGGTTTGCTTGTGGGCTTGTGTGCGTGCAACACTTCTGCACATGCGCAGAAGTGTCTGGGTAGGTGGGTGGAGCCTCCCGCCCCCACCGCTACTGGTTTGTCCAATCCAGGGCGAACCGGTAGCAACCCACCACTGTTCCCAATTGTGTTCAAATGATACAGCCATCCTTCCCAACCATCATATAATAAAATAGTAGTTGCAGTTTTGAATCTTTATATGTGGATTGGCAGCGCCAGAAATTAGTCTGATTGTGTGTTTGAGATTTCTCATGACGGTGGGCGCGGCAGTCATGCCTGGGGAGTGACACTGCCTTGCTCCAATGAGACCGAGTCTGCTGTAAAGTTTTTAAGTCCCACCTCTTCCTGTGTAGTCCAGTTTTTTTTTTCTTCTGCCCACGAGCTTGCTCCGCGGCATTTCTGAGGCCAGAAAAATTATTTGGAGCCCTGAGGAGCCGTTTTTTGGCAATTCTGAAGGATTTCTGAAGGGCTGTGAGCTGTTTCAAGGGCTTTGGCTCTACAGCTGATTGGCGCGAAGTTCCTACCACGCCTGTGTTTGTCGCGCCAAGCCAGACGGCTAGCGATCTCAGCGTTCTCAAAAGGCATACAACAGCAAGTATTTGGGATTTTTCTGTTAGCTTGGCTCCTGTAATCTATTATTTGGTGGCTGTTTTCTCTAATTTGTGCTGTGGGAGGCTTGTGTGTCTTTAAGAATCTCTGGAAATTTAAATTGGAAATTCAAAATGGCCAACGCCATTCCTTCTAAGGCTTCTCGCAAGTCATCCAAAAGAAAGCAGCAGCATGGGCCTGACCCAGGGGAGGGCTGTTCTTCCCACACACACCCTTCTACTAAAATAGCTTGATCATCTGCTTCTAAAGGATCTAAATCCTCTAAAGATGAGGAAAGACGCCACAGAGCCATGGAAAGGGCTTTTAAAAAGGCTCAAGCTGATAAGAACAAAGCTCCAGGCCCATCCCAGTCTTCCTCCCTCTCTGTAATCGCTCCTCCCACAGATGTTCAAGCTACTAGATCACAGCCATCTCATATCCTTCTCTATCTCCAGATAGATCATTGCAAGGTGATACAAATTTGACAGATGCTTCCACTGTTTTTCCAGCATCCACAGCAGAGTCCAGCATTAATCAAGCTGAAACTCAAGATGTTGCTCTGACTGCTCCTGCTCAGTCAGGTTCTGAAACTGGTGGTGGTGGTGGTGGTGTGATCATTCTTCTCCTGCCCAAGATATTCCAGAAATTTCTCCTGCTCTAGTCTCCCTCATTTCTATGGCCATCCACCAGGGTATTGCTGAAGGTCTTCATCAGCGGGCTCCTTCTGAGGCTTCAGAGATGCAGAGCCATCAGGGCCATTCTCATAGGCATCAAGAGTCAAGAGGTACTGTAAGTCATCATGAGGCCCGTGACTCTCCTCAATCTGATAGTCAGGATTCACTGTCTGAGGGTGAGATCATTCTAGACCAAGAACTTTCTGAGGATGAAGGGCTAGAACCAGACCAACTGGCATTTGTGGCCTATTCAAACCTCAGATGTTTAGATCCTTGTTATTCAAAGCTCAAACCACTACACGTATGGGTGTCCCCAGTTCCAGCTCTGATTCCTCTTCTTTATCCTCTGATCCAACAACATCTGTTTTTTCTGGAACCCACTGTCCAAGCTGAAGTTGATCCTGCTCCCAAACTGTTTTCAGATGTAGTTCAGAGACAATGGAACTTCCCAAGTACAGGTCCTCTTCCTAATTCACTGGACAAACGTTTCTATAACTTGGCAACTGACTTTTCCAATATATTACAGGTTCCTTCTGTGGATTCTCCTGTAGTAGCTTTGTCTTCATCGTCTCCAGTTTCAGGCCCAGCGGAAGAGGTTTTGCGCCCGGAGGACAAAAGAGCGGAGCGAAATCTCATTAAAGGACATCAGGCTTCTTCCTGGTCTGTACAAGCTTCTTCTGCGGCCTCTTTCTTCAACCGCGCTACCATCCTGTGGCTGAAACATCTCCAGGAGAGAATTCCAGCCACTGATCATAGGTCTCATCAGGACTTAAACAAAATTTTGGCAGTGGTGGAATTCTCTGCAGATGCCACCCCAATGCAGCTCGATTTTCTTCTAAAGCTATCGGTTCTTCAGTTACTTCTCGGCGTCTCCTCTGGCTCAAAAATTGGCAGGTAGATCAAAGAGCCAAATGGCGCCTAGCTTCTTCTCCTTTCCAGGGTGAAAAGTTGTTTGGGGCTCCTCTAGAACCCTCTTGGTTGAGACTAAAGACCATCATAAAATCTTGCCATCTATTTCTAGGAGGTCAGAGATCCGCTCACAGACTTCCTTTCGTGCGGGATCCCTTCGGGCCCACGACTCCAGTTTCTACCAGCAACATTCCACTCGGTCTTTTCATCCATGAGGATCTCAACAACAGGACTCTCAGGTCAGACAGGGGTACAGGTTCTCCTCCAGGAGAACGTTCAGAGGCTCCAGAGGCCGGCCTTTTCGCCGAGCCTGTTAATTCTCCTCCTGATTCTAGGTTGGGGGCAAGTTATCCTTTTTCGCTGATATATGGGATAACACAGTTTCAGATTCTTGGGTTAAAGATACTATTAGATTCAGCCTAGCTCTTGAGTTCCGCTCCAACCCCCCCAATTGTTTTCTGTGCTGTCCTTTGTCCTTGGATAGAGCCAAACGTGCTCGTGTTACGGCGGCCATTGAACATCTTTGGCTGATAAAAGCCATCTGTCCCTTCTCTCCAACGGGGTCAGGGATTCTATTCCCATTTATTCCTAGTGCAAAAACCTTCGGGGGATTGGAGGGCTATTCTAGATTTAAAATCTTTGAACCGGTATATAATTTACCGCCGGTTCAAGATGCAATCTCCACACTATTCTTTTAGCGATTAGAGAGGGAGATTTTATGTCCTCTATTGATTTGACGGAAGCTTACTTACACATTCCTATTCTCCCTGCCCATCGTAGATTCCTCAGGTTCTGTTACAATGGTAAACATTACCAGTACAAAGCTCTTCCATTTGGTTTATCTTCAGCGCCTAGGGCGTTTACAAAAATTATGGCGGCCCTTATTTCTCACATTTCCTCCATTCCGGTCAGGATTCTTTTTTACCTGGATAACATACTCATCCTTTCCCGATCTGAGCTTCAGGCTCATTGGGACATGGCCACATCTCTCGAGATATTAAGGACTCATGGGTTTTCCATTAACTGGAAGAAGAGTCATTTGACTCCTTCTACCCGTCTTCAGCACCTGGGGTCTGTAATCGATACAGTGTCAGCTAAGGTTTTCCTATCCCAGGATCGACAAGATAGTCTCTGTGATATGGCCCGTAGGTTTGTTCAGTCCAGGTCAGCTTCCCTACTGAGCTTGTCTAACCCGCTAGGCAAGATGGTATCCTGTTATGGTATTGTACCCTGGTCTCGTCTTCACAGCAGGGAGTTGCAGTGGTTTCTTCTACCCTACCAGCGGAACCTCAACAGTCCCTCAACCTCCCTCCTACATCTGACCACCAACACCGTCGAGTCTCTCAAATGGTGGACACCAGAGAATGTTTCCAAGGGCTGCTCATTCCTGGAACCGCAACGGTTAGTCATAACGACGGATGGCAGCCTAGTAGGTTGGGGAGCTCATCTGGAGACGCACATGATTCAAGGCAGGTGGACCCCTCCAGAATGCGACCTCAACATAAATCTCCTAGAACTCAGGGCGATCTTCCTCGCACTTCAAGGATTCCTGGCCCAGGTCCAGGGCAGAGATGTCCTAGTCCTCACGGACAACATCACTGAGCTCTACTTCAAGAGTCTCTTTGGCTGGGGCTCTGGGCCGAGTCCCACCTAATTTCTCTCCGGGCAGAACATATTTCGGGGGTGTCCAATGTTCAAGCGGATTCCCTCAGCCGCAATCCAATCGACCCGGCAAAGTGGAGCCTACACCCTTGTCTATTCCAGGAGCTTTCCAGGAGGTTCGGCCATCCTCAGGTGGATCTGTTCACCTCAGCAGTCAACCATCAACTACCCCGTTTCTTTTCCCATTTCCCAGCTCAGGGGCGGAAACAGTCGATGCCTTACGCAGCCCGTGGCCAAAAGGAATCCTTCTCTACGCCTTTCCTCCATTCCCTCTGGTAGCCAAGGTGGTCTGGAAACTCATCAGAGAGGGGGCAGAACTGGTGGCCCCCCATTGGCCTCACCATCCTTGGTTTGCGGACCTAGTGTCCCTGTCAGTGGCCCCTCCCTGGAGGATTCCCGACAGTCAGGTGTCGCTGCTACAAGGACGGCTAGTTCATCCAGATCCACAGTCCTTCCAGCTAGCCGTCTGGAGATTGAGCGGTTCCTCTTGACGGAGGCTCAAGTTCCACCGGATGTCATCACAACCATTCAGGCCTCTCGACGCGGATCTACGACTCATATTTATGACACCACATGGACTGCTTTCTCCAAATGGTGTAGGCGGCGCAGTATCATTCCCACGTCAGCATCAGTAGTTCAGATCCTTGGTTTCCTACAAGACGGTTTCTCTTCAGGTCTCTCTCAGAATACTCTACGACACCAGGTATCAGCGATTTCATCTATTCTGTCTTACTCATCAGCTCTATCGCTGTGTAAAGATCCTTTGATTCGCAGTTTTTTACGTGGAGCTACAAACCTCAGGCCTCCAGTCATACACAGGTTCCCTACTTGGGACCTTACCAAGGTATTGTCAGCACTCACTAGGCACCCCTTTGAACCTCTTCGGGAGGTGAACCTCAAATTTCTGTCTTTCAAGGTCTCTTTCCTGGTGGCCATAACTTCAGCCCGCCAGATTTCAGAGTTGGCGGCCCTGTCGGTCAGACAAGATCTGTGTATTTTTCATGTGGACAAGGTGGTCCTGAGTCTGGATTCGGCATTTATTCCCAAGATTAACTCTGTCTTTCACAGATCTCAGGAACTTGTTCTTCCCAATTTCTGCCCTTCTCCTCAGCACCGACTAGAACAGACATGGCACACTCTAGACGTTCGCAGAGCCCTTAAGATCTACATTGCCCCCCCATCTTCTTTCCATCGCATGGAAGCTCTGTTTGTCGCCTTCCAGCCTTCGTCCATGGGCACCAAGCTGTCTTCTTCGGCCATTGGCCGGTGGATCAGGGCTTCCATAGCTATGGCGTATTCAGTCCAGGCCTTGCTGGTTGGAATATTATGGCACACTCCACAAGGAGTGCAGCCATATCAGCGGCCTGGTCCACCAGGGCCTCCCTGGAGGAAGTTTGCAGGGCGGCCACCTGGTCCTCTCCTACTCCGTTCATCCGGCATTACCGGTTTGATACCTATGCCTCGGCTGATGCGGCATTTGGAAGGAGAGTGTTGCAAGGAGTACATCTGGAGACTGCTTCCCGGGTCCAGCCTGATCCCACCCTATAGGACATTGGCTTTGGTATGTCCCAGGCATGACTGCCGTGCCCACTGTCATGAGAATGGGCATTGGTCTTACCTGATATGCCCTTTCTGTGATAGGTGGGCACGGCAGTCAGCCCCTCCCTGTTGGGCTGTTCCCGGACATGGGGGTGGGTGGCAATCTCATGTATGTTCTAATTTTCCAGACACGACAGTCTGCTGATCTACCTCGTCTCAAAACTGGACTACACAGGAAGAGGCGGGACTTAAAAACTTTACAGCAGATTCGGTCTCATTGGAGCAAGGCAGTGTCACTCCCCAGGTATGACTGCCGTGCCCACCTATCACAGAAAGGGCGTATCAGGTAAGACCAACGCCCATTCTCTGAGAGTTTATCCTCAATAAATGTTTTAAATATCAAGGGCCTTAAATCATTCCCCCCCCCCCCCCCGTCCTTCTTCTTGCCTCAGCCTGGAATGAGGATCTGCTTTGCATTTTTTTGTGTTCTGAATTTAGCAAATTCATTTTAGTTGAGCCCCTGGGGATTAAAATATTGTTTTACCTGCTATTAAAATGTTACAAAATCTCATTATAAAGTATAAAGTTTATTTTCTCCACCAGGAAGCAAGGTTTTATACTGGCATGTATCTTTACTTTTCTCTCAACACTTTCAAGTTAAGATTCTGACTTCAATTGGAATCTGAAGAAAGGGCTGGAGGAAAATTACTTGTTTACATTTGGTTTCAGGCTAAAGATGGTTCCTTTCCAACAATCAGCAATTTTTGCTAGGTTGGATCACATAGTGGCACATCAGCATTCTTGTTTGTTGTTTCTGATAGTGACAGTTTCAGTCTAGAGGTTTCAGTCAATTTTTTTTTTTGAAATAAATGTCATTCCTGGGTGTTGTTGGCTGAGGATTATTTATTTCTTGGTCAGTGTTTATAAAACCAAAGTCTGCTTCCAAGTTTTGATTCCTAAAATGTACTAAAGCATCTTGGCAGTACATCTGCAAATCAATACACTTTTCACAGCAGTTATAATAGCAAGTGAATTTACTGTTGAGAGGAAGACTTTTATTTTCTCACATTCAAACTATTATGTTGTAAGTGCTGAGGAAATGTGATACACTTAAAAATAAAAATAGTAGCTCAAGAGAAGAATTGCATGTCAGATGGAAAGTACGCTTATATTTACTAGGTAGATTGTCCAGAGAAGCACCAAAATATTCAGAGCTGTCCAGAAATTGATCTTCTCCAGTGAGGTTACAAATCTTGAGAATTTTAGTCCTAAGAAGCCACCAGTGCAGAAGATTGGGGAAACTTAGATAACCACCATTATTTACTAGTCATATGAAATAAAGCTATGCAAATCCTTAGATATGTTTTGGAATGTACAAAGTTTGCACAATGCATCTTTTCTCCAGACTGACATGATTGCTTTGAAAGCTACTTGTTTCCTAGTGATTGTGCATGCATGGCCACTTTAAGTGATTTTCCTTTATTTTGCTTAACTAGATCCATTGTTACTTTCTGTATTGAATCCAGGCAGATTTGACCAAATGATTCACCACATATATTGCTTGTTTATTGTTACTGGATTTTAGTAACCTAGCTATAATGTTATATAATTTAAAAATTAATATTTAACTCGTTCAATTTTGGCATCGCCTGACTCCAACCGGGTTTGAGTAGTGCACAATTAAACCAACAACAAAAAATCAGGAAACAATAATTATGAAAATTTAAAAGAATAAACAACAAAAATCAATAGTTTATTTGGTTAACTGCATCCATGCACAGTCTAGGAGGGATCCTAGCTACCTCAAATCCATAGTTTAAGAACAGGTTTTCTGAAATATCAGAAGGTGGAAGTGGTGTATTTTGGGAGTATCATTCGATATGACAGGGGTGTTACAGAGAAGACATGCTTCTGGGGTTCTGATAGGTAACATTGATATATGAAAGAGTGTGGGATTGAACCAATTGGACTGTAATGGTATCTGGTAGTGAACTTGGGAGACAAGGGGAAGAGCCACAGCCAGGGGAACAGTCAAGAGGCAGCTTAGACCTCAAAAGGAATGTGAGTGTGGCAAACTTCTCAGAAGGAATTCTTCCTAGTTTCTTGGGCTTTAAAGGTGATGAGGGAGAAATGTACTTTCAAATTTACCCTGTTAATATAATCTTATAATAAAGTACAATTAGTTCACCTGGGCATGCAACCTGTCTGGACTACCTCTCAATAATTAAGGGCTACCATAAACAGGAGAGGGTCAACCCGTTCTCCAAAGCACCTGAGGGCAAGACAAGAAACAATGGATAGAAATTAATCAAGAAGAGAACCAACCTAGAACTAAGGAGAAATTTCCCAACACTTAGAACAATTAATCAGTGGAATGCTTCCAGAAGTTGTTGATGCTCCAATACTGGAGTTTTTAAAAAAGAGATAGGACAATCGAAGATTAGTCTGAAATGGTATAGGTCTCCTGCTTGAGCAGGGGGTTGGACTAGGAGATCTGATCTACAAGGTCCCTTCCAACTTTTTTATTCGGTCACTCTGTTATTCAAGTGAAATGGGCTGATTCTGGGGAAGATAAGGTGTCCTCAAATGACCAGGCATAATGCCTTGCAAATGCGTCATATAGGACTACCAAGATATGCCCCTCCTTGTCCATTCCACTAAATTCTGGATCGGTTGAAGCTTTCAAGTGGTCTTGAAGGATAGCCCATACAGAGTACATTGCAGTTGTTAAGCTGAGATGTACTATAAAATAGTAATATTATAACACAAGATGATGGTGATGTTATCCATTCTGTCATGTCCACATTTTTTTTAAAAAAATCTTAGTTAGCAAAAATATTCATAGTGAATATCTTTACTGTTATTTAATATTGTTTTTGATAGTTGGTTTTGAATTGATCTTTTAGGAAAATATTTGAATTCTCAGCTATGTTATATGTACATAGTCTAAGGTTTTATCTCAAAAGGTAAATGTTGAAAGCACAATGTCATATCCAACTTCCTGCTTTTTAATGCTTTCATAAAGTGAGAATAAGATCTGATAAAATGATAATTACATCTTAGAACTGAAGGTCTTGATTTTTTTACTTTTTCCTATTAACTGCAATTTTGTTATTGTGCAGCTGCCCCATTTTACTAAATACGGCTTTTGAAATGTAAATCATATCATGTTCTAAAATGCATTATTGACATCATTCAAGACTGTCTTTGCATTTCAAAGGCATATGCAATCATACTTAGATCTCAACAAAATTCTAACAAATCCCTTTTAATGTGTATAATCAGTTCCTGCTAAATGGGGCGCTCTCTCTCTCTCTCTCTCTCTCTCTCTCTCTCTCTCTCTCTCTCTCTCTCTCTCTCTCTCTCTCTCTGTGTGTGTTTGTACATGCATGCTTTCATTCCTTGAATGTTGTAGATCTTGCCATAATTCATCTTAAAACATCTTTCTTTTCAATTTCTTAGCCTGCACAAGTGAACGGTGAAGCTCAAAGTGATCACCAGAAAAGGAGTGAAGAATATCTCTGGCTGACTCTAAGCAAAATGCGCACACAAACAAGCGATAGAACCCTATGATGTCCTCCAAGCAGAGACTTAGACTAAATGTTGAACTTCTTTTTATGCATGAAATGGCTGCTATCTTCTTCACAAATACAATGGCTATAATTCTTTGTCAGGACGGTTGAGGCACTTCACCTGCACTTGCCATTTGAATTTGAGACACATCCTATTTTCCCTAGGTCTTAAAGGACCTGAGAACAGGTGGGAACCGAGGGATGTTAAATGCTGGATTGGGATAAAAAAAATGGACACTCACATGTGAAGATGGAAGTAACTTGATCCCTCCAACTGCATAAACTGCCTCTGGAAAGGAAAGGTTAAGATTGGAGTCACAAGCTTTAGTGGAAGAGCAGTATGCAGGAAGCTGGTTTTCAGGCCACAAACGCTTTCACAGGTAAGGATTTTGTTTGTTCTGAAATATGATCTTCTGATGCATTTTTGCATTGCACTCTTAAAGTTTATTACAGTTGTATATCAACAGATGCTTTTATTGATATCCTTCTGATGAGGAGAATCAGATTAATATCCAACTGGAGAAGTATTATTAAATATTTCAGTTAGTTTTCATTCAGTGCTAGGCATGAAACATGATAGAGGATATAAAGTTTTATATAGATTTCCAGAATATTACGTGGTGAATTTGTTTTTCAAGTATCAAATGCTAGATTACCTTGTATAGCTGCATGTTGTTTTTTATTTAAAAGATAAAATTCATAAGTTTTATATCAATTTTGTTAAATTTAATATGCCTGCTGTTGAAAAACTGGAATTGTGCAAGTTATGTCTCATCAAGGAGCCTCTCAAACTTTTCTCAGTTAAAGCTTTTAACCTTTACTTTTTGGTCAGAAAAGCTTGGGAAATTATGAGCAACAGTAAGTGGTGACTCTTTAGACTCCAACAGAGGTTATTTGGAAAAACGTAGTGGTCATACAATGTAACTCTAGTCAGACCAATTTTTTTTCATATGTGGGTGAATTTGACAATTTAAATCAGTAAGTTGGATGTGGTTTGTTTCTGTTTTTTTGTTACAAGGTTTTTGGGAACCCTACAATAAAAAGAAATAAATATCTTTCAGGGTTGCAGTCGTTTTTTCACAGCTCGATTTAGTGAAATTCTAGTAGATACCATAATAATCTATCAAAGGAAATTTAGACACATTCTTCTAGCACTATTGTTATAGTTTAATGATTTAGCTGTTTCTGTTGGCAGAAATTAGAAGTGGTAGGTCGGTTGAGTTTGTCATCTTGCGGAGTTAACTCAGTGATCTGATTTTCTAAGGTTCCAATCCAGACTATTGGATTACTGTGTTAAATTCCAATGAAGCTGATGAGACATTGATTTCAATACAGACTAAAGCTTCTTAAATGAATCTGAATCCTAGCAATTAAAAATAACGAAGTGGACATTAATCCAACTCATCCTAAACTGTCCCACTGAAATTTTGGAATGTCTGTTATAATGCTTATGTCAAGGATTGTTATGAGAAGATCTCATCCGCAAATGTCTTCTATATAATAGGATGTTTGCCTTAAGACATTTCCAATCTTTATATGCTTCCTTCAGGTCTGCATTCTGTTTTGACCTAGCTGATTAGGAAAAGAAAACCTTCTGAAATATGTACAGAGAGCTTATATATGGCATATATGCTTATGCTAATAACTTGCAACAAGTCAAAATTATCAGTGGGAGTTGATATAGCTAAGATTATGCTGTGTCAGATAGAAACCACGTGAAATGGATCTTAAAGAAAATGACTGAAAATTGCAGAATAGATCAAAATATTTTTTCCATATTTAGAATCTATAAAGCATTCTGTATGATTAGAGACATTTCTGACTGTTAAGCAAAATATATATTCCCCAAGTCTGTTCCTGTTTAACATGGTATACATAGTCCTCGACTTACAACCACAATTGAGCTCAAAATGTTGATTGCTAAGCAAGACAATTAAGTGAGTTCTCCATAGTGTGGTAATGGGAGGTGCCAGGCTGGGTTATTCTATACTCTAGGTCTATGGACTGAGTTGAATCTTTTGAGGTTCCGCCTCCCTGGTGAGGTTCCCCAGTTTTTTCAACTCAGTCTTAGCTTATGGATGCATTTTCCTTCGCTCCAGAGCTTCTGAGCTGAGTGGAATAATTCCCTGGAAATTTTTTTTATTTTTTGTTTTTCTTTTTCCTTTATAAGGATTTTGACTTTATTTCTTTTTGACTTTGGATTTGTTTGCAGCTGGAGAGGGCTCTCCATGGCTACGGATTGGAGCTGGGGGGGTGGCCCTCTCCAGCGCCTCCCACCCTCTCCATTCCCCACAGGTAATTTGTCTGTCTGTTTGGGGTGTTGCTTTGCGGGGCGTTAGCCCCAGTGCTTGCGGCTGGCCTCCGTTTTTCCGGAGTGCCGAGTTTAGAGTCGCCGGAGCCACACCAGCCTCTGTGAGCCTTGGTGCGGTTTTCCCTTGGTCCCTTTGTTCTTGTGCCAGTCAGCTGTAGGGCGGGCTCGCTCTTTGCTGCTGGTGATTTTACAGAGCTTTGCGGCTGCGCCAGCCTCTTGCAGCCTGGGTGTGGGCCATTTTTTGCTGCTTGTTACAGTTAGTGCCTGGGCGCTGAGGCACGGAACTGTGGCAGAGCCGCTGGACCATGCTAGCCTTCCATAGCCTGGCGCGGTTCCTGTTTATTCGGAAATAGTCGTGGCGGCTTTGTTTCCCGCACTTTCCTCTTGCAGCCTTCAGTCTGGGCAGCTTCGCTCCCCCTTGACTTGCCACAAGCTGGTGGGCTCTCCGCAACATTCAAATTGTTTCTGCCATAGATCACTTCTATTTTGTGTAAAATAACATAAGGTTATGTAATATTTTGTGCTAAGGGTTGTTACTAGATATTCTGAACTTCACTTCATACACATAGAGAAAATTTCAAAATTAAGAAAATAGAATTACAAATGTAACCCTTTAATTAGCGAAGTTGTGGTGCATTTTAAAACTACATTAGAGTATTTTTATGAACTTTAATGTTGCTTCACTATGAAGACTGTCACAATAGTTCGTATCCTTATTTTAGAGGCACAATATTTTTAAAGCTTTAGTTAGAAGTCCAACAGAAAGAATAATGAAATAATTGCTCACCCTGATCTAAATAGTTTGCGGGAGGTAGCATAATGCTCACCAGGCAGTTTGGATTGTAACTCTAACCAGCTCTATCCAGTATGGCTAATGATCAGAAATAACAGGTGTTGTACATAAAAAAGGTCTATTGCAGTTTTGCGTGGTTTGATTTTCAAAAAAGATTAATAAATGATTAATCACTGAGAATGTTTAATTTCATTATAGTAGAATATTTAGTCTTTATATATGTATATATATATATATATATATATAAGACTATCTGTAAAGTGTATTTATATTTATGAATATTACATGGTTAATTCAAAATCATTTTCCTTATGTATCCCACCATAGAAAATTACAAAGGAAGAATATAATACGGGTAAACTTTCCCACTATTGCTTCTCAGCATCCTGTCTGATGGAAAGTTTATGGTTAAAAAGCACATCCTGTGTTCGAGATACCTGGATACTTTCAGTTAAATCTTGTTCAAGTTTCCCTTTGATTAATTAACAGAGAGAGCTAAACTTTAGAAATACAAGCAGTTCTCACTTAAATTGCAAAGGATTAAAAAAATTGTGACATTTGGTAGAAGATCAGTATTCTTTCCCGAAAGAAATTTAATTGTTCACAAATTGTGACAAGTTCTACATATGACAGAGATTGAATCTCAATGGTAGTTCATGCTTTGTATGTCAAAGGTCCCAAGTTTAATCTTTAACATCTCTTGGTTAGTCTAGAAAAGTTTCCTTCCTGAAAGGGGGAAAGCTACTGTTTGTCAGTACTGACAATACTGAGCTAGGCAGACTGACTGTATGACTCAATAGATTGGAACATCCTGTGTTCCTTTCACAACTTTGTATAAGTGCAAATCCAGCTGGCAATGCTTTAAAGCATCCAAAGATACTGTTGAGGGGACTATAATTATGAGGAGGCAATGACAGAGTGAAAAAAAATGGCAGCAAATTATAGCATAGTCTGCAAATCCCGAAGAGCTCTGCTATTATGGACCAGTCTAAAAAAGGAAGACAAAAGAAGAAGAAGAAGAAGAAGAGAACAGATTGGTTGTTTGTGAATAAAAGAGTGATAGGTTTCTAGAAAATTTCCAAATGTTTATGAGTTAACAGGGTAATTGTTTCAAACTGTCTGCTTTTGGTATCTTTGATAAACTCAGTTTCAGTTCCTGTCAGATGCAAAATGACAGTTCAAGTGTCAGCTCCTCTGCTGATCTCTGAACAAAATGTTGTGAAAGTTTCCTTTTACTTACAACTTTCTATACCACCCAATCCTACTGGCTTTGGATGATTTACAAAAATATGTTCAGATAATATTCTAGAAAGTATAAACTTATATCTAAACTGATATAAACTGGTATAAACTGATGTAGACAATGCTTACTTCAAATCCAGAAGTTGTTTGTTCCTTAATGTTGGGCCAGCTTGTATAACTGACAAAGAAAATAATTGCTGATGAAGAATTCAGGCAACTTTAAATCCTTCAGAATAATTTTTCCAGAGTATGTTTTCCTAAACTGGTGCTCTCCAGATGTGTCTGTTGGCTGATGAGAGTTGTTAGTCCTAAACAAATTTGAGACAATTATTCTGGAACTTAGAAGGCTTAGGATATTATCTTCAGATGTTAAAAAGTTCTTAAACTATTATTTAAAAGCACACATGTCTGCTTTTAAATGATATTGCTTGAATGTGTGATCCTAAAGATACAAAGCTAAACTTTCTGAGGTAACTTATGAGGAAAGTGCTGATTGAAATTCTATCACATTTTTAATTTTAATTTAATTTAATTTCCAATTTATATACCGCCCTTCTCCCTGAGGACTCAGGGCGGTGTACAGCCAAGATAAAAAACATAGAATACAAATATTAAAACATTTAAAAATATATATAAATTTCGGCCCGAAAGTTAAGAATCACAAACTAATTAAAAGAATCTAAAAATTTCTTCTAAGCCAACCCGGCTTGCTGAAAAAGATAGGTTTTCAGGGAACGACGGAAGGCATTGAGGTCATGGATTCTTCTTATCTCTGGGGGCAGCTGATTCCAGAGGGTAGGTGCCCCCACAGAGAAGGCCCTCCCCCTGGGGGTCACCAGCCTACATTGTTTGGCTGATGGCACCCTGAGGAGGCCCTCTCTGTGGGAGCGCACGGGTCAATGGGAGGTCGTCGGTAGCAGCAGGCGGTCTCAGAGATAGCTAGGCCCTATGCCATGGAGCGCTTTAAAGGTGATAACCAACACCTTGAAGCGCACCCGGAAGACCACCGGGAGCCAGTGCAGCTCGCGCAGGAGCGGTGTTACATGGGAGCGCTATGTTGCTCCCATCACTACCCGCACTGCTGCATTCTGGACCAGCTGGAGCCTCCGGGTGCTCTTCAAGGGGAGCCCCATGTAGAGAGCGTTGCAGTAGTCAAGGCGAGAGGTGACGAGGGCGTGAGTGACTGTGCACAGGGAATCCCGATCAAGAAAGGGCCGCAACTGGCGAATCAGGCGAACCTGATAAAAGGTCCCCCTGGTAACAGCCGTTAGATGTTCCTCCAAAGACAGCTGCCTATCCAGGAGGACTCCCAGATTGCGAGCCCTTTCAGTGGGGGCCAAAGACTCGCCCCCAATAGTCAGCGATGGAGTCAACTGACTATATCGGGATGCCGGGAGCCACAGCCACTCAGTCTTGGAAGGGTTGAGCCTGAGCCTGTTCCTCCCCATCCAGATCTGCACAGCTTCCAGGCACTGGGACATCACTTCAAGGGCATCGTTGGGGTGGCCTGGGGTGGAGATGTACAGCTGGGTGTCATCAGCGTACTGGTGGTATCTCACCCCAAAGCCACGGATGATCTCGCCCAGCGGCTTCACATAAATGTTGAACAGAAGGGGCGAGAGGACCGATCCCTGTGGCACTCCACAAATGAGAGGCCTCGAGGTCGACCTCTGCCCCCCTGCCAACACAAACTGCGACCGGTCGGAGAGAAAGGAGGAGAACCACCGCAACACAGTGCCTCCCACCCCCAACTCTTCCAGCCGGTGCAGCATGATACCATGGTCGATGGTATCAAAAGCCGCTGAGAGATCTAATAGGACCAGAACAGAGGAATAACCCCTGTCCCGAGCCCTCCAGAGATCATCCACCAATGCGACCAATGCTGTTTCCGTGCTGTGCCCAGACCTGAAACCCGACTGGAATTTTGTGGGAAATGTTTTAGAGAATTTTTTTCAACCACAAAAAAAAAAGTTGACTGCCCTATTTCTCGATGTAAGTTTTTCTCATACATGAGTATCCTGATATAATTTATTTTTATAATGGACCTGTTAGGGTTCCAAGTAACACCCCCAATGAAAGAAGACTCTGAGGCTTAAAGTTCCTCAAGTTCCATTTTATTAGAGATGTCGTATTGGCACATCTGGGAAAACCTGAATCTGAAAGCTTCCAGGTTTTCTCCACCCAAAAGAAAGTTCAAGTCCCTGCCCAGCACCCACATGTCCATCACATGGTCCAACCAAGCACCATCCCAACTGCAGATGCCTCCCAGTTCCAGCCCTCAGGGTGCAGGGCAAGTAATCCTTGACTCTCTGAGTAAGGAATGTTATTATGACTATATATCACCCATGCTCCATACAATCCCTCCTCCCAATTTCCCACGGTAGTAAATGTGGCAGGCCTGAAGGCCCAATGCAAAAGATGGCTTCCAGGCCTGACAGGACCACAGTATTCTGGAGTTTTTTGTTGTTTACTGTGATTGTCAAATTAATTTCATCAGAGATTTCAAAAATCATAATGTTTGAAACTGACGTTCTTGGAAAAGTTTGTATGCAAATTTAATAGAATTATTAAAATGTGATGTCATGATGTGCAAATCCAGTCATTGTAGTCGTTAAGTTATGGTTTATGCTTTAATGTTATATATGAATGAAGCTAACTGTAGTACCACAAAATGTGATCCTGCATAGTATATAAACCCAGAAAAAATATACCTTCCCAGAGAAGCCTGAGCTCCCAATTCTAGTTTATTTGAGATTAAGCCCACTGAGTTTGGTAAAATTTATTTATGAATAAAGATTTATGAAGTGGGGAAACGACTGTAAAAGGATCCCTTTCTTGGCAGAGAGATGGATATTTTTAACTCTATTATACTATAAAAACAGGTACTACTTTTTTAATAAGAGAAAATAGCAACAATAATTCGCTGTGTCTGGATTTATGTGAACAGATGGTATGCAGGAAAGAACAGGGAAACTCCAGGGAAGTGTGAGCTGTCCACTGAGCCTTTTCTGGTGTTCTGGTTCTGACACTGTCCCAATGCTACATTATCTAATTCTGCAGTATTATGAGTTTAAAAAAAAAAACACACACACACACACCTAAGAGATGGCCAGTTTTCTGGCTGCTCTGACATTTGTTTTCTCTCTCTTGTTTCTCTCATATGATTTAAGGACCATTCATATAAGGAGTTTGCTAGCAAAAATGCAGAACTCAGTATTTCTTTTCCTTTAAAAAAATGATCATAGCTACAAAAAATCTATCTTTGGAATAAACATCTGTGCACAAATGGTGCTTCTGAGACTGACATTGGTAAAAACTACTTAGAACATAGTCAGTAGAACCTGGATACACTGTATGTTGGCTATGAATGGGGGACATGGAACTTTGTAAACAGGGTAGATAGGGGCTCAGAAAAGCATGAAATATTTATTTAGGATATGAGCGATTCAGAAATTGTATGTTTATCCTGGAAGCTTAGACTATACAAACCCGTAATTTATATTGGCGGAAGATGAATATGCAGCCTGGATGTGTATTCAATCAGTGCAGAGTTAAATGGAAAAACTTGAAATTGCAAATGACGCACTCTTTCCCCCCTCTCCTGCATCTTATTATATTTGAGTTGTTTATCTTGAAATAAATGCTCTGTATATTTCGTTACAAATATTGTTTCAGTTGTCCCAGCCAAGACATTGGACAGACATGGGACCAGCCAGTAAAATGAATATATATATCTCCACTGAAACTTATTTTAAAGAATCAATTCTGCCCAGCAATTAATATTTTCCTTGTTGAAGAAAAAACACTTTCTTGCCAGAATGTTGAAAAATCCCATTCCATTTCATACATTAGTGGAAAGAAGATGTGCCTGATTGTAGCAAATATGGTTGTAAAAGTTAGACTAGATTAACATATTGAATGATATGATTTATTTATTTAATATGTGTGTGTGTTTGTAGGAGAAGAGCAGGCAGGGCTGGAGGGCTGCAGAGTTAAACACATCATCAGCTTACAGTTACTATGTTCCCACGAGTGCTCCGAGTCCAACCTCTCCTGAATTCCATTGACTCTTATCTGGATGCCAATTTAGCGTTGAACTTTATTTGACCAGATCCTTGTGCTTAGCTATGCTTGAATAAATGTTCTCTGCTGCAACCTAATTGGTGGTTCTGATTCTTTGAGCTTGACACTTTAATATTAAATTGTTTTTCAGACAATTCGTTAATAAAGTGATAAAAACAGAATCCTTTTGGTGTATCATGTGACCTTCATTTGGTTGATGGATAGCCATCATGCTGATAGGGAAGAAGCAGATATTTATGCAGATAGAATATTCACTGTTTTATTTTAAATGTTTGTTTTTATTTAGATTTATTTTTTAATCATTTATTAAATTTATTTGACCTATGTTAGAGTTAGACCCCACTGTCATCCCAATTTTAATCTATTAGTAATTTTAGAAACAGTTGTGTCTTGTGCTCTTTACAGGGAACATGGAACATATTTGCAGCATATGAAACATTCTGGCACAAGAATATCTGAATATACATAATTCATGTTCACAATTGATATGGAACAACAGTGAATTTATACAATAATGATAATCAGGAACCATACTGTTTGAATTGGGTGACTATGTATACTGTATGTTCTAAATAAATAAGTCCAAGTCAGTTAGGAATTTTAACCTGTTCAAATAAATTAGTAAACTTTAAAGTTTTCTTTTATTTTGTTTCTATCTTGTTTCTTTTTGCTGTTAGTTGTGAAGTCATGTCCGACCCATCGTGACCCCATGGACAACGTTCCTTCTTAGAAGCTGCTAAGAAAGATTTGCTGTATTGACAACATTATGTGGGGATCCTAATTATCTGTAGCATATTATTTATTTGTTTATAATTATTTGTAGCATATTGTAAACTGGATTCCTTTGGTAAATTTGTACTGATACACATTATTATACATTTCAATAAATTGTGAAAGAATATGTGGTAGTTTTTCATATGGTAATATATTTGATGATCCTAATATAGACCCTATACTTTTTAAGGTAAATTTATCTTTAAAGTTTTTTCTCCCAGTGTTTTAGTTCTGTGTCTGAAAATGAAAAAGCTTCTATTAGATACTACCCAGTTTTAATTTGTCATGTGCCTACAAGCATCCTCTTATTTTATATGCCAAAATTATCAAGGTGACCATGCTGCCATTACATATCATTTGAACCCGAGAACCTATGAAATTGGCTTTGTCGCTCAAGAATCATACTTAGAAATAAATAATTAGAATTAAAGTAGATAACCCATGACCCAAAGACTCTTTGTTTCAGAGATATTTCCTTACCTAAACAAAGAAACAGAATGACCATGGAAGGGCAAAAAATTAGCTACTACCGGTTTGCAAGAACCGGTAGTAAAACTGGCGGGAGGCTCTGCCCACTGACCTGGACATCATCATAGGTGATCTGCGCATGCACAGAAGCTTCTGCGCATGTGCAGAAGGGCACAGGCGAGATGCGAACCAGTAGTAAAGGTAAATAACCCACCCCTGCTGCGAAGATGTAGTGGAAGTTGGCGAAGGCTGGTGTGGCACAGATTGGAAAGGGTGCATGGGAGTGCATGAGTGGCTTTTGTGGCATAAGCACAAAGAGGTTGGGGAGATGGCATGGATGGGCAGATTTACCCAAGCAACTTATGACTTTCCCTCTTAGCATTTCCATTGTGGACATTCCCTGCAAGTTTCCCACAAACACAAGGGAGCATGGCCAATCACAGTTGACTTTTCACTTCCTGCCAGCTTTCCCATTTCCCTTTTATGTTTAGTCCCATGTGTCTGATAAATGCCATTGTAGATCAGTATATGTGACATTAAAATTGTGATGCATTTTGGATGTCTGGTTTATAATGTCTTTATTAAAATTGTATGATAGTTAAATTGTTACAATGTTATACATTTCAACTGTACTTTTTGGATCTGTCCTATGACAGATGCTGAGAGAGTAAGGGGGTGGTATTTGACTATTATGTAAAAGATAGAAGGAAAATAAGATAAAATGAGGTACAGAGTACATTCAGAGTAAGGAGAAGAGTGAACAAAAAGAAAAGGAAATATGTTCTTAAGGGGTGACATTTTCACAGTATTTCTTGGAGTTGCTTGGAAACTAGAAATCATTAGGTTATGAATTGTATGATACTTATACATTTCATTATAATATACCTTTTGAGAAAAAAATTGTACAGTGTCTCTTAATATAATAAGATAGAAATACCTGCCTTGATTTGGTTAAAACGCAGTTCAGGTTCCTTATTACTTTTCTGTAATGATTACAAAGCTGTGGAAACCTGAGAGCAAAGGATGCTAAGTAAAATGGTGCACTAAAGAAACTAGTAAAAGGGTGCACTAGAACTTGGAATGGTTGGTAGTAAGCAGCATTGATATTGTATCATAAAGCATTGGCTTAATGTGGCCTACGTCATACCTGACTGCCATAATTTTTGCTCAATGATGCTGAAATCTTGAGAGATTTCTGTTCTAACTGTGCCACACTTGCTCTTGATCAACAGCTGGAGGTAGTGGAAGTAGTAAAATTCACAAGATTGGAGCACAGCAACGGACATGAACAGGCGCACAGTTGTAGGGGATATCCTGAAATTATTTTGGCTTAAAACAAATATAAGCATACCTAATATGTGATAAAATATTGTCCTAATCATAAATTGACACCTAAAATAAATACTAACTTTGTGTGCTAAAATGACTTGGAGTTACTGAATGCTGTGCACTATGATGAAAATAATTATAGCATGTTAAATATGTGGTTTGCTTTATAAATGTAGTCTTTGTAAGCATGTTGCTTTTCCATTTTTTAATTTACTTGGGAGGCATTTAAAAGTTGAACTTTGATATCATCTGCTGATATGGAAGATACATAAACTGTGTACCAGCTGTTCATGTAACATTCTTTCATTGTAAAAGGATGATGTCAATCTTGTACCTACATAACACACACGAGAAGATGTAAACTTTGCCCTCTGTATGTCCCCTCTTTAATAAATGTTAGAGAAACATCTGTCTTAAAGTGATACCACTTTTTTAAATTTATGAGAAAACATATTAATTTAATTGCAATATTTTGTTGCCATAAATGGTATACCACAAAAATCTTGTGGGGAAATAATGGAAAAGGATGGTTCTTATTTGTCTTCAATTTTTTCTTGAGAGAATCTTCTAAAAATAGAAGTCAGTTTTGATGATACAGGACAGAAGAGAAGCAAAGAGGGTGCAAAACAGAAAGTTTGAATTGTCCCAGCTATCTTTGCCTCATTCTCCACTAATCTCTTGGTGGAGAATGAGGCAAAGCCACTTGCTTTAACCCTATCCCATAATTGATTATCATTATTGAGAAAATGTATCCTCAAAGCAGAAATATTTATTATTTCTATTATAAAAAGACACAGTGCAGGTTCTTCAGGTTGAAAATGCTTAATGTCATACTCCTGATATATTTGGGAAAATGGCATTTTGGGTAAGATGATGCTAAACTGTGTTTCAGCATGAGCGTTAAATATTACAACTAATTCCTTGCTGTTTGAAGCATACTGATAAATCAAGAAAAGTCTATTCTTTCTCATTCACCCCTTCTGTGACAGTTTACCATCATTAAGGATTTTGCTTACTGGGGAAGATTCTCTTTTTCAAGATTCAATTTGCAAGCTCAGTAAATCCAATATAGACTTAATGATCATACTTATGTTCTGGACTGGAGAACTGAAGAGAGGCACCTGGATCCTTCACGCTCCACAAGCATCTCTGAAATTTATTGTGGTCCTTGGAACCAGGCCATTCTCTCCGCTTCCTGTACTTAAGGGTTTAATTGGAATTCTGGGAATATTAGAGGAGGGAAGGACTCGACTAGTAACAGCAGAAGTGCTTAAATATATAGTGGGTCAATTTCTAATGTGAACTGACCCTGAACAAATATTGTTAATGGAGTGTTGGGAACTGATAGCAGAAAGCTGAGAGAAAGTGGATTTGAACCTTTGCCCTTTTGATGCTATAGAGGAAATTGGTAATGCAATAAAATGACTGTTCATTTATTAATGACAGCTTAAGTTGAACTACTGTAATCCACTGCCTTCTTTCCTTTCCTAAATTCTCTCAAATTTATCTTTGTTCGCAGACATGGCCTAGAAATATAAAAGGCAGTCTTGGAAAGCAAATCCTTTTGCTTATTAATGTGTTTTATTAATGATATTCTGAAAGTTTGTAGAAGATGGCCATTGTTTGAATTCATAAAGATCTGGGCATTTTTTTGACCAGTTAAAACATGTTTGAAATAGAATGATTTTATTTTCAATGTCTTTAAAGGGACACCCAGTAAATGATTGCAGAGTGTTAGATAGGAAATGCAGTAAAACTTGAGGGAATTTTGACATTTAACAAAAGGTTTTTTGTAGTTGATTAGCATTAATACATTTGAAATTTTATTTTCCTGAGAGTTTTAATTTTTTGTTCGTTTATCCTAATCTTGTTTAATTCAGATTTGAGTTAAATTCATTTTTTAAAAATCAAGATAAACAGTACTTTAATTCTAAAATCAAAACCTCCTTTGAAAGGAGATGGTAGTTGTAATTAGACAGCCTTCCAATGGTTACCAATTTTCTCTTCCAACTGGTTTAATTTTTTTCATTATTCTAATGAAGTAATAGTTTGCTCTTATTTTCTAACTGTCAAGCTGCAGTTTGATTATGCCACCTCTTCATGATGGACTATATCAGGAAATAACTACTGCAAGGGTTACAGGGATGCCATACTTGTAGGATATAATAAAAGAATCTTCAAAGCTTGCCTGAATTTTTCTTGGCTATGTCTAATAGCAAATAGAATCAAGGTGGGGATATTTTGGGGGGGGGGTGTTCCCTCAGGTTTTCTGCTTTCTGCTTTTTCTTTTCTAGGATTAGTCTGTTTTTCCTCTCTTAGCTTTTATATTCTTTCATCAAATTATCTCCACATTCTTCTACACATTAAGAAAATTTAGATTGTTATATATTCTGATGATGATCAAAACATATATGTAAAGTTTGGTGTGGGTAGGTTGGTGGTGGGAACTTGTTTGTCTTTGTAATGTCTTTGTATTTTTTGTATTGTCTTTATATCTCTGTTTAAAACTCAATAAAAAAAAAATAAGAAAATTTAGATTGTTAGGGGAGAAGAAAAGGAGATGCCTATTTATGTATTTTTAAATATACCAGGGAATTGACTGAATTAAGTTGTACAATAGAGACATTACTACCATTTTATATTGGAAACAATTGTTTTGCAAGCTCAAAATATACTTTTACTGCAGTGCACTCTATATGGGGCTGATTTTCAAGACCGTCTGGAAATAACCAGTGCAGAATGCACTAGCAACAGTTTTTGATGCCCTATGAAATGCCCCATGCTCAGGGTATATCACTTCTCTGTGAACTGTACTGCCTTTCAATTCCTGATACAATTCTTTAAAAAAAAAAGAATTGCTGGTTACCATATTTAAAAATCCAAATGGCATGGGACCAGTTTATTTGTGGAATCACCTCTCCCTGATTTGATTCAAAGAAGGGCCGGTGTCTTTCTTTAAGTGTTGCTCTCTAATAAAGAGAGTGCATCTTCTCAATACCAAATCCAGCCTTTTGGAACATCCCCATGAGATCCAGCTGGCCCCTACCCTCCTGGCCTTCCAAAAAGTCTTGAAGACCTGACTTTTCCCACAAGCATTGGGATATGGGACTGGATCCCAAGAAAGTTGTCTGTGAAGTTTCCGAAAGATGCCCTAATTAATTTATGAGCCACGAGCCAAACTTCAAAAGAAATACAGTCATTTATGGCAACTTGAAAGTTTTGCAAGTTGACATTGTCTGTTTGACTTTGTTGGACTGCAGGGGAGCATACTTTGTGTTGAGGTGCTGTGTTTATGTTGGTTTTATGCTTTTATTTAATTATTGTTGTAATACGATCACAATTGAGCGCAACATTTCTATGGCTAAGCAAGACAGTTGTTAAGTGAGTTTTGTTCCATTTTACAACCTTTCTTGTCACATTTGTTAAGTGAATCATTGCAGTACTGTAGTTGTTAAGTGAATCTGGCTTCCCCATTGACTTTGCTTGTCAGAAGGTCGCAAAAGATGATCACATGACTCCGGGATACTGCAACCGTCATAAATATAAACCAGTTACCAAGTGTCCAAACTTCAATCACATGATGGTGGGTCTACTGCAATGATCGTTAAGTGTGAAAAATGGTCACAAATCACTTTTTCAATTCCATTGTAACTTAGGTGATCACTAAATGAATGGTTGTAAGTCGAGGACTACTTGTATCTCCAGGATTATAATACATAAAATGATGGCTATATAAATAAAACAGAATATATATATAGCTCAGGGCTGTATCTCAAAGCTATATAAATCTGCTTATAGCAATAGCACTTAGACTTATATATTGCTTCACAGTGCTTTACATCCCTCTACATCCCACTATAAGCCCAATAGGTTTACAGTGTCAGCCTATTGCCCCAAACAATCTGGGTCCTCATTTTACCCACCTCGGAAAGATGGAAGGCTGAGTCAATCTTGAGCCGGTGAGACTCGAACTGCCAGACTGCTGGCAGTTGGCAGCAGAATTAGCCTGCAGTTCTGCATTTTAACCACTGCACCACCAATACATACATACATACATTCACAGTGATTGAAACAGTGGTTTTGAATTCAACACTTTTTCTCAAATTTAAAATACTTTGAATTCAAACATTTTTGTAATCTGTTTTGCAACTTTCAATCCTACTCTCTGTATTTTCAAATAATGTAGAAAGAGAACAAATCTTTGCAAGCTGATGCAGATGGCAGTACATTTAATTTGTAAGCGTTTGGCTAATGAGGAATATAGACTAGGGTTAGCGTCTCTTACAGTAATGTTTTTACAATGAGTGCTGTGCCTTTGCAAATGATTTTAAAAAAATAAATGCAAGCTGTGTATGCAAGCTGGACTATAACTATGGCATGAACAAATTCTGTTTGAAATTCATCTCCCTGTGCCCACTTGGCTCTTGCTTTATGCAAGAGGTGGAAATTTCCCAGGGATGCTAATGAGAGTTTTTTTAGCTACAAATAAGCTACCTGGGGAGACAGCAGTTGTGATTGAGACTGTTGTATAGCTAAAGAATCCCATGTAGCTCTCCTACAGTTACCCCTCTGACTATATTACAGTGACAGTTCAACATGCCTCCTCTATTTATCTTTATTTTCTTTTAAATAATCCTACCCAAAGTTTCTGTCTTGAAACAATGGTGATTTGTATAAATAAACTTATAACCAGTGGTGGTATTCAACTGGTTCTATCTGGTTTGGGCAAACCGGTAGTGGCGGCTGTGGAAGGCTCCGCCCACCCACCTGGATGTCATCACATCCCTTTTTGATGCTCTGCGCAGACACGGAAGGCTGCGCATGTGCGGAGGTGGCACGCGTGCTCACGTTTGCAAACCAGTAGCAAAGGTAAGTGAATACCACCCCTGCTTATAACATAGGGTGATCCACTACTGCCCATGATCCTATTGAGAACAGCTAGAGAGTATACAAATTCACTGCTCTGCAGTATGAAAGTATTCACTAAACACACACACAAATCCATTATTACTGGTAATATTATTGCTATAAGAACAGTTTTTGGGAGATATTGAAAGTACTTTGTGTACCTAAACTATAAAACATAAGGTACCCCATACCTTCATAGTAAATAGGGGAAAAGATTTGGTCTGTGTGGTTGAAGTCAAGGCTTTTCAAACTGTTGGAAAAAATGCCCTGGAACCCTTATAAAGAGATAAAGCTTCAGTCAGGGGTGAAATGCTCCCAGTTCGGACCGGATCAGGTGATCCAGTAGCGATTATGGCAGGTGGTTCGGCGAACTGGTAGCGATGGTGGCACGAGGCTCTGCCCACCCAGCCGGGTGTCGTTACTTCCTGGTTTTAACCAGGAAGTAATGTGTTTTTACCCTCTGCGCATGCACAGAAGGTTTTGTGCAAGCGCAAAGGATCTGCGCGAACATGTGACACACGTGTGTGTAAGCAAAGCGACCATGTGCGTGCAGCACGTGCACTTCCGAACCGGTAAGGAAGGTAAGTAGATTTCACCCCTGGCTTCAGTGATAGAAAATTGGTATGTTCAAGTGAACTTTTTTTTTTTTATTTTGCTATTAGTCTCATGGAACTCCATCAAGTTCTTGAGGAACTGTGTAGTAATCTGTGGAATGGAGTTTGAGAACAGTAGTTTAGGTGCCAGCAGGAAGTTTATCATCATGTTTTTTGGAAGACTGCTATCAAATTTCAGTTCATTTATGTCATTTTTGTTTACTAGATTAGGTTTCTAGATTGGATTTAACAGTAGTCAAAAAAACTTATGTTTGGGTTTGTTTTTTTTAAGGGAAGATATTAAAAACATGGCACAGGAAATATATGTTAAGAATCTCTCCTCACATTGCACAGTGCTGAACTTGCCTTGTGGCATCTGTGAAGAGAAATTGTAAAGTGGGGGCATTTTGTGTAGTCTCATGATAGCTAGCATTCCATGCTCTTCTCCCTCCCTCCTTCCCTGTCCTTTTAATGGCGAAACAATGGTGTCATGGTGGCTATGCTGATACCTTATGACAAAGAGATTGAGCGAAAACCACCAAGCAGCCAGTCTTTGGCTCAAATTGAGCTGTGGGTTCCCTCAAACAGGGAAGCTGCTGTTCTGTCAACATCTGCCTGCACAAAAGAATATACATTTCAGCTAAGGGATATTTGAAATGTGCTTGACTCATCTCCCCTTCCCTCAGTGTTTGAAAAATGGTAATAAATTAAAGTTTTAATCCTGCTTGCTTGCTTATATGTCATCAAATCATTTTTGATCCTAGAGACCACATAGATAGATTTTCTCCATGATGAACATTTTATATTTTCTGCCCATGTGTGTTTTTTTTGGTAAAAATTCAGGAGTTGTTTACCATTGCCTTTTCCTGCACAGTATGAATTGATGTCTTTGCCATTGTCACCAAAGTGATCATCTGCCTCTGGCATCTTCCTGTATCAGTGCTGCCCAGTATAGATACCTGCTTGCTTTAGCTAGGCAGCTGGGATGATCTTCACACTTTAAGTGACCTGCTGGGAATATATGCCCTTGGCTTACATTCCCAACATTCTTCACTCATCTCTCCCAGAACACTTCACTACCACAATGAGGCAACACAGCAGGACTTGGGAGGGTTTAGTTCTGACCACATTATAAACAATGACTTGTTGTTCAATCATTATTACCTTCTTCTGTAAGAAATGGTGTTGACATCATTTGTATGCAATTAATACTGCAAAATCTGTGATAAAATTTAAACCTACGGAGTAGCTCCATTCTAATTTGGTGATTGGGTTCATACAATCTAAGATGTAATTTGTTTGATTTTAGGTTAGTGCACTGTGAGAATGCAGCTATTGTGATTTATTAAAAATTCATTTGCTTGTTTATTCAATTTCTGTGTCCGCCAATCTCAGTCAGTGACTTTCGGCGGTTTTTCTTACAGTTAAGAAAATATATTACAATTTTTAAAATATAAAATAAAAGCTTATTTTACTGGTAAAACCAGTAAAAAATCAACAAAAATATTAAAACATTTAGAAAAATTAATCCACTATCTATAAGTCATGCAGGTAAATATTTTTTTAATGCTGACCATTGCTTGTAATTTGCCTTTGATTCCAAAAAATATGTGTGCATTGTGTGGATATTATTTCATGAATTATGAACAAAATTGGATTTTTTAAATTCAGAAATTATATTTTCTTCATTTTATAAATTGTAGGAGGATCCATATGGCTTTTCTCTAGTTTGCTACCACATCACTATTTTTGAACAAGAATCCAATGCAACCTACAAAATATTTTTAAAAAAGTTTTTGGCTGGTCCTGTCAATTCTTTGACAGTGAAAATTTTGGGGTTTTTTTTATTCCAGAGGAACTGTGGGGCTGCAAATCTATGTATAAATAGACCATGCTCTGTTTTTCTGGTCTGTTAAATTTCAGAATCATGAGTTTCTTTCTCCAAGGTTGATTTTCTAACAACTTCTCACTTGATAGACAAAATAACTAGGTGTCTTTTGCTTCCTATTCCTTTAACCCTCTTTCATGTTTGTCTGCTTCATTAGCATTTATAGAGCCAGACGTAGCAGCCTAATATGCGAGCAATTTAGAATTTACTCACTTATATTTGGACCTGTAAATTGCTACTTAAGCACCTGCTGTTCCTGGGATCAATATACCTCACTTTGTTTACTTCTTCCAGCATTATTCTTCCATCCGATATGTACCGTATATGCATCTAGAAAATTTGGGTTGGTTGGAGCACTAGTAATATTAGTATGACTAGCTTCTAAATTCATAAGAAAATTTAAGGGAAAAACGTGTATTTATATGCCATTCATCCTACTGTTCAGTAACTTTGGGCACCTTACAACAATATAAAGCAATTATAATGTTAAAACATTAAAAACATTAGTTAAAATTTAAAACATTAAAAGTGAACAAAACTAGATTAAAAAGGGACCAGTACATATATGAGAAACCAATATATAAACGGGGTGGAAGTGGGATTTACAGTAGTCTACTAACCACCTCCAGAAAGCAGCTGCTTATATATATTACAGTGCTTTGCTTTTTTAGAAAGCTAGTCATTGAAGAAATGCTAAGACGAAATATGAATGTTTTCTGAGAAGAGGTCATGGTACCATTTTTAGCCTATAAAGTCTGGTTTGGTTGTACTGCAATTTAATATCAAATGAGACAACTAATCCCACTGAAGCCCAGTTGAATAAAGTAGCCTAATAATATAATCCTGACCTAGCCAGCACTACCAACAAAAGATGGCAACCAACTTTGTAGCAGAATTGATAAAAATTGTGTCTTGCTTTTATCAGGGATACTGAAATTTGAAATCAGAACATTCTTCTTCTTTGAGATGTAATCTGCTAAGAATTAAGACTGATTTAGAGTTGTCTGCAACTACACATGAACATTAGGTGTACCTACAGTTCAAAGGGGTTGATGGGTATGTGGAGATTGCTGATGGTTGCACACAGTCTGATGCACACACCTCCCGAATACCAACTGTGCATTGTGTGGAGGTGCACATCCTGCATGCTGATTGGTTGATCTGATTCTTACAACACCAGGAGCATTTGAGCAATAATGTTTAAATTTGGTAACATATAAAAGGAGCAGCTGTGCAACTGTTTCTGAACAACAGTGTGCTATTCTGTGCAGTGCAGCAGAAGGCCTTTCCACAGCCCATTGTGCTCTAAATAATTATGATTGATTCTTGTGGTGGGGTATTGCAGGCAGTGGTACTGGTAGTGGTGCAGATAGAGAGGTATGATTTCAATCACTTAATATACAGGTTACTTAATGAGCTTGATATGAGTAGCATCTTCATTAATGAGCTGTTATTTAAGGAAATGGATTAGAGGATTTTACATTTATGACGATCACCTACAACACCCTCAGACTAATTTCCTTCATCAATTAGATGAATTCTACTTATCACTATATTCATATATATAAAATGTGAGAATTATATGGTAATGATATGCAGTAGATAACATATTGTGCTGTAGTGGTTAGAATGCAGTACTGCAGGCTGATTCTGCCCATTGCCAGGAGTTTAATCCTGACTGGCTCAAGATTGACACAACCTTCCATCCTTCTGAGGTCAGTAAAATGAGGATCCAGATTGTTGGGGGCAATATGCTGACCCTTAGAGAGGGCTGTAAAGCATAATAAAGTGGCATATACAGTAAGTCTAAGTGCTATTGCTAAAACAATGGAAACTTCAAGAAATGTGGAATAACTATGATCCCCATTCAAAGCATCCCTAATTGATGGTGATATAGTCATCATGATAGGACTGTTTTATAGTGGCTGGAAACCACCATTATCCAACCACCAAAGAATTAAATAAAAAATTATTATGAGGTTCCCCTTTGAGTTTTCTTTGTTCAGAACTTAATTGACAAAAGGTGGAAAAAAAGTTCTAGATGTTTCCCTTCTGATATCAGGCTCGTGCACTGTTTTGCCTACAAACTGCCGCAATTGTTTTGGGTAAAGTAGATGGCGTATTTCATCAAGTCTGGCAAATGCAAGAATTTTCCTGCTGCCATGACTGATGTGGTCAGACCTTGCAATAATCTTGCCAAGATCAATGTGAAGACAGAGTTGGCCTCTGAACTAATTGTAGCATCTATTTGTATATAAAATTACAAATGTAATAAGTGATTTTACAAGGGAACACACATAGAACAGTGGACAAAGGAGTATTGAATTACACTATACAAACTATACTGAATTAACTGATGTATAAAAGTACAATGAATGAATAAAAAATATCATTTACCCATAACTGATATAAATTCTTTTCTTTTCTCACCTATATACAAAAAGTTCTACAAAAAGAGAGGAAGCCTTTTTAAAAAATCACTAGACATTTAGCTTCAATGATTCCTATCATCTGGGTTAGAGATTGTTCTGTAACTGACCACTGAGGATTATAATTATGGCTTGAAACTGAAGAAGGAAGCAAAATAGCTTTGAAAAGTTATTTATAAACCACAGTCCTGCTGGCTTATCTTTAAAAATGGAATCACCCAATTCTTCCCCCACCTTCTCCTGTCTAGACTAGCTGCGTAATAACTCAATTTATGAAGATCTCTCTGGTGTGTCATTAGGTTCAATTGCTAGTTAACTTTAGTTTCCTTGTCAGTGTAATTCAAGGTCACTGGCTGTTCCTGACAGCATTGTTAGCATACCAGGTGATAGGATTGTTTCTATATCCTCAGGTATAATATGTCTGGACATGCTAGTTTCAGCTGTTAATCTGGGTCTACATGCTGGCTTTTTTGTATTTTAACCTTGTTTTTCTTCTGATTTATGACCGTATTTTCTTTAAAAAATACATAACACGTTGCTCTCTGTTATGGTCCCCATCCTGACTGGAGACCTCACAGCTGCAATTTATATTGCTGGGAGTAATCCATTTGGTGTGCAGAACAAAAAAGAAAATGATAATATATTTTCAGGACATTTACAGGTGCTTAGTCATTCAAATGTATTTTTAAAAAATCCATCTAAAACCATTGTGGATAATAAGGCATGTATGAAAAAAGAAGAGGCAAATTTAACTGAGAAGAATTGCTTTGAATAAATTATTTCTCAGTGACTGCTTTAAGGATAAGCATTATTATAATTTGCTTTCTGCCAAATTGGAAAATATTTCAGGAAATAACAATTCCAATGGATTAAAAAATGCATGCAAAAGAAAAATATTATATTGTATACAAAAGGCACCATTTAGCTTAATTTTGATATAAATTGCTGAAACATGGCACACAAAGCAATATTCTTATTCATTCCCAAAGTCAGTACATATCCAGAATGACTTTTTTTATACTGTTGAATAATTGTCTTCTTTAAAGACAATATGTTGATAATTCAGCCTATAATGATAGAATCCACATTTGGATATACAGTTTAATATCATGTTTATATCCTTAAGGAACAATGATCGTTGTAAACCAATATTTATTAAGAATTGGAACATTATTTGAAAAGGTCATATTGTATGATAAGTCCTTTCTCTTCCATATTCCACTTCCCACATAGTGATTTTGTTAATCAGTCCCTTTGAACCTTATCTGTGGAATTTAAAAGCATGGAAAAGTCAGTTTATAATGGAAATGAAATTGTGAAAATGAATTCTGGAATATATAATCAATAACCCTGCTGAAAAAATAGTCTTTCTTAAATCTACACGGATATGTCCCTATGTTTTTTTGGTAACATTTTGGAAGTAGTTTGCCATTCATAATTTCTGAGATTTTTCTTTTAATGTCTCAATCTAGCCTACATTTGTAAGGTTTCCTGCCTCCCCCAATCCCTCTACCAATCAGATTCAGTCATGTTTAGCTTTTTCAAGATCAGCAGCCCTGACGACGTGCTGTCACCTGCTATGGCTAAATTATTGGCAAGGCATATTGCCTAATGTAGAGTTAGACTTAAAGAAGTATCTCTAGAATAAAATATTTTTTCAATTACTTTTTAAATATTTATTAAGATAAATATGGCTGATTGTTTGAATTTTTAAAAAATTGGTTATTCTTTTGTTTTTGTAGCATTTTTAAAAGAAATACAACATAAAATAATTTAAGGGGTTTTATTTTTGGAGGAAAAAACCACAATTTAATTATTTAGCCATTACCTCTAGAAAATGTTAAATAGGAAACGCTAAACCTTCTAGAACAGTGTGCAGCCATATGTTTTCTGTTAAACCTAAATGCCCAATTTGTATACAATATAGGAAGCTGTCTGCCCAAGAACAGACATTCCTGGGAGGAGAATGAACGAATTGTGGCCTTTACTGGATTCTTGGACTAGATAGTGTACTTTTTTTTTAATTCAGTGGGGAAAACAGTATTCGACTACAACATTATTTTTCTTATGAACTTTCAAGTTGCGAACTTTTTGTCAGTATGAACAAACTTGTCTGCAACTTCAGCTAAAGGGGTCTGGAAGTCAGGAGAAGGTGGGAAAGGATTAGAACTGACTTTCTCTTGCATATTTTTAATGCTTGTTTGGATTTGTGAACAAACTAGATTTACGAACTACCTCTCAGAATCTAATCTAACCTGTTTGTAAGTAGTGTACTGTCTGTATTGTGATTCTCCAGTTTATTGCCATCTGGATTGTTTAAAAAGTGGGCAAATTCATAGTCCTGGATGGATTATTGCAGATTACATATAAAAGCTGAAACATTTTGTAGTTGTTTTTTTTTTAAAAAAAGATTAGTAGAGCCACTAATAATTATATCTTTTCAAAGTAGAGTATGTTCCAAACAGATATAGTACCAGACATGGCTTATGCTGGATCAGTTCAAATATAATATACATTATATACTAGCATTTCTAACACAAAGCTTCTGAAGTGAAAAATAGGTTTAAAAGCAGCTGCATTTTTTTTTAAAAAAACTGTGGTTTATTTTTATATGCATATACAGCATATATTTATGATGAACATTTTCTGTTAAATAAATTCTACCATTCATCTTCTGATTTTAGTCTCTCTCAGGTGTGAAAACTTTTAAAATAAAGAAAAATCCTGAAACACAAATTTAGTAATACAGTAATGAGAATGGTTAGCAGAAATTGTAAAACAACTGAGAACTCCATATGAATGAGAAGCTTACTTAATAGGCATGGAATGAAAAGAGCTTTCCATGCTTATTGAATTTCATATACTGTATGAAACAATAGAAGTTGTGGGGTCTGCCCACCGTTTAAATTGGCCTTCCTTAAACAGAAAAGCTCTTTGGTGAGTTAAACAGCCTTCTGTGCATGCGTATGGGTGGGTGGGCGGAGCCTCCTGCAGTCGCTGCTACCGGTTCACCCAATCCAGAGAGAACCGGCTGAATCCCACCACTGATGTGGTTATGTTATGTTATGTTATGTTATGTTATGTTATGTTATGTTATGTTATGTTATGTTATGTTATGTTATTTATTTTGTCATGTTTATGTAATGCATATTGGAGATGGTAACCCTTTAAGAACTGTGTGCAACAAAATTTAATTTTAATGTATGCTGATTAGTGTATATTTAAAGTGACTTAGAGTTATTATAAGTCTAAGACCAACTCTTCTAATGGTCATTAAGTGAGTCATCCACCCACTCAATGATCATGATCTTGGCTCTCCCAGCTCCAACTCCCATGTGGTCTGCATTGGGCCTTGCAGTATTGAATGGCTACTGAATGATTAGTCATTAAGCAAGTAATAAATGTGAGCAAGACATTTAAACAACTCTTGAATGCATAGGGAGAAGTCAACCAACAAGCCAGGAAAATAAGTGCTACTCACGTATGGGTATCCAACATTGTTGACTGTAAATGTCTAATGTATTTGTGATGAATATGGTTATGCTGACATTCCTTCTGCCACTTAAATTATTATTAAATTGTATTGTACTTAACATTCCTGTTCGAGGATCAACTGAGTAGAAAAGTCCTTTACTGTCATATCTTACATGTGTATTGAATATGTTGTACTACAGATCTGATATACAATGAAACAGAAAATAGATTGTATTCATTTGTGCTTTCCTTTTATTGTGTACCTTTTCAGAGTGCAAATTCACCTGCACCAGTGGCAAATGCTTATATCGTGCCTCACTGCTCTGTAATGAACAGAATGATTGTGGGGATAATAGCGATGAAGAGAACTGCTTACTTGTAACTGAACATCCACCTCCAAGCATCTTCAGCTGTGAGTACTTGCCAGTTATAAGTTTGCTGTGAATTTTGTTATATTTCTTTTGTTATTGCTGGTATTGTTGGGGGATACTGGAATCGAAGTAGAAACTGGTCACTGTATGTAATTATTACAACAGAGAATAAAAATATAGTCATAGTTGTGATTTATCATATTCTTTCTTCTCAGTTGCTATGCTTTATTAGTACATTAAATTTTCATCAAAAAAGAAGACACTGGGAATTTAATTGCTTACAACAGAGGCCCCCTACCCTGGTCCATGGACTGGCACTGAGCCATGGCATGCCAGCAATCGGGCCACGCAAACAAGCAAAGCTCCATCCTCAGGATGCAGGCAGCACATGAAACCACGCCCCCTCAGGCGCATGGAAAAACCTCTCTCCACAGAACCGGTCCCTGGTGCCCAAAAGGTTGGGGGCCACTAGTTTTCAGCACTAATTTCTCATGCTCATTGATAGAACTTCATACAGCTAATATGTATGAGCTAATATGCTCTTTATTCGGAAAACAGAAGAGGCTAACAGTTTGTCAGTGATGGAGGTTTCAGGATTATCTAGGCTGAGTAGGAGTATCCATGTGGCAAGCAGCCAAATATTAGCAGAAGGACTGAGTAAAACTAGACTGGTCTTCATATGTATTGTCTGCCATTAGATATGTATAGATTTTTTTTTTCTTTTTTAAATTTGATTTATATGCCGCCCTTCTCCGGAGACTCAGGGCAGCTTACAATGCATTAAGCAATAGCCTTCATACTTTTGTATATTTATACAAAGTCATCTTATTGCCCCCACAAACTGGGTCCTCAATTTACCTACCTTAGAAAGGATGGAAGGCTGAGTCAACCTTGAGCCTGATGAGATTCAAACTTACAGTAATTGCAGACAGCTGGTGTTAATCACAATGCTATTAGTCTGCTGAGCCACCAGGCCCGTTTTGACCTTTTAAAACACAGAAAGCAATTTGTTTCAGACTCTTAAAGAGGATCCTTTGGATTTTGTCCAGTTTTAATTTTGCCGAAAATCTAAGTATTTATAGGATGGCATATAGTATCTAAAACATGATGTACTTTTTAATGCTTTTTTTTTTGGCCCAGTTCTGTCCAGCTACAGCTAAAAATTATTTTGATATAATTACAAACCATATTTTCACATTAGGTTTTAAATGCAGAGAAATTCTAATATGGTATATATTCCATGATAATATAGCCTTTCTGGTAGCATCAAAGTGAGCTTTCCTTCATATTATTCAAAAAGATTATATAAGATAGTGACTTTCTTTTTAATTACGCTTTAAATAGTGAAGATTAATATAAGACATTTCATCGCTCAAGCAAACAAATAAGACACAATATAATCTCTATTGTCAGAATATTTGACAGAATTTGACAGAATAGAACACAATCCTGTTGAATTCAGTAGCTGAACTGAAGACAAATCCTATGATTTTGTTCAAAGATTTTGAAAAGGTTGCTTAGAATAATATATCATATATATTTCCAGATAAGCCAAAAATTTTAGGTGTCAAAATATACTCCCAAAATTGAATTAGGATTATCAACAGATGGGTTTATCTGTGAGTATATGTGACAACAAAGTACTTTTTAAAAGTATCCACATATCCCGTATATATTCGTATATAAACCCACCCATGGATAGGCTGACCTTCAATTTTTTAACCAAATTACAATGAAACAACGTACCATTGGTAAAAATTAAAATATGAAAATTTTGAGCTTTGGTTTATTAGCAGGTGAGTCATTTTTCATGATATTTTGATTAAAATTTCAAGGGTTGGCTTGTCCGCTGATGGGCTCATATACACGCATGTATAGTATTTTTAAAAATGAATTAATTGGAGCATCTTAAGAAGTACATAGAGCACTAGTGTCACAGCCATCACATTAATCTTAAAAGCTGTGGTGGCACAGTGGTTAGAATGCAGTACTGCAGGCTAATTCTGCTAACTGTCGACTGCCAGCAGTTTGGTAGTTCAAGTCTTACCGGCTCAAGGTTGACTCAGCCTTCCATCCTTCCAAGGTCAGTAAAATGAGGGCCCAGATTGTTGGGGGCAATATTCTGACTTTTTAAACCGCTTAGCGAGGGCTGTAAAGCACTGTGAAGTGGTATATAAATCTAAATGCAATTGCTATTGCTATTAACAATCAGAATTTGTGTATACATCGTCTGATATACAAATCTTGCCTTTTGCTGTAAATTAAGTGTTTGGCTTTAATGGGATGACATTAGTGTGGAATCATGAGTTCCTATAACGTACCAGAGATGAAAAACACCTAATTGACTGGAAGGTAATTTAGAAAGCGTGTAGTTTCCTTGGAGAAGAAACTTCGAATAAAATGATGCTGTTTCTAAAGCGAGTAAGCTGTGACTGAGTTTTTACAAAATGAAAATGGCAAGCTTGGGTATTTCACAGGATGCCAATATTAGCAAAGAAGTTTTCTGACCATGCTCTTGCACTTTGTTCATATGCTAGTTTAGCTGAGAGAATTTCCAGATTATATTCCATCAGTGAGAGGAGGTTGAATCTGTCCCAATTTGTATTTGCGCTTGCTGCAAATCTGAATTTCTGCCAATGGATTTTACTTTAGTGTGACACCTGACTGGAAATGCTCACTGATGTATTTCAGTGGTGGGTTGCCCCCCCCTTCGCACCGGTTCTATAGAACCGGTAGTAAAACTGGCAGGAGGCCCAACCCACTGACTCCGACGTCACCAAAACGCTTTTGTGGATGCGCAGAAGAGCGCGCGCACACATAAGAAAAGTAAGCACATGTGCGCAGCCCCGCTGCGAACCGATAATAAAGGTAAGTAGAACCCACCCCTGATGTATTTCCACTATCTCCATGCTTATTTTAGGTTTTAGAGTTACACTGGAATCCTTTTAATAAACAGTTGCAGTTGTCTTAGGACCGAAACTGTAGATGTGTCTAAAGCATTTAAAGATTTGAACACAGGTAGTTCTCAACTTACAATCACAATTGGGACTGGAAAATTTGTTGCTGTGGTCGTTAATTGAGGCATCACACGATTGCACCTAATTTTATTATCCTTTTTTGTCATAATCATTAAGCAAATCCAAACAGTGGTCATTAAGGTAGACATCCCATGATTGCGATTTGTGACCTTCCCTGCCAGTTTCCCCTTTGACGTTGCTTGCTGAAAGCTTGCTAGGAAGGTTGTAAATGAGAATTGCACGATCCTGGAATGCAGTGGTGAAATCCAGTTTTTTTTTACTACTGGTTCTGTGGGTGTGGCTTGATGGGCGTGGCATGGTGTGGCTTGGTGGGCAAGGCAGGGAAAGGATACTGCAAAATCTCCATTCCCACCCCACTCCATGGGAAGGATACTGCAAAATACCCATTCCCTCCCCACTCCTGGGGGAAGGATATTGCAAAATCTCCATTCCCCCCCACTCTGGGGCCAGCCAGAGGTGGTATTTGCTGGTTCTCCGAACTGCTCAAAATTTCTGCTACCGGTTCTCCAGAACCTGTCAGAACCTGCTGGTTTTCACCCCTGCTGGAATGCTGTAATGGTTGTAAACACATGCTGGTTGCCAAGTGCCAAAATCGTGATCACATGACTACAGACGCACTACGATGGTCATAAGTGCGAGAATCAATCATTGCTATTTCACGGCTGTCATAACATTGAATGATTGATAAACTAACGGTTATAAATCTAGGATTCCCTATATCAGATTTGTAGAATACCTTTTAAATTTGAAGTGATTTCATTTGCCTCTAAATAATAAAATGTATGTTAATAATTCTTTTACTTTGTAAATTAATTTTTTGAGTAGGAGCTTTTTGTTTTACAGCTGTACATAATGGCAGAATTCTTCAAATGTCTATAGATTCATAGACACAGATTTATTCTCCATCCTTATCCATTGCTCAGTTGGATGCATACAACTGAGTGCTGCTTGTGTTTCTATCACCCAACCTTCCTTTGGGACCATCCCTACAGAGCTCTTCTTGAAAAGGTTTATCTCGCTGATCAGCTGTTGAGCAAAGTGTTTTTCTGCTGCACCTCCTTTCCCACCAAACAGAACATTATGAATTTTCAGCTTCTTTTCATGCAGGCTTTCTTGGCATGAAGCCAGATTGGGGAGGATGCTAGATTTTGTGCATTAATAGATTCCAGATGTTTTTAAGCATTCCACATGTTGATAGTGTTGGGCCAGGTGCAGTGATAGAACAACTTGCCCAGCAGTTTTAAATTACAAGGGAAGTGAAATACTGCTCATTCAGCAGCACAATTAATTAATGCATTGTTACAGTTACTTTAATTATAGCATTCTGTACTTTTGCATTAGATATATCCTTTGTGAGGAGTACTTAACAACCAAATATACTGATGACAGAAGTGGTAAGGATTTATCATCGTGGTTTTTGCCACATTTGGTGCATTATGCTTTAATGGTTATAAAACTTGACATTTCAGAATGATTGCCGTGATCTATTATTAAGACCATAGAAAATTTGGGACAAAGAGACCTAGTCAATATTCTTTGTAGCCTGGATGCAAGGAAAGCAAATATATCAATATGATTTTATAGCTTTTTTTCATATTCATATGCCCACTGTAAGAGAATATAAATCCACTTTCTATTCTGGGTCAGAGCATGTAGACTCTGAGAATACAGATAATACAGAGGAAGAGCTGTACAGAAGAAATGATTGAATTGCAGATTGGTAAATTCAAAACATTGATTGAGAATTCTGTCTTACTCAATTTATTGTCTAAATTGCATGTTTTCTCTTCCATGCCCTTGTAGCCCAAAATAATAATTCTGCAAGAAATCTTTGCACCTTTATTGTATTGGCATTGTTCACTGTACAGAGTTAATTTGTGTGCTTGGAGTAGAGGAGCATCATCAATTCCTTGCTGATTTACAGGAGAAATGCTTTGATGAGTAAGGCTTCTGCTCATATGTTAGTAAAATTTAGCTGTACTGCCTGTTGCATGACGTCATACTAAAATAATCTTAGGTATATTCTGCATCCAATTGAAATAGTATATATTAACGTTTTATAAAACTCAAATGAATAAGAAGTTACTTATTTCGACCAAGGATAAATGGGAAGTGGATAGATAGATGGTAGCTTATTTGGTCAAACAAATAAAGAGATGGTAGATAACCAGTTAATATTTTTTTTTTGCAAGAATTATCAAGTGTCAAGTGAAAGGACAAACATTTATTGACAATGTTAAATAATTTAAAATAGTTTATTAATTTGCTAAAAAGATTGGCGAAAGAGAGAAAAAATCTGGCCCAGAGATTGCTTACACTCTACTTATTAACTGCGAAACTCTATACATAGTTAATAATATTCTTGTAAAAACATTGACACTGTTATGCCAACATTATTTTCATTCAGCCTGTATTTCATGACATTGCTCCAGGAGATACAATGGATTTCACAGATATGATAATTGTAACATGATTTCTTGCTCATATTTCATTGTTCAGAAATGTAGCCAGGATGTATAAATAGGAATGACAATCTTAGATTATAAAATTATGGTTCCATTCAAGTACTTAAATGTTAAAAAGCAAGTGTAAAATAATCACATTGTTATTATCACTGTCTGTGATGTATTTGAAAACTATACCATACACTACTCCCTAAATTTTGTGAATCCTTTTCATAATGTCAAATGCAGCATTAATAGAATTTTGTGGAAATGTGTGTGTGTTTTATAAATTTTGTGGGTTAAGCAACTTTTAAATACACCAGACTTTTAAATACATTCCAAAGGATTTAGAACATGTTTATAATACAGTAAGGACATTATCTACATGTAGTTCACACAGAGAGTTTTTGCAAGGTACTGTTTACCTATATCAGATAAATGACTGAGATCCCTCTCTCTCTCTCTCTCTCTCTCTCTCTCTCTCTCTCTCTCTCTCTCTCTCTCTCTCTCTCTCTCTCTTCCTCTCTTCCTCCCTCCCTCCCTCTTTCTTCCCACTCCCTCCCCACCTCTTTTTCAGGAGTGCTGCATGAAGGGCTGACCCTCATCTGGGTTACTCTTTCATTTATTACAATATGTAGCCGTCTGGTATAGATGTTAATGAAAGTCTGACACTGCCGTTTTAAGAACTGCAACAATGATAGTAATTTTCAGTGTCAGATTATGCTTCACAGAAGAAAAAAATATTGGGGGAGGAATGAGAGAGAAAGAGTGAAAAAAAAAATCCAGTTCTAATAGAGTTTGCCATCAGCCTGGCTGTGCCAGACAGATGGATCATGAATACTGTCTAGACACTCTCTGCCTGAGTGAAGCTGTGGTCTCTAAGGACGAACAGTGAGATGCTGGTTTAAGTAATGGGGGGAAGCCAAACTGCATTCTCTTCTAATCAGATAACAATCAATGCAGATTACGCTTCATCAGGCCTGAGAAATGGCCCTCTGTTACTGATAACAGGTCAAAACCTATTTCAGTTGAAACTTATCTATGGCTAGATGTTAGGGAGAAAGAATAGAGCAGAATTATAGGCAGTTATAAATCTTGATTTCAACGATTTGTTGCTGAAATATTCAGAATAATTGTAGGTGGAGTAGTGGAGGGCAGAAAAGCGATCTGATATTACTACAAAATGTGTGCACAGCACTTTTTAGTTACCTTTTTAACCTACACTTGATAAATAACTGAGAAATAATTTACTGAATTATTTTCTTCTTAGGAGAGACGGTAGAAATTCTACCGTTTCTGATAGTCATTCTAGGTCATCTGCTTTCATTAATTGTTTACCTAACAGGTATCATATTATGATAAATGTGTCTGGGAAGTCATAATAAAATGCTGGATAGATTTTGCTGGTTGTTTTGAGCATCCCCACTGCCTACATGCCAAACAAGAAAAAAAGCAAAATGCAAATATCTCAGATATGTCTGGTTTCTCCCCCCGCCTCAAAAAAAAAACAAAACAAACAAATAGGGGGTGGTTTTCTTCCCACCCACCCCAAAAGACAAAGAGGAGCAAGGAATGGGATGCAACTGAAAAAAAATGGTCGTCTTTAGTTTGGTTGGTTTTAATCTCAGCTAATAGTTACATTAGTTTCAGATTGTCAGATTAATTTTATTATTTTATTATGAAGACCATTTATTTTAGAATTTTATATTTCTAATCTGATTGATAATGTAGGAAATGTATACTCAGGAAAAAATATAACAAATAATTTGTAACATTAAAGGTAGAATAATAAAGTAGAGATCTTAATAGCTCTTGTTCATTTACCTGTGCAATTAGATTTACCAGGAACCAATTCTGTAGTTATTGCTGAGTTACAATTAGGCCAAAACAAGATTCTGCATGTTTTTATAGAAAGGAAGTTGTACAAAGAAAAAAAAGCCTTATCTATGTACTATATTAACAAAATAGATACTTTATCTGCTAATGCTTCAGAAGTGGGAAGAAATAGGGAAAGTTCCATATATAGATTTTTGGCACTTTCTGCATACTTTCCTAGTTGTATCGATGTGGATTGGATCATAACACAGATTAATAGTGTTGAGTGTTTCTAGTACTTCTTTGTCCTTACTAGAAGCGTGATGAACAGAAATTCAAACTATAGCAACCTCTCCTCCTTTGTGTTTGTTGTAACACTGATGGAGGAAGCTTCATTTTGGAATTTCTGCTAGAAACTGAGAAGCAGTTTTGTTCTTAACATAATAATGCTATTGAAAGGCATTGTTTCTTCATTCTTTTTCCTCTTGCATGTTTAACTACATAGAAATCTTGAATTCTTTTGATGCAAACTATGTTTCTCTGTTTATCTTTTGTCAGGGGTTTAACCAGCAAGTTGTGTCATGAGAGGACCCCTGGGAGTTGACCTAGATTCCTTGAAGAAGTATGTCTTGGAAGAGATTTGACAGAATCTGACTGAAAAAAGATAGGACTGCAGGATATGGGTCTAGGACAGAGGCAACACTAGACTATACCTAGAAAAGAGTTAAATATAGCAAAGTTAGGAAAATTAGATATAAAATATCAGAATGAGAAGCAGATATGCACAATATATCCACTGGGGAAATATATCTGTAATATATTTTAATTATTGAGACAAATTCCTTGTGTCTAATAACATTTGGCCAAATAAAGTGTTGTGTTGTGTTGTGTTCTGTTCTGTTCTGTTCTTAAACAGAACAGATAGTTACATCCTATCTTTTTCAGGTGCTCAAGGCAGTAAATATATTGTTTCCTCCTGCCGTTTATTTTCGCACAATGATAGTCCAGTGAGATAAGCTAACTCACCTGCTGAGTTTCCATGGCTGAGGGTGAGCCTGAACTTGGGTTCCCTACTGCTAGTTCAACACAATATCATATCGCACAATAACACAATATGATTTGAGGTATTCACTAATAACATATTAGTTAAAATAACTCTGTGTAGAGCTGGATATTAGAAATATTGCACACGTGTTAAAATTTTATGCTTGAGGTTGTCTATTAGTAAATGGAAAAAGACAATTGGATTAATAAGGAGCAGAGACAAGAGTGTGTATATGTGTGCATGTGCATGTTTGTTTATATTGCCCTTTCTTGATAACTCTTCTCCATTGACCCTAACCAAATGCAATCAATACTCTACCAATGACTTTGGTTCTTCTTCCTTTTTAGTCTCAAGACCATCTTGATAATGGGTCTTAACCTTGTACTCAAGAAATGGACACTGAAAGTTGCCTGCATTTTTCTCCTGAAAATAAAATACTTTATTCATTAGCAACGATGTATGGCATTGTAATTTATGTAGGACTGAAGTGCAGAAAAGAACAAATTATGGCTTCTTTTATTCCCAAACCTGCTTCGAGTCCTTTTTACTAAATCACCCAATATTTGTTGAATCACCCAAACTTACAGTTCCAGCTAAATGGAAAAAAACGCTATTTAGAAAGTGTGGATCCCATTTTGAGAACGAAAAAGACTGAGAATAGCCTAGTGTCGTATACCATTGTAATATTAAAGAAAAGAACAGTCTGTTTTTTATTCTACATATATAACTCTAGGGTTTTTTAAATTCTACAAATAATTGTACAAAATAATATATAAAAATCCACAGTGCATTTTTAATGACTCAGTGACATCAGGCCAGGAGATAATACAACTCTCCAAAACCTTTTAGACTTACATTGAACTCTTGTGTATTAGTTTCTTCAGATAATGAATATTTTTTTAAAATGTAGCAAGAATCCGTAGGATATTGGTACAGCATGTGATTTACATTAGGGAGAACAAGATAACCAATTCCAAATTTTGCAGAAGGGAAACATATTGTGAGCTTTTTAATGTTGGCAAGTCAAGGGCAGTTACATGGTACTCAGTTTGGGACTTGATTGGCCCTCTGAATCAGAACTAAGACCAGTGTTTAAAGAGTTTCAAGACAAGATTTGGAGAAACTTGAAATTTTAGCACTTAGAAGTCTATAAATAGGGAAGAGTAGTCATTCATTACCTCTCTTCCTGATCCACAAAAATTTCTCTGTATCCTTTTTAGGCCTAGAATTCAAATAGGATACTTCCTTTTCCTAAGGACCACTCAAGGAAATGTTTTTTTTAAATCACATAGCAGATGCTAGAACATAATGTGTTCTTTTGTTAAGCATCTTTTTTTAAATGACATTTTGAAAGTGGGACATGCAGAAACAGGAAAGCTAGCAAAGTTGATGTACTATGCATAACTTATTGAACAATTTTGTTTCAGATTTTTTCCATGTTTTTTTTTATTTCAGATCAACATAAAATTGAAATATAAGATAATCAAATGTAATTCATTCTTCTAAATTTATTTTACTATTTATTTTTTATTTATTAAATTTATATGATGCCCATCTCATGTCAAGCGTGGCTTAGAGGAAATTTCCCATTGAAAACATTAAGTAATATTATTTATTATTAATGAGCCAGTTTAAATCCTGTTGGGATAAAGATATTTTTATTGTGCTGCTTTCCAAGCATTTCCTTTGCAGCCTCTTAGCAGTATCCTCAACGTACAACCACAATTCATGATTGGAATCTTCAGTCATTGAGCGAAACAGTTGTTAAACAAGACATCATATGAGTGATTTGCTCAATGATTGCTCAATGACTGCAATCCCAGTGCTCTTAGTTGTGGTCATTAAGCGATCTTCCAGCTTTTTAAGCTGATGGAGTGAAAGAGCTGCCTGCCACAGGCATTCTGTTCTGCATGAGTCCAAATCTTCCAGGGGCAGCTCTTTTGCATTCAAAGAATTGCCCTAGGGACTATGCCCCGTGCAGGGCCGAAACCCTCTGACAGAGTGGGCAGCTCTTTCCCCCTCAGAGAGCTGCCTGCCAGAACAATTATGCCCCACATGGGGTTGAATGACTCTGGTAGGCAGCCCTTTCACTCTCAAAGAGTATAGCTAAAAAAGGTTTGCCGCGAAACCTAGGCAGGATCTTGGTATGGAGTATTTGCAGCATAGAATGTTTGCAATCAGCTCCAGAAATGAGAGGCAATCTTCTTGTCTCCAGATGCTGCTGATAAATGCCCATCCTACAAAATCTTTGTGCCAAAATCCTGCCTTGATTTCAAGACAGACCTTTTTCAGCCAGCCAGCCCCCAGAGACAACAGGGATTCCTCACAGCAGCACTTTGTAACCTTCCTGCCAGCTCCCCCATTGACTTTCTGGGGAAGCCAGTAGGGAAGATTGCAAATGAAAATCACATGAACATAGAGTGCTTGACAACCAGTTGTATTATGTACCATGGAGTACATAACTTGCAATGGGCATACCTTCAAGGCATGGTTCATAAGTCCCTTCATTCAGCAAATCATAATTTCAAACAAAGGGTTGTTAAGCGAGGACTATCTATATTCAAACTGATATACTTTATAATGAAATATATCTGTTATGATTCTAAAACAGAATCATATTGGATTTGAATTTATACATAGGTATTATAATTTTGTCTTTTTTGTCCCTTTTTTCCATTTCTTTTTTGTATCTTTTTTCCTTTCTTTCCCCACATTAAAACAAGAAAGTAAAATGAAGTTTAAGCAGGGGATGGAGTTGTTATTCCTTAAACTAGATTCAATAACTATCTAATTATCACTTTGTATTTGTTTCCCCAAATTACATGTAATGAATTGGCTGCTGATAGCCTAATTTAAGTTTATTTTACACAATCTAACTGTGCATCAATAGGGCAACCCAAGACATTTTGTTGTTCTCTCTAATTCTATTCCTTTAATCTAAATGAGATACCATATGAGCCAGTTTGGTGTTGTTAAGGTATTGGCATAGAAACTAGGAAAGTGTGATTTTAGGTGTTCCTTAGTGGTGGGTTGCTCCCGGTCCTGTCCAGTTCTTTAGAACCAGTAGTAAAAGTGGCGGGAGACTCCGCCCACCCGCACGGAGATCATAAATGACGATCTGCGCATGCTCAGAAGTGAGCACGCTTCCGTTGCGAACCAGTAGTAAAGGTAAGTAGAATCCACCCCTGCCTTAGACCCAAAAGCTGGCTGGGTGATTTTTTTGGGGGGGGGTTGCTCTCTCTTAGACCAACACACCTTTCAGTGTTGTTGCTGTAGAAAAATTGGAGGAAAATACTACAGTGATTAGACCATTATCTTCTGGTTCTCGGCTATACCATGATTCTGGTTGATTGACCACTTGGATCTGGAAATCCCACAGGATCTTAGCCCTGTTAGTTTTCACAACCTTCTGTGGAATCTCCCATTGGGGCTTGGGGAGAGTCTAATCCATACATGTTGTAGATATTGCCATATACAATGGCAGTTACTTGGTTGTGCCATTCATGCTGTTCCTACCTGCATCTTACAACCTGGCACTGTGTGTTGGACTCTGAGGCCTCTCTGCATAATCTGTACCTCAAATCCTGCCTTATGTGGTGCTTCTATGGATCTGGTGCTTAGGGCTTGTTCTTGTGTTGTAATGATCAGGACCTCAGTGCTGCCTTTTAGTCAAGCCACTTCCAGCCACTGGTTGGATTTCCCAATGCCTGTCTCTCAGCTATCTGTCGATGGAACATCCCATGCAGGGTCTTGTCTTGCCATGGCACTTCCTCTGCTTGATCTTCCTCCATGTCTTCCGCTGCCTCGGATATTCTCTCAGCAGCTCATTTTACTGATGTATTCTTGGATGCTCTGTGTTTCATAGGATAGGATAGACACTCACCAGATCCTTCCTACTATCTTTCCAGCGTGTGTATAGTCTTTGGGTTTACTAGATAACACTGGCCCATTGTCAGCATCAAAATAACATTCACACTATTTTTATTATTATCCATTGCAAAGTCAGCCAGATTTTCGGACTGGATTTGTCATTTTTGTCTGTCTGTCAAGTCCTTCCCAAGGACCTGGGATAGGCAGACATGGATGTTTGCTGATGTTATGAATATCATCACAGGATGAATGCTGCGACTTTCCAAATAAAGGTTCCTTTTCCAATTGACTGATAGTGAATTTGTCAATGCCAGTGGAGTTCAAGTGCTGCGCCAGTTGTTTTCTTTTGCCACAGTTGTTCTATTTCTGTTTGCAGGTCTTTGTATTTTTTGCCTTTTCCAGTTTTTTCCCTTCTGTTCTGCTGTCTCCAGGTACTGCCACATCTACTATCCAGACTTTTTTGTCTTTCTTTTTATTATTATTATTATTGTTTATTAAATTTTTATACCACCCTTCTCCCGAAGGACGCAGGGCGGTGTACAGCCATATTAAAACAAACATATACCATAAAATTTAAAAACAATTTAAAATATATAAAATTTGGCCCTTATGTTAAAAACTACAAACACCCAATTAAAATTCATATTCTAAGCCAGCCCAGCCTGTTGAAATAAAAGAGTCTTAAGGGCACGGCGAAAGGTATGTAGGTTGGGAATCATGCGAATCTCCGGGGGCAGTTCGTTCCAGAGGGCAGGTGCCCCCACAGAGAAGGCTCTCCCCTGGGTGTCGCCAGTCAACATTGTTTAGCTGACGGCACCCTGAGGAGTCCCTCTCTGTGGGAGCATATTGGCCGGTGGGAGGCTATCAGTGGCAAAAGGCGATCTCGTACATACCCAGGTCCTATTCTTATTGACAGTTTGTAAGTCTGGCATGTTATATGGCATGTACGTGTCTCTGCTATTCTGGATGATGCTAGTATTGAAGAAAAGGAATCAGAAAAAAAAAATACTGGGATTTGCAGATTGAAATTGAATGCTTATGGGGGGAAAAGTTTGCTGTTATATCAGTTTTATGTTAATGACAGCCTAACCTCACATCCTATGTTAATAATAGACCCATATTTAGGAACAGCTTGGATAATTAATTATGAGTAAAAGCTAATGCATTATAATATTAATTTTTCTTGTATTTTTGAAATGGTTGGTGAATAACTTCAAGGCATGCAAATCCCATTTCTGTTCAAGAGTTAAACAAATCATTCCTGGCCACTCCAAATAATCCCTTCTTTTGACAATATTACTCCAATTTTGTCAACCACCAACAGATATCTTAGCATTTAGCGTGGATGTCTGAAGCTTTTTGTGATTATTGGATTCTGCATGAATTGGAACTAAAGGCATATTAATAGTGATATGCCTGATTTTTGATAGTTCTAGTGTTATTGTTTTTGATTTCTTACATTTATGGAGTCTTCAGTAGAAATTAGTTCTTCCTTTAAATTCATCCTACCTGAGCCACCATAACTGCTTCTCCACACTTTTTTTCTACTTGCTATGCAGAGAATATAACACATGACTTTTGATATAGATTAGGAATTAGGAAAAGAGGATGCAATAAATGGAAATAAGAAACATGGTATATTAATTTGATGTCATGGAATTCTAAAGAGATAGATATAATTTGCCAGGAAATAAATATTTTCATAGATCCTCTGAAGAAGTTAGTTTGTACATGTTTGTAAAAATTGTAATTTGTACTTCTAAGATACATCTACTTTTAAAGATTGTACACAATCTTTGTTGCAAAATCTTCTGTAACATGAACCAGTAACTAATTTAGAGAACTCCATTAATCTGACTATTCATTTTGGACATGACAAAGAATTGTAGGATCAGGAAGAATGAAACACTTTCTTTTCCTGCACATACGTTATGTATGAAGATCCTGTTAAGATCAGCTGGAGGTATACTTTTTGATTCACCCTTCTCTTTTGATCTTGTCAAATACAGAATAGAAGGACACAGGGTAGTATTAGTAAAGTTTGTGAATACAGAGTCTGACACCTAGTAACACCTTGATGGAAATAGAAAGCTGTGAACACAGTATTAAAATATGCTAACAAGCTGCAGTAACTAATGGGCTGAATTTTACACTGCAGATGTTCATTCCGGCACTTGTGAGAATGCGGTAACAAATGTGTAGGGTAGCTGTCAGCAATATTCTTGGCATTACCAGGTTCTGAAATACTCACTTTTTGCTACAGTTTATATAGAATGCTTTTCTGGAATAAATAGAAGACATCTAATAATACAACTCAAACAAACAAACAAAACTTGAAGCCAAAGAAAAAAGTCTACCCTTTAGCTAGATATAGTTCTTTGATGATCAGATCACATATATTGAATTGTAAATAGTTTTACATGCATTAAACATGCATTAAATATAAAGCATGTGATTTGACTAGCTTGCTTGAGTCAGATGGCTCTGCTGACAATTTTTTTTAATGGAAGTATGTGCTGCAAGGTGCTGCATAAAAATATTTTATGCAGTGCTTGGATGGGTAGATGGAGGGATGCATGTGGACATGTGTCTGTTTGTTTAAGCCGCATACCTCTTCATGTATTCAATATGTGTGTTATCTTTTTCTCTGAGTTTAAGAAAAGTTCCAAAATGTAAAGAGAGAGACGAAGAGAAATCAGTTAAAAATGTGGTGATGTTTCTGAGAATATAGGAGACTTCGTGGAATTAAGGTTCAGGATGTTCCTGTTTGTTTAAATAACTTAGTTCTTGTTCCATTACAGTAAATGCCAGCTTTTTACCTGCTGTTCCATTGATTATTATCCGTTTCCTATATTTCTATGTCAGTATGATAGAATGAATAAAAACAAAACAAAAGAAAAAAACTTTAAACTATACCTCCTAAAGTTCTTATTTGTAATGTAAGTTCTAAATATGCTTCAGAACAGAAAGACTGTTCTGAGACATGATCAGCTACCATTACCTTTTTTTCAACTAACAAACCCAGAAGGCAGCAGATTTCAGAGTCTGCCACTGATCAATTTCTTTATAATTTCATAATTTCATTTCAGAACTTTTGTTTCACAGCCATCACTCAATTATTATTAGATACCTAAAAGATAGGCATATGTGGGAAAAGTGGTTAAGATCTGAAATGCTTTTTGTCAGCTTGGTTGATATTAATATAAACAGCATTTATTTACAACATTCTATCCTCAACATGAAATCTGTCAAAGTGGGTGTGAAGTAGGTGTAGATGCTTAATTTTCCATGGAACATACCGTAAATGCCCCCTTAGTTATGCATTTGCCTAAATATATTTAATATTAAAATGGTAGCAGATCCTTTGTAGGTCTACTTAAATGGTTGGTCCCATGTAGTGTATTACATCTGTTGTTGACTATAATTGTGGAAGGGCAGTGTGATTGAGTTTGTAGCTGCAGTGTAGTGTAGTGGTTAAGACATTAGGCTACATCTTTGGAGGCCCAGATTTAAGTCCACTCTCAGTAATGAAGCTCACTGGGAGATTTTTCAACCAACTTTTTTATTCCAGCCTATTTCATTGAGTTGGTGTGGGTGAGACTAGAAGAGGCAGTGCTATGACACCTTGACTTTTAAAATAATCAGGATAAAATCTAATGAATAAAGTCAATAAATAAATAAATGATTTTCCTAATGGCATTAGACATAGTCTTTATAAATTTCCCTGACAAAATCCATGATAGTATCAAGTCAAAAGAAGACAATTGTATGCATTGTTTTCTGCTCTCGCATTTATGCTTAAATCCTTCCATCCAGATAAACAAATCAGACCTTAAAATCACAATTGCTGTATAGGCTGCAGAATCATATGGATCATAAAATGATGTCATGCAGTAGTGGGTGTTAGCCACATTCTTCCCAGTACCAGTGTTTATTAATATCTTAACTGAAATAGGAGAAAGAAAATATATTTGGGTTGCTGTCTTTTTCTGCAAGAATGTTTGATCTATAGGCAAAACCATATGTACATGATTTGTACTTTTCATTTAGCCTGGATATTGTTGACCATCTCACAGAGAGCATGGCCTTGCTTTCAAGATAGTTGTGTAACTTCGCCACTTATTTTGGTTTATCATGGTGGGAGCTAAATAGCAAATCTATCTGGGAACAATTGTATGGTTTGCACTAACCCACATTTGATACTGTTTTTCAAAAAAGATATTTCCCAGCAGATATAATTATGGAATTCCTGAGCAATGACTAAATAAATTACAGTAACTGAGTTCACACAACATCCTTCTCTAAAAACAAATAAACAACATTATGGTTTAGCACAGCAGAAGAACCTAGCCAATATAAGGAATAAATAAACCAAACCCCATAATTACTCTTTCTGCTATCTATTCTGTTAATAAATTAGCATGCCTCATGCAAAACAACATTTTTGACAGTTTTATAGTTGAATGAAATTTCCAGGAAGGGTAGTCCACTTCCAAGAATCTATCCAAAATCTAGAGTTTCTCTGTATTAATAACAGCACTTCTCCCTGGTGTTCTTCAAACTGTTGAAACATTTTTGACTTGTTTCTAGCAGGCCCCAGCATTCCTCACCAAATTTGCATCAGTGCCAGTCAAATATTTGCCAGATGCTTCTTGGAATCATTTTATCTTTACAGACTTTTATACTGATCCCACCTTTAACAATAAGTGCCTATGAACTGTACAATGTTTGCTTTTGTCATTCTTCATATCTTTTTTATCCTGAACACCTGTTGTTTTCACTGAGTTATCTGCAGCACTTATGATCAGCCAACTGCCCTTTGACATTTATACTAAACTGCCAGGCAATAATGCTATAATTTTATACAGTATATTCTTGTTGAAGAGATTAATAATGCATTTTATAGTTTCATAATTATAATCTAGATATTATTTCATACCCAGAAAATCTGTTAGAAAACAACAGAGGCATCTAAAATTCCGAACAACAGGCATAATTTCTGAGTGAGAACATGGTTGATGGCCCTCAGATATTATTGATTGATTTATTAAATTTATATGCTGCCCATCTCACTGTCAAACATCAATGTCTATCTGGGGACTGTCTGTCTCTCATAGTTTCTGCCTATTGTATATGATCTCACAGAGTTGGCAAGTCCTATTAATTAAACAGTTTCACTTAAGAGGACCCAGTGGGCCTTTTCCTGTTGCAGCACCTGCCTTCTAGAAAAGCATATTCCAAACATCCATATAACCCCTATCCTTGCTTCATTTAAATGTTCTCTAAAACAAAAAGTTTTTCTCTACTCTTGAAGAAGGATGGGTGCTAGGGCTCTTATGACACTGTGTATCTCAGGATGAATGTTCTCATTTTCTTCCAGATACATGCCATTCTTCCCTTTGATTTTTTTTTAGTCTTTTTATTGTAATAAGCTGCATAGTGTCATTATAAAGCTGGGTAGCATCCTGCTTATTACAATTTAGTGTAATTTTTTATTGTTTGTGTTTTGATTGTTTTCCATCATTGGGCTGAAATCTAAGTCAATGAGTTTAGGATTCCTCTTTAAAGAATTCATAATCTTATAAAGGGTAGGCTTTTACCTTTTATGCTGGGAGGAAGATAGTTGCAAAGAACTGAAATAATTTCTGTGAGAAATAGCTCATAGTGCTATTGAAGAAAAAATAACCTTGAAATTATGCCAGTAGTTAATTTTACAGCCATGAAGGACTTTTTAAGTAATCATGTTGGCTCGGTTTGAATATCCTGCACCTGGTCATGAAACAATAGTAGACAATAGCACTGGAACTGTATATTGAAGTATGTTATAAATAACTTGCTTGCAAGCCAAATTGTGAGGATTAATGCATTTTCTCCATTAAAATCTCTCACAGAACGCTTTCTGACCAGAAATGTTTCAGAAAATGAAATAGTAGTTCACCACCACTTTAATAAAAGATTTATTATTTTCAGTGTCAAGAGACAATGGGTATTACTCTTTAAAGTTTTATATACAATTTAAAAACACTTTTAAATTCTTCCCTACTTTGTGATATTTAAATGATGAAAAATGGATAAAATACATTATAAATAGTTAATAAATATTGTGGCATAAATATTCTAGGCAAAATGTGCAGTCTTGCTGAGAATGTATACTATTTAAAAATAAAACAAAACCAGGTGTTTGCTAAGAGAAGAGAAAGTATGTGTAATTGTATGCATATCGTAAATAGAATGATTTTTTTCTTCTGATGAACCTCTGCAGTGTTGTTCGATCTTGTTCCTTGATTGTAATTGAACTAATATTGACAAAGATTCTTTTTCAAACATACAGCTTGTAATTTGCTGTTGTTATTTTCAAGTAATGTTGATCTATTGAGTGCTGCAACGGCATTTCTGAAGATTAGTTCTCATCAATTATTTTTGATATACCTAGATATGATATCATTTCAAGTACCATGTTGGGTACTTATTTTAGAAATAGAACATTTTGCTTCAAATATGAAACCATGTGTGTGTGTGTGTATTCATATTCCAGTTTTTTAAAGTATGTGTAAGCAGTGATTTCTGGTGGTAGACATCTACTTATTTAGATTATATTGAGAGATGAGAAAACATTTACAGATATTATGAGGGGGTGTTGCATTAACATATGCATATTCAGGCACAAGATACAGTTGCTGCATGGCAAATAGTACTTTTAGCTCCATTTCTTATTATACCACTCATGGTGAGTGCTTGCCACTTACGCACACTGTGAAAACATACAGCGTTAAAGTAATTTGTCTTCAGTTTCAGCTATTTTTTTAATACTTCTAAAGAAAAAAGGAAATACTTCACATAAAGATATGTAAAAATTCAAAAAAAATATTCCATCTTTACCACATAATGTTATCAGATCTTCAGTAGAGGTCCTGTTGATATCTATAGGCCATCTGAGTGAACAAAGAACACAAGAGTTCAATTCTTGTTTCACATATTTCTTAAATTTTAATAAAAATTTAATAAAATGAAAATTTAATAAAATGAAATAAAGACATCCAACATCCAATGTATTTCCACCAGACAGTAATCACCCCCTACCTTTATGCTTTCTGAGGACTTGGCTTTGCTTCAAATAAGAGGGAGGTCAATTAGAAGTTTATCCTCTGAAATGCATGATACATGGCCACTTTAATACCAGCTTTTGTTTTCTGTTTCAGTGGAAAATATAACATAAGAGAGCAAGAGTCATATGTTATCATACATTATGGAACTCACAATCATTCAGCCATATATTCCTATAACATTGTGATTTTTCTGAAGACTTGGTTTTCAAATAAGATGTCTTTTGGGATACTTTGTATGACAAAATAGCAAGGCTCTCTGCCAACGTAACAAACAATTAAATGTATACCTGAAGCATTGCCTACTGTACTTTGCTGAGTGCAAGTTATAAACATTTGCATAAGGCCCTAATTCTACTCCCTAATCCCGTCAGACCATTTTAGTTGTATGTGGTGCCATTAATTACTGCAGGGACAAAAAGCAAAGAACACCATTGGCTATTTAGCGCACTAACCAATCGGAGAGTGCAGCAATGCCCTTCATATAGTGATCTGCTTCAAGCTACTGCAGATCGCGGAGCAACGAAATCCTCTTTCCTTCGTTACATGCAAATAAGAAATAAAATAAATTAGGAAATAAAATAAAATGGACCACCTCTACCCTCCTTCTAAAACATAAAAGTAATTGTCATAAAGGGGGGAAGTGTGACACTACTATCCTTCCTCTGCATTTATATTCCTATCTGTAGTGCTGAAAGGACAGCTTGCCAGCAGTACTGCAACCAGGTTCTTTTCCCACTAGCTGTAATTATGGCTGCATGTTGCTGTGATGATCAGAATAGGGGGAAGGGAAAGTAAATTCTAAATAATCCCTTGATATAGCCATCATGTCTTTGTCTTTGGTGAGGAAAGAGAGAGACATTATCCTGAAATAATAATAAAAAAAATCTCCTATCCCATACCTCCCACAAAAAATGGGGGAAGGAAAAGCTTCCTCCCATTCACAAGGCAAACTTTAAAAAAAAATACTAGGAGAAGCAATCTAGTGTTTTACAACTAACAGGCCAGAGGTAAGTAGGAAATGGAAAGATACTTGTCACTTTCACTCCAGTTCCAATTCCAATTCCCTGGGTTTAGGAACATTTGTGACTACCTGAAGAAGTCACAATCATTCTTGGCTGTACTTCACAGTGGAATCAGTTAAGATGGTGTATATTTGTCTGGTTTGTTTGTTTGTTTGTTTATATGATGCAAATACCATATATGGAAGCATTTTTTATTTCCCAATAGTTCCTACTGCAGCCTCTATTTTGATCTGGGAAAAAAGAGTTGTATTTCCTGAGATATTTATTAAAAAGGTAAGGAAATGCAAGGAAACAGAAATAGAGAATAAAGCAGACTAGGGCTTGTGAGTAGATCTATCTATCTATCTATCTATCTATCTATCTATCTATCTATTTACTTACTTAATTTATATTGCCACCTATTCATCCATGGCTACTCATTTTGGGTAGAAATTAATGTATATCTGGGATTGCTGCTCCTAAAATGTTTTAAAAGCTTAGGAAGATAGTTTTTATGCAAGCCCAGTTAAAAAGGAGATTCATTGTATTTTGAATTCATCTCTTGTAAACATCAGTACAATTTACCCATTAAATTAGCTGTTTAATAGTGATACGCCAAATGTAAATTTCCTTCACCGCTTACCTCCAGTTTTAGTTTGAAAGGTATGCTATATAAACCCATTAATCCTTCATTTGAATTGTATGCTGGAGGACTATATTTTCCTGTGTCTGATGCACTCCATAATGAAGATAGGTTTGACCATTTATGATGTAAAGTTCAAAACCATTCATACTAATATTAGGATAAAATTTAAGTGAAGTTGCTTCTCTCTATATTTCATTTAGAAATAATCATTTTTACAGATAACATAACAGGAGGAATTACATAGTAATTTATCATAAAATGAAATACTTGATGCATTGGTTTCACCTTATAAGAAGAAAAAAAATGTTAGTATAACTTTTGCATACATAGCATATTTTATTATATGATACAGTATCATATCTTCATATTATACATGTCTCTGAGGTCAATTATATGTACATTGTTTCTATTCATGTTGAAAGTTGGGGGAAGTAAATAGAATAGAATAGAATATATTTGTAAGCCTCCCAGAAATACCTTGAGCTAAGATGGATGGCCTATAAATTTTATAAATGAATAAATAAAAATAGACTTCACAAGAAGAATTAAAGGCACAGTGCCTTAACTTATTATTCTGAGATTTAAGTTGAAATATATACAGACACACCATCTTTACTTGATATAAATGGGGAAAAAAACCTTTCTCCCCTATTCTATGCAAATCTGTGTACAGTACTGTGAAACTTTCTTCCTTCAGTAGCTTTCCCCCCCCCCCACCACCTCTGATCTTTTAGATCAGATCAGCTGTGCACACAGATACAATGGAAAGAATAGCTGTTTCAGTCAGGCACTACTATATACAAGCGTTACTTAAATAATGGGAACAGCAGGGTAGGATTTTCCAGTTGTTTCTGGAAAACCCATCCAAGTTTATACATCTGGCATAAGGGATTAAAATATGTAAAACATCATTAGTCATTCAGTAAATAATGTCCTTGAAAATGTAATGCAGTAATACTTGTACTTAGACTGCCATACAGACATTTAAATACAAAATATTCTGCATGCAGAAATCTGGAAAACACAGTCAGGAAAATAAAACAGTGATATAGTGATAGGATTTACTTAGTACAGTAAACCATGATATAATTTGCCTGTTTGTTCTTTTGTGTAGACCTAGGCACACAATTATTCAATGAAGAATGAGTATATAGGCACATCTTAGTACAGGTTAGCAGTTTCCTCTTGATCAAAAGCTGGAACTTGCTCCCCGATCAAGTGTTCCTTTGTATTATCTATCTATTTAGAAAATGTATATAGCTGTTCAACTCGCATGATCATTGGGCAACATATGTCCCTTGTATGACTTTTTCTCACAAAAATGGTAGGTGTACAGGCTTCTAAATATACTGAAGTTAGTGCATTGTTCTTTTTTAACTGCAGAAAATGCTTGCTAGAATATTTACTTTCTTTTGCTGGTTTTTTTAAACTTGTGGAATTATGTAATAGATCACAGTTATACCATTAGGTTTCCATTTTATACCATGAAATATACATTCTTCTGCTGTTATAGACCTTGTTTGGAGGTCTAGCACCAGCATTGGGAACAGCTCAGTCGCTGTTATATAATCTCCAGTAAACCACCTGGAATTCATATTTGGGGCAAGTGTTTTCAGATGCATGTCTCCACATATTTCTGACCTAGTTCACAAAATACTCTTAGTGATATATAAGAATTTGACGGTTCTGAATTACAATGTTGTATGAATTATGCATTGTGGAGTTTTCAGTAAATCATTTCATTAAATCATGATTACACAAACTATAGGCTAGTACAATATAATTTACTGGAATTGTAAGCTTAGCAATAGAAGAGTCAGATGACAGAATTCAGTAGGCAGATACTGATTGCTGACAAATAGCCTAGGATAGCAAGTGTCAGTAAGAATTGGACTAAAATAAAAAGGGTCCCAGTATTTAATGAATATTATGAATTGTATTATTGCATGATCCTAATTTAGTATGCTATTCCAGTTTAATATATTATTCTACTTTATCCTTCAATTTTAGTTCTTCTGTTGCTTTTAATTGTTTCCTGGCACATCAACTACAGTCTGCTTTTCTTTATAATTTCCCTTGATAATTCAATTCTACAAAGATAGATTTATGGTGTTTTTTTTTTTGTTACACACACACTGTGTTAAAAAGAACTGATTTATGCTGGTGCATATCTGCTGGGTTAATTGTGCAAAGAAATAATTAAATTTGAACTTAAAACTGACCTGAAAGATTGCTGATATTTTTTGGCAAGTGTGTGGACAGTATACTGACAATAAAAGACAGGGAAGAAGAAGAAGAGTTTTAAAAAACACTCTGTTTTACTGATCATATCTTCCAAATCATGGTGACACTGGGGCCCTTTACAATAACACTCTCCTGGCTTTGTACTGAGGCATGTACTGTATATTGTTTCACAGCAATTGGTTTTCTTAAAGCAGTTGGGAAGGCTTTCAGAAAAGCAGTTTGCCATTTTCAGAGATTTTTGTTTGGTAACTTCAACCATTTAAAGCTTGCCTGGGCTGCTGCCAATATGCTCAGCAAATGCTCCAGGGGTGAGACTGAAATGTTTGTTGTTGTTTTTTAAAAGGAAAATTTAAATCATTTTCTTAATACATACTTCGAAGATCTGCTTCAGAACTGAAATTAAGTTTTTCTTCTTACCTTGAATAACATTTTATTTTATTTTTTTTAAAAAAATACTTGTATTCCACTCAAAGGCCTTTCTTATTAAAAACACTTTTATTTTTAAAAACCTATGTTCCACTATGCCCAGCGAGAAATTCAAGCAAAAGCTTTGTGAGATTATATTTGGTTCCTCATATTCTGCAGAGGGAAAGGGATTTATAATCCCAAAAAGAAAAATACACAGAATTCATTAAAAGAAGAAAAATATAAATATCGTCAAGCACAGAACAAATGCAGAGAACCAAGCAATATAAGGGGTGGATGTGGGTGGAAAACCCACCTTGGGTCCATATAGTAAATGATAGAAGAATGAGTAACAACTAGGTTTTCAGTTTGGGGATTTGCTTAACTGCAGTACAATTTGTCATTTGGTTTGAAAGACAGATTGAATAAACTGATACACAAAATGCCTTTGAATTGAAACACATATAAACATACAGAGGAAGGAGTTCGAAAGGAGCAAATTAATAAATAAAATTTTGAACTACATACTATGTATGGTGCATCAATGAAAAGATATCCTATTTCTGATATACATGCTTTGCTTTAGAGTAAAGAAGAATATTAAAGGATAGAGCCGATTACTTTCTTAGCATTACAGATAGTTTGATATTTAGTCATTTGTTTGAGAAACAGTGCCTGCATGTATGAGAAAGAAAGCATGTCCTTGAAGATTTTTCCCCCCTCTCTGCCTCCTCCTCTATGCTGCGACAGCAGATACCCAAACTAAAAATGCTTGTCATAAGTCAGAGTACTTTTGATCCCAGAATAGATGAGACTGAATGTGGCCTTCAGTATTCATAACATAAACAAAGTTATGATTATGTCATAGCAACAAGCACTGTGATTACACATAAAGTTTGATTGAGGACTCCAGGAGCGGAGAGCATCCCAAAATATCACAGGTACTTATGTCTTAGTGTGAATGCCCTAAATAATTTCAGAAATCAGAGAGGCCACTCATATTATAGTATATCATAGGAGGCCTTCTCTGATTTGTTGTCAGATTAGATATTTCCTACTTAGGTGAAAACAGTTAATCAAAAGGTCTTAGATCTTGACAGCATAAATCATGTAGAGAAGACCAAGTGAATTGTTCATATGTCTTCAAGAATCTCTTAAAGAATGGATAATGGCTGGGTGCATATTATGAGGTGTCAAACAGCAACCATTCAAGTCATTGTCCATTTGCAATGTTTTCATGAACACTATAATTTCCACAAATAATTTTCAAATAATTTAATCTTATTTTGTTATTTGCTTTTATCATTAAAACATACATTGGCTTAACTCATTTATATAATTCAGCAAATTGGAATAGTTGGGAAGTATAAAATGTTTAAGAAAGTGACTGCTAAGATTTACAGGAAGTCCTTGGGTTCCTGTAAATTGGAACAGCAATTGGGACTGGAATTGCTGTCACTAAGTAATGAGGACATAAAGTGTGATATGATATGTCCACATTGTTTATGGACAACAGTCTGAGTAGTCCCAATAGCTGTTGTAACCTGAGGACATTTGGGTTTTTAAATTGAAAGCAGTAGGAGTCCCTGATAAAGTACATACAAGTGTTGCAGGGGGATGCAGGAGATGGGGATGCCTGGGAAGTCTGAAAGAGGATGGAAATGGGCTTAGGAGGCTGTGTGTGAGGGTGGGAAGGCCAGAGGATGGATGGTACAGCATGCTGGGAGCACAAGCAAATGGGCTAGCATGGCATGGCACAGGCACAGAATTTCCCACAAACTGAAATGCTATTTGTATTCCTAGGAAACATTATTATAATTCATGCTGTCACTTCTGTCCATATTTGTATGTTTGTATACCAAAATCATATTGTTATATAATTATAGAATACACTTATATATAATAGTCCACAGAAAACTGAAATTTCTAATAGTCATTCCTTGGTGTTTTAGTGAAGAGGCAGGTTATTTATTCAGTTCTGTTTGAGTACTCTGTTTTGGTGGCAGTCTGCTGTTCAACTCCATGGAATGACATTCAATTCTAGTGAACATGATTGGTGTCAAACCAGTGCTGGTATATTGATGAATTGCTGTATTTTTTGAGAGGTGTTGCTCTAACAGTTAAAAACTTTTGTTAACTTCTGAGGGAACAGAAGGAAGAATGGATACTGTTAGAAGTGTCTATTTTTATTCTTTTTTTGGCTTTTAACAAAGAAATAAATCTCTATAAGGATTATTAGAATTCTTTATAATTTTTAAATATAATAATTTAATATAGTTCACCTATTGTTTGGAATTTATTCTTGTGAATAACAAGATCTATGGGATCTTGACTACAGGCAATCCTACAGGCCTGTAGCCTACTACAGGCCTTGCCGGTAGCCTACAGGTAATTGCCTTGACTACAGGCAATTTATGACCATTTATTTAATGATGGCTCAAGTTATAACAGCTTGGGAAAAGTGACTTATGACCTGTACTCACACTTATGACCATTGCACCAGCCTTGTGATCGTGTGATCGAAGTACAGGCACTTGGTCACCAGCTTGCATATTCAACTGGTTGCAGTGTCCTCTGGCCACTTAAGTCACTATTTGCAACCCATTATGTCGATTTCCAACAAAAGAGACTAATGAGGAAGCTTGATTTATTTAATGATTGTGTGATTTCCTTAATGGCCATGTGATTCACATAAGGATCACATGGATTTGCTTAAGACTGCCGTAAAATTTTGGTAAAATCGGGTCCAAGTTGACTTATGACCACAACAATTTATGATGCAAATTCTGATCCCAATTGTAGTTGTAAGACAAGAATTACCTCTATGATATAGTGATAAAGAGTTCCATAAATCTTAAGGGAGTGTTCTCAGTCATTGATAGACATATACTGAAATTATTTTTACACAGGAATGTGTAGCAGATAAATTAGGGCTATATGTTTCCCTTGAGTTCCCCAACTCCCTCTTTTCACTATATGAAAAGGGAGTTCTGATTAAATCTTCCCAGGATTTGAGAGCTCTGCTGCAGTTGAAGTTACCATCACATGAGGAAGCTTGTAAGGGTTAGGTGAGTGCACATAAGTCCCTTCTAAAACTTTCCATCCAAAGCAATGACACAGAAAGAATGCCATCACAAATTGTAGCAATCCCACAGCCTAACCTATTGCACATCAACAAGAGATTAGTCTGTATTGCTGCCTGCACATAGCATAATATGGCAGAATCATTTTAGGGCATTGGTTGGTTGATTTTCTATTTTTCTTTCTGTTCCCACCCAATGGGAAGACGAACCAACTGTTCTTCCTAAAATGTGTATAGGGTGGGATTAGCTGGTAAACTCTATGTCTTTTGTTGGAATGGCTGTTTTTATGTTTTATTTTCTGTTTCCTGTGGTGGTTGTTGCTGATTTTCTGTCTTCTTTTTTAAATTAAATAAAATTAATGGGAGATAATAAATACAAATATATGTTAGCTAGTCTATTTTATTCTAAATTATTTTGCAAAGACTCACATTCATATATCAGTTATAAGCTTACATTTTCGTATCTCTTAATCTTATCTGTGTTTTGTAGGAGAGTTCCCTTGCAAATATTACCTAGCAACAAAAATAGTTTGCTTTATTTGTGGTTGAAAAATAAGAGAGGAAAAGGCAAAATTTAAATATTGATGTTTAATATTCTTGTAGCTTTTACTTTATCTGATCTAGAGGAATGTCCTCAGTGAACTTAGGAAATAGTCATTATCTCAAATTGCCTTTAAAAACGTGAAGGTGGCAGATTGCCACAGGTGATTGGCCTTTTCTAGGTTTAGAAACTAATTAGATCTAAATAAAATAAGATATTGTCTCACCACTGTTAGAAACAGAAAACCTAAGACACATTTGATGTTTCTTAGAGATCAGTTGATACACTAATACCAGTATATTAGACCATCTTTCAAAACATTAGATTTTTGTCCCACAGGACTTTGGGCAGGGATGTAAGCTGTGTGTTGTCAAAAAATCTTGTTACACATTAAAAAACAAAAACAAATGGAGCTTCAACTGCACCATTGTGGCCACAATCTTAACTTTCTTTTTCATCATACCTGTAGATAGCCATGGTTTTGTAAATACAGGTTGTTCTCGTTCAGGGACTGAAGTTACAGTAGCACCAAACCACTGTAACCAAGTCCTTGCAGTCATGTTTTAGTGCTTAGCAGCCAATGATTGCAACATCCCACAGTCACGTCATTGTTATTTGTGATGTTTTACACTGCCAGCTTCCAACAGGCAAAATCAATGGGAAAGCCAGTAGATCAGTAATATTGGTCACATATCCACAGGATGTTGAACCATGCAGGATTGTGCTTTATTTACCACTGTGTTAGTTAGTGACAGAATTGCTGGTCCCAATCATTAAGCAAGGACCATTTGTAGATTAAGCCTCTACTGTAATCCTTTCACAGCTCAAATAACAAGTCTAAAGGGGATGGTTCAGTTTTGATGTTTTTATGGAACAAGTTTAATCACTGAGTTTGTTACCCAAAAGGCTATTAGATTATTCTTTGTCACTAAATTCACAAAATGGTGTGTACGTGTTTGTATTTTCAACTAGAATTTGCTTTACTGAACTCAAGTATATCTATATACATTTATCATTCTACAAATTTGCTATTTTAGCTAGAATGTAGGAAAATAGTCTGTAAGAGTTGAAAGGGGCTTTGGAAATTGTCAGATCTAACCAAACCTGGGCTAAATTCTTTTGGCCTCAGCACACAATAATATCCATTTCCTACCAGATTTATTATTTCACCTCCCTTCCATCTTTTTTTTCCTCTTTTGGCCACTAGCCAGAAAATAGCTGGATTTTTTCTACTTTCTGCATAGACTGACTAATAATAACAATTAATTTAGCTTTTCTCTTGCAAGAAAGAGAGAGGACACCAAATGTGCAGCTCTTAACTGAAAATATATTACCAGAATCATCAGAGGTCAGCAGCCTTAATGGCCCATTGAAAAACAGTCCCACAGATATCACAGATACCCCTCAGTTTATGTCTATTCATTAACAATTATTCAAAATTACTATAGTGCTGAAAATATAGACATAAGACCAGTCTGGCTGTCACAACAGCCCCACAGTCACATAATTGGCATTGCAGTGAGCCACAGTCACATGATCACTAACTGTGATCTTCCCTGCTGGCTTCCTACAAGCAAAGTCAATGGGGGACCCAGTAAGGAAGGTGGCAAATAGCTTTGATAAGTCACTCCTGCCGCTTTTTCTGCCCTGCAACATCAGTTTCCCTGAGTCCCCCACTGGTCTTCCCAAGGCCTGCCTGAGCCCACACAGCCTGCACTGTCCTTTCCAAGGTCTCCCTGATCTGGGCAGCCTCATCCAGCATAATGGAATTTTTGAATGAATTTAGGGGGGAAAGGGGAAGAGATGCTTCCTAGGAAATAATCAGGCAGGAGAGGCAGGAGCCCCCAATAGATTAACAGTCAGAGAAAGAAATTTAGGAAGGACCCACCCTCATGAATCGGTTAAAAGAAAAGTTTGTGCCTTTAGACTTGCAAGATTCTATTAATGTAGCTTTACAATAAAGTAGAATTAGTTTATATTGTCATGTTTTCTGACCTGGGACCGCTGGCATCAGTCTTGCAAGTCTAAAAGTGGAAACTTCCCGCCTCCACTTTCAAATGAGCCATTTGGACAGGTCCTTCTTAAGTTTCTTTCACTCACTGTTAAGCACTGGTGGGCTGCAACATCCCCCCTCTTGAGCACTCCCTTCCACCTTCCTGTGGCCCCACCCTAATCTTTACCTGGAACTCCTGCCTCTTCCCACTTAACAACCTGGGTGTCCTGAAGTTATGATGGCAAGAAGGACTGCTGGGATTGTTATTGCTAAGATGTTGCATTTTACAACTGCATCTCTTAGCAGTGGCAATCTTGGTCCCAATTGCTGTTGTAACCCGAGGACTACCTTTTCCCCTTACAGGATCTACACTACATCCTTTTCTTGGGAAAGCATTCAAATGAATTCACATCTTAAAGTAAAGCCATAAATAAGCAATTCAGGGGGAGCCCTTGTGATGATTGGTTCCTGGTAATATACTATGTCTAATCTTTTGTTTACTTCTAATAAGTGAATTTGTGATAAAGGGGGGATGGGGATTACTCATATTGATGTGACGCGGGTTGCTATCATTTTCACAGATATTTAAAGAAAATCCTATGGAGCATAAAGACACTTACCTCTGAATATTCATGGTTGGATTCGATTGCAGATGCAAACAGTTTAACAAAGGTCAATCCTATTGAGTTCAAGGAGAAGTCTGCCTAAAATATTCGGAAGAGAATATTGTGAGGATATTTTATAACAAAGGGCCCAGGCATTAACACAATTGAGACAAAACTATAGTTTGGCAACTATGTTTTAGAATTAAAAGTTAATCATAACAACAGTAAGCCTAACTTTGTTGAAACATTGTCTACAGTTTAGGATATTGGAAAGCAAGCCTGCAGTTATCTGAACTGTGAGGAAAGCAGATATATATTTAACAGGTACTTTCCCTGCATTTGCAGTGAATGCAAATTAAGAATTGAGAAAAAGATTTATTTGTATTTAGAACAGTGTAGTGAGAGACTATAATTTCACTCTCTTGCCTTCTTAAATTTAACATTCTCGGTAACACATTTTCCCAATGTGAATTCCACAGTGTGAGAAACAGGGGATGTTAATGATAGTGATAGCATGACCTAGCACTGGAAATAAAAATAGCCTGGGAATGTGTGAGAGAGGCTTGGGATAAAAGATGTGGAGAAATTGAGGTGGTGTTTTGCTGTAATTACTTCACCATTAATAAGAGAGAATTCCTGAAAATCAGTGATTTTTTTCCACCCTTGTAACGTAAGATACGTCTTCTTAAAGTTCCCCCATTACATCTGACTGACATTAGCCTGTTTGCTTGTCTTAATTGTATGTCTAGTTATTAGGAGTGCATTGCTCAGTTATCTAGCAATCAAGTGAACAGTTGTCCCAGCTGCCTCAAATGCAGAATAAAGTGCTGTTTATTTAATAAGCCTTGGTTTAACAAACATGGTTTTATTATGGTACATTAAATCTCACACTCAAAAAGCAACTTCAACTGGTAAACTTTCCTTTCAGTTTGATTAACAATATTGCAGGATGGTGACTGTAAGCAGAGAATTAGCTTGCTTCTCTATTTCCTGCATGGCTGAATGAAGAACATGTGTTCATATATGTTATAGCATTCCATATGTCCTTGGATTTCTGGCTGTCCCAGCAACTCTGCAGTCATGTGATTGCAATCTGGGTGCTTGGCAACACATTTGCATTTACAAGTGGTTGCCAAGAACCTGTGAGTACATGATCATAATTTGCAACTTTTCCTGCCAGCTTCCTCAGAAAACCAATGGGGAAGCTAGCAGGGAAGGTCTCAAGTTCTGGGATAAGTCTCCACCACCCACACACTCTCCCTAAACCTCTCTGCATTCATGCGGTGCTGGCCACTTGCTGCCCCTCACTACCCATGTTGCACCCTTGTGCAGTTTTCCTGCCCCATGTGATGCCTCTCATATTCCCTTGCACACTCAACATATCCTCCCCAGCTGTGCCATGCCTCTTGTGCACACTACATACCCTCCCCAATCTGTGCTATGTCTCCCATTTAACCCATTGCACCTTCACTTATTCTCCTTGACTCTCCTCTGTACCCCCCCAACCCATTACTTTCTCCCCCACCTGGCAGCAGCCATACTTGTCTGCAGGCCTACACTTGCAGTTTCCTGCTGGCTCCTCCACTGACTTTGATTGTGGGAAGCCAGTAGGAAGTTGCCTTGCTTAATGACCATGGGATTCAGTTAATGACAGAAACCAAGATGCTGGTGTTGAGGTTGCTAAGCAATGTGGCCATGCTTATTGATTGCATTGCTTAGCAATTTAGGTCCCACTTGCTGTTGTAAATTGAGGAGCATCTGTAGGTATGGATATAAGTGAGTTGGTTTGAGGGCTATTCCATATTATTTGAGCTTATGTCAGCAGCAGTTCCCCTATCATCTGTGTATACATGCTGTGGGCCCTATCGACCTCCATGCCGTGGGCCCCATCAGCCAAGGTATACCGCTGGTGGGGTCCAGGAGAAAAGCCTACACTCCTGCCCTTTGGAACATCTTGTCCCCTGGAGTGAGGTCAGCTCCTACCGTCCTGACCTTCTGCAAGAGCTTAAAGACCTGGCTCTACCAGTTGGCTTGGGGCTTCAGTGGTGTGTGTGTGTGTGTGTGTGTGTGTATGAACATCAGATGTGGTTGATAGATTAATAATAGATCTCATCTCCCAACCGGCTCAACCTACTTCTCCCTCCTTCTCCCTCCCTGTCTTTTAGTTAGCTTAGGTATTTATGTTTTATTTTTACAGTATTTTATTTGTATTGTTTACAGATGTGGTATAGTTGTATCTTTTTAATACTTGTAAGAGTTACCCTGTGGTAAGATGTGTGACCAATAAGTTTAATAAACAAACAAACAACTAAATAAAATACATGAACATGCAGAGATAAGATGAGGATTCCTCAAAGCAGCTGCAGAGTTTAAGTTGCAAATGATATTCAAGGTCCTATTATCTTCCAAGCTAACATATAATATACATTTTTTAAAAAGCTATATATGTGTGTGTGTGTATATATATGTGTGTGTGTGTGTATATATGTGTGTGTATATGTATATGTATATGTATATGTATATGTATATTTTATGGCGGTGCCATACTTCTGATTCAATTCCTATGTTCAAATTATGAATATGTAAACATAACACCTATCTGGAACTCTGCATCTTTTCCTGAGATTACAGAGCAGCTGCAGAAAGTAACTGAGCAAGTCTGGAAAAGGATGCAGCTGTTCTAAAGAGTTGCAAATAGGTGTAATGTTCACATTACCACGTGCTCTGAAGCACTACTTTCATTTTATTTCTAAGTGCTGTACCGCATCTCTCATATCTTCCAACAGGGGAGATTTTATATGCCTGGAATTTGTTAAGTTAAATCTATTAAATATTTGAACTCAATCTTATCTCAGAGGCTTAGTGAATGCAGATACAATACACTTACTGTCAGAGTCTGATCTTTAATATCTGGTTTCTAGGAGATTCAATTGACAATATATTCTGCTTCATCATTTAAATGCATATTTTAGAAATAGACATCTGTTCAATACTGGGATCATTCCTGGCGAAAGTACAAAACATCTTTTCAGGCCAGCATCATTTATTGTATCTGTTCAAGTGAAACAAATAACTTAACCTTTACTTTAAAAAGTAAAAGTAAAGATTAAAAAAAATAACACATCCCTATGTTGATAATCGAATGACAAAAATAGATCCTTACTACAGTTCCCTTTCTTGACACATTTAGATCCAGATATCAGTCTTTTTTTTTTTTTTAATTAAAGGAGGGTTGCAAGTGATATCTGCAAGGAGTTAGCTTACCTGTATTTTTAGCACAGGATAAACCATAGATATATGCCTGTGTTCAAGCTACATAGAAATTTAAAGTTGAAATTATCCATTCTCACCATGAATAATGATGCTCATTTCCTGTCCTCTTTGAGTGTCAGGGAAAAACAGTACCTTCCTGTCCTTCAGCCTTGAGAAGACATTATTTGTTTTCAGAAAAATCTTTTAAAATTAAATTGGATTTCAAATGTTACGTACAGAATCCTCAAATGATATCAAGTTAAAAGAAAGCAGTTCTGCATTGTAGGCTCCTGGATTGACCTCTATGTAAGTATCCCTCCATTTGTACACTTGCTGCTGAAAAGTATTATTGACATTGCAGGTTACTAACGTTTCTGTCTAGCAGTGGACGCTCTCCCACAATCCATCTCTGCTCCTGTTGGATGTGACTTGATTGTCAAGAGTAGCTGCTGCTGAAATTATTCTTACAGGCCACTATGCATGAAATGGAGCTAGTGGTGAAGGAAGATAATCAACATGATGTTTGGCTAACTGCCATTTGTCCTAATTAGCACAATTATTGAAATGCAATATTAGCTAGGAATTAAAGTCCAGGACATCTAAAGGACATCAGGATAGCAAATGCTGAAGATATTATATGCTTCAGAGTTCCATAATTCTTAGATTACTGATAATTACTTGAACTTAATTATTTGGCATGTTGTTTTTATGCTTAATTACTATTTGGCAGAATGTCTTTAAAAGGAAAAGAAAAGTAAATATAATTCCTTATGAAAAACATATCAGTAGTTTCTTTCCTTCTATGCTCAACAATATTTCTATTTGTTGCATTAAAATCACAGAAGAAAACAATAAGTTTATTTTATTTAGTTATATTGAATACTATCGATTATCAGGGAATTTTAATTTATTAGCCTCTTGCCTTGGTGACTCTTATTAATTTTTGGATCCTATATTTTATTTCTTGGGCCATGTTTATCCATTTCTTTTTGATCTCTAATAATGATCAGTATCCTATTTTTAAAACTTAAAACTAGTCAAAGACTACTAGACATTTATTTGCAAGTAGGGGTGTGTGTGAACTTTTTTCTTTGTAATATTTTCAAATGCAGTTTTAATATACATTTACAGTGTTGCTTAAAAGTTTGTGATGCTTTTAGATTTTCAACGTTTCTGCATAAATGTGACATAAAATGTGATCTGTTCTCTACACCAGTTCTAAAACTAGATAAAGAGAACTCAGTTAAATAAATGAATAAAAGCATTATACTTATTTATTTATATTTAAATGGACAACAACTTTGTCTAAACCACAATTTTTATTTGATATTGTCTGAATCTACATAGCTGGTATTTCAGAGGAATTGGTAAGAATAGTAAGTAGCATTCTCTGGTGAGACGCCCCTTATTATCGTGTAAAAGGACTTTAGAGTAGACCAACCTTCCTTAGCCTTGGAACATCTATCATAGCCTCCAGATGCAACGGAAATGAAATTTTCAGATTTCCCCTGGCTTAAGAATTTTGATGTTGCTGTCCTAATGGATTTAGAGGGTGACAGGATGGAAAGAGCTGCTCTAATATTAAAGCCTTTACTTTACCTTATAGTCATCTAATAATTTCAACTATTCTTTGACATGATACAATCTTTGGAGCGGTGGTTCTCAACCTGTGGTTTGCAGTGATCCAACCAGCACACAAGTAAAGAATTCAACAGGAGTCATGTATAAAAGAAACTTCTTTATATACAGTAATATAAAGCATGATGCACGTATACAATACCCATGCAGCAGAAGCCAAAACCAGAACTCAGAAGCACAGGCCCAGGCTCCGAGCTGTCTGACATGGCTCTCAGTCACCAAACAGTTCCCATTGGCTGACTTGTTGTTATGGCTATTTCTTACACACTGACAGGTTTGTCACAAGGGGTCCACAAAGTCTTGAAGAAATGTTATGATTTAAAT